>NC_058134.1:71051933-71067762 GCF_016433145.1 Gracilinanus agilis | reverse complement strand
GGCAGGTCCCAGGCTGCAAAAGTTCGGAGAGGAGAAAGCCAGGGCTTCCCCTGGAGGAGAGACCCACGGGAGCGGCGTAAGAATTGGGGAGGGGGGGAGTGTGTGCAAGGCAGAGGGAGAGGCGGTCAGGGACTTACCGAGCGGCTTCCTCATGCTGCCCCCAGCTGCTGGCCCCGCCGCAGCCGCCGCCGCTCCCGGCCGCGGGGTTGTGAGCCTGCGAGCGAGCTAGCGAGCAGCCCTGCCTCAAGCGGCCGCTGCTGAGCGAGCATGCCTAGTCCGCCTCGCCCTCCGCCTCCTCCCCCTCCCCCGGCTTCTGCTGCCACCTCCCCCTGCCCCTCTCTCCACCCTCTCCTGACCTTCCTCCTCCCCCCACCCNACCCACCCACTCTAGGCTCGCTGTCTTGGAAGTGAGTTCCTCTCTCTCGGCCCCTTTCATCTGGGTGATGAGGTTCCAGTCTCCACGCGGGTGAAAGGGTGGGGGTGGGGGTGGGGTATAGGGGCGGCCCGGAGAGAGGTAGGCAGAGGGAGGTAAGAGTGAAGATCTGAAGAGGGATGGGGTTGAGAAGAAGGAAAGAGAGGGAGAGACAAAGAGGGATTGGGGTAACCTTGGAGGAACACTAGAATGGCCTCTTCTTTTCTGGCACAGGTGGGCTGGTCCGGGCTGCGCTCCTTGACTTGGCCGCTCACCTGGACAGGAGCTGGGTTCTACACTTGTCTGGCCAGACCAAACTCCGCAATCCATGTGTCATGAATGGAGGAGATGCAGTGGTATGTGTGCCACCCAAGTGGGGGTGCATCCGAGGGAGAGCACCTAGAGAAGGGAGGAAGCAGTGGAAGCCTCCGCTGGTGACAGATGGGAAGTTGGGGGTTTGCTTGGAAATAAAGACCCTGGGGAAACAGCAATGTCAGAGTGGGAAGGGACCCTGGAGGCCATCCAGGCCAACCCCATCATTTTCTAGATAGGCAGATGGAAGCCCAGAGTTAAGTGGCTTGCCTGAGGTCACTCAGTGGTCTAAGGCCAGACCTGGGACTATTAGTTAAATCTCCTGCGTCCAAGTCCATGGGTCTATCTGTAATTCCACATTACCTCTGAAGAAATGGCAAGTCAAGTTCCTCCCCGGTTTTTAGCAAAGGAAGCTAAGAAGCAAATAAACCTCCCTCTGCGCTCCCCCCCCTTTTTAAGGGCCCTAAATTTGTAATTAGAAGTGGACCAAAACTCTGGATTTGCTTAGCTTCTCTGTGATTTCCGCTGCTTAGTTAGCCTGTAAATTTCTTCATCTGCAAAATTCAGGGATTGGCCTAAATGATTTCTAGTGACTCTTCTGGTTCTAACTCTCCCTGTCTTACAGAAAAAAATTAAAATCTCAAAATGTGTGTGTGTATTCCTCCGAGGTTTGCTTTACTTTTATGAAGTAATCCAATGAGCGATGGACTTTGAGTAAGGAAAACTTGGATTCCGTTCTCCTTCTGACACTTTGGGTGTGATGCAGGATAAATCACTTAAGCGCCTCATTTTACTCATCATTAAAATGGTCTTAATTATTGTGAGGCACGGATAAGAATGAAAAGAAAGGTCTTCGCAAAACTTACAGCACTACATAAATGTTACTTAGTATTATATTTATTTATGTAAATTTATTTAAAGAAATTTGAATATAACATTGACCAGTTGGCCCAATCTAGGTAAAAATGAGCCCCACACTGATCCTAATTTTTCAGGAAATTATTTAAGATAAATAACCATGTATAGGATACTTAAGTGTCTTGCACTGTACTAAGTGTTCTGGGGAATAAAGAAAGTCTTTACAAGTAGTTTATAATCTACTTGGAGATATGAGGCCTTTATATAATGAAACAATTAATGGGAAAGGGGTTTACTTGGGTGGCACAGTGGCTAGAGTGTCAGGCTTGGAGGACCTGGGTTTAAATCTGACCTTGGATACTTTCTAGCAAGTCACTTAAACTCATTTGCCTAACCCTTGTCCTTCTGTCTTAGAATTGTTACTTAGAACATTAGGGTTAAAAAAAAAAAAAAGCAACTAATGGGGAAAAGTATATATTTTTTGCTTTGTACTCAATATTTTATCAAGCACAAGGGACTCCAAACCTGCATAAGTTCTTCCCCCAAAACAGATCAGAACTTCATCTGTAACTTATGGTATTAGAGTTGTTTCGGACATTGGGAGGTTAAGTAACTTACCTATGATCATAAGGCTTGCATGTGGCAAAGGCTGTATTTAGACCCTGACTTCAAGGCCAGATCACTAAACATTAGACCATACTCCCTTTCAGTGGCAAAAGGGAGTAACAAAGTACTAAATTGTGCTGTACAGATAATAGGATTGACTATGATATTACACAGTTTGTACTGTCCCCAACTGATGTCATAGCAACTCCTTAACTCCCTTTCCCAGCAATTAAGCTGTCCAGGTCATCTTTCCCCATCCTTACCCAGAATCAACCCACTCAAGAGTTCCTACTCACCAGGGGAGTTTTCAGCAACTGCTAGAGGAACATACTGTTGAATAACAGCATACTTCATACAAAAGTCTAGTAGAAAAAAGCTACCAGCCTGCCATTGGTCTTTTCAGTCCAGGAAATAATAGCCAGAAGGGTCTTTTTCCACTAGAATGTGAACTTCTTGAGGGCAGGAGGTATAATTAACTTTTTTTTTTTTTAACTCTTACCTTCTGTCTTAAGAGACCATACTAAGAGAGATGAAATAGATTGGAAAAGAAAGAAAACTGAAAGAAAAAAAATAGACTAGTAGAGGACACTGCTGACATTTTTTTTTAAAAACTCTTGTCTTCCATATTGGAATTGGTATTAAATATTGGTTCCAAGGCAGAAGAGAGGAAAGGGATGGGTAATTGGAGTTAAGTGACTGCCCCAGGGTCACACAGTTAGGAAGTATCTAAGGCCATATTTGAACCCAGGCCCTCCTATTTCCAGGCCTGGTGTTCTCCCCACTATGTTACCTAGTTACCACTATTTGACTTTCTTTGTATCTCTAAAACTTAGTAGGGAGCCTGGGACAAAGTAAATACTAATAAATGCATGCTCCCTTAATTTGAATTGCAGTATTTTTTTAATAAAATATAATACACATCCCAAAGGATACGTGGTCAGAGCAAATGAACAAACAATTCTCAAAAAAAGAATTGAAAACTTTTAGCAACCATATCAAAGAACACTTCAAATTACTTGTAATAAAAGTCATGCAAACCAGAACAACTCTGAGGCTTTAACTCACACCCTGCAGGTAGGCAAAGCAGGTAAAATATGCAAATGTCAGTGTTGGAGGAGTTTGAGGAAGATAGCCACACTAGTACATTGTCGGTGGATTAGTATGACCATTTTGGAAAGCAGCTTGAAAGTATACAAATAAAGTCACTAAATTTCTATTCCCTTTGACCCAGAGATTCTACTATGAACCTTACCTGAAGTAGGTTATTGATAAGAAAAAAGACTTTTTTCTTACACCATACACCAAATACTTATAGGAGCATTTTTTGTGATAGTAAAGAATTAGAAGCAAAGTAGATGCCCATTGATTAGAGAATGGCTAAACAAAGCATGATAAGTGAAAGTAATGGAATATTGCTTTGTTATAAGAAATTACATATATAATGAATGCAGAGAGGTATGACAAGATCTGTCTGAACTCATTCAGAGTGAAGTAAGAAGAACCAAGAAAACAATATATACACCACAACAGTGAGAATAAAAAGAACAATCACACACAAATCAAAAGTGAATATTGCAAAATTACAAAGAAAAAGGATGGTTCCAAACAAGAGATCCAAGAATAGATCCATATCCTATCCCTTGCAGAAGTAGGAGGTCCACAATATGGTATGTTGCATGAATTTTCAGATATTTATGACATATGAATCAATTTAGCTGTTTTTTTCTTTCTTTTTTGCATCTTTAATAATATTAATTGTTATGGAATGGCTCTCAGAGGATGAAAGGAGGAAAACCAAATATTTCAGAGGATATAAAAAAAGACATAATAAAAATTCATTTAAAGAAAGACAATATGCATTGCCTATATGTGTATGTATCGATATTTTCTACCAGTCTATCTATCTTATCTATCTATCTAACTATCTAACTCTATCTATCTACCTATCTCTCTGTCTATCAAACCATGAACTTCAGAGACCTGACTCTAATTTGGACCAATGGTTTAAAATCTCATGGATTGGGAAAAAACCGAACTGTATTTAATAACAGACTTGTACCCTGTTCTACAACCTCTCCAAGAAGGCTGAACCTGAATAATAGTTGCATGAGCAAAAGTATTCTTTAATTATTTGCTTGCTATTTCAATGTCAGCTTTTTTCCTACAAGACTTTATTAATGGAAAACAGCCTTTCTGCCTCCCTCCCAAGTTCTGTCACCACTTACCCTCTGCAAAGGGTTGCTATTTACTAGTGACACATGGATATCCAAAGCATCTCATCCATAAGCAGCCTGTATAATTCTCTGCTTCATTTCATGATGAAGTTACTTGAGTGGTACTACCCGTTAGTCAATGACAATAGCTGGCTATATCCCCACTGGAGCAAAGGCTATATTCGTGGCACAAAGGACACAGATGTCATTTAAGAAGGCAAGGTGGCGTATGTTTCGGGTGTTGGGGAGAATCTCTCCACTATCCTATATTATTCTCCTAGTTATCCAAGAATTATATGAAAGTCACTAGGAAACTAATTTTTTTTTATCTTATATTGTATGTGTGGTGTTTTTTTTAAATAGGGAAGATATGAAATGGGAATAAATGTTTAACCAACTAGAGCACAATATTGCCAATTGGCTGGAGGAGCAAATCATGTGAATAGCAAGTTGAAAGTAGTTAAAATTATTATATAATAGACAAATTTCTAAATTGATTTGTGCTTCTTCTGAGTTAGTGGCACTACTTATGTGCAGAGAAGAGTGCAAGGTGAGTCACATCTTTGAAACAGACATTGTCATGGGCATCTGGGTAGCTTAGTGGATAGAGAGCCAGGCCTGAAGACAGGATGTCCTAGTTTCAAATCTGGCCTCAGATACTTCCTAGCTGTGTGACCCTGTACAAGTCACTTAATCCTAATTGCCTAGCCCTTGCTGATCTTCTGCTAAGAAGGAAGGAAATAAAGAAAGAAAAGAGGCAGAGAGAGAGAGAGAGAGAGAGAGAGAGACAGAGAGAGACAGAGAGAGAGACAGAAAGAGAGAGAGAGGTGATCACAGCTAGTTAATGCTCCTAGTACCTAATAATTAAACACAGAATGCCTTGGGATCAAGACTGCAGCCAAAGTCCAAGGATTGGAAATAAGATATTAAGTGCCTCCCTTACCTCAAGAAAAACCCCTCTCTCTTTAAATTCCTTGTTTATTTGCTTTCAATCTTATCTCCTGGCATACTTTTGCTTTTATACAATCTGTCTTAAGTTCTGTTTATTGTCTTTAAATTATTTGTTTTCCTCTTAAGTGCTTCTTTTTAAGTGTGTTTTTAACACTAAGATCTGCTATTTGTGTGTTTTGCTTAATCTCATGAAAATTAACTTTCCTGTCCTGTGAATCAAAGCAAAACATGGAAACAGGAGGGAACTCCTTCCTCATCCCACCCTCACACAAAGAAAGTTAGTTTATGGTTTGTGGGAAGACACCTCAGCCAGACAACCCAAGTGACAGAAAAGAAGCTAGCAGGTTAATCAGCTTTTCATCATCAACAGCTGTCTCTAAAGAACAGACACGTTCTAAACCCCAAACCTTATTCAGGCTAAGGAGCTGCCCAGGATTCCTTTTGCTGCCATAATAGCATTTAGACAATGAATAGCGTATGGTCACAATTGCAGTGTCTTTTTGTAACTTTCAATCTTTTGTCTAGGTTTTCTCCCCTATGAAATGTTGCTAATTGTTTAGCCTGAAAATATATCAATCAGCTTTTAATAAGGGGCAGCCTGTTTCTCCCTGCTGAAAATCCCATTATTGGAACCTATGGCTCCATTTGGGGAACCCAAGCCAATGGTTTTAGCACATCTACTTATCCAATGTGAAACAGCATCTAGAAGGGGGTTGGGAGTTGTGTGTTTTTAATGATGAGCAGAGAAATAACTGCATATGCATTTTAGTTCTCAAACTAGTGAGTGTATTAATTCCCCATTAATTTTGTTTTACAGTTTTCCCTACAGTTCTTAGTGCCTGGAATGTATATTAGAACTTTTGCTGAAACCACCACATACCTGAAGGTTACCATAACTAACTAGTCACAGATGTAGTATTAAATCCACTGCTATTTTTTCTCTTCCCTATATGGCACACATTGGAGCCATAATATATTAAACTTTCTTGGAACAGATGCTATTCATAAACAAAGCTACTATTATCGTTTCCAAAAAAAAAAATCCTGCTTTTATATAGCCAGTTACCACCTGTTTATCTAATTCATACCTATTTTATATCATGAATATGAGAGCCTAATTGACTTTATCCATTAAAAGATGGTCAAAAATGTGGTTGGGAGGAGAATATTCATTGGTCATTTCTTCTCTACTTCCTTTGTAGCACTCCAGTGCTAAAATTGTCTTTATCAACTTCTACAATTTATTCTAACAAATATGGCCCGCTGGAGCTTAGATGGTTGTGCTGGTGGTAGTTCAAATGAGGAAATGATGAATCAGACCTTAAAGAAAGTATTAAAAAGAGGGTCTTTATATCTGTGTGTAAAGTACTATCCATAAAATCCAAATACAGATGAGTTTTATTGCTCTAGGTTGAGATAGAATAATGGAATAGACAAAGAATCTGATTTCCAGGGTATGGGGGACTCCCTCCATTAAAGCAGAACGACCACCCACCAGTGCTTTAGTAGATAAATCCTGGGGAGTTGCCTGAGGGAGGTAAGGGTGAAGTGACTTGCCCAGGGTCACATAGCTAAAAAGGGACAAAATCAGGATTTGAACTCAAGCCAAGCAGGCAAGCTACTCTTCCAGCATAACTTTAGGATAATGGGAGACCTATTAAATGACTGCTCAAAACAGTTCATAAAAAGAAGGAATACTTTTTAAAATCGCTCACCTTTTCCACATAAAGATCTCTTAGCAGAGACTATTTTCATAAACCCTTAACTTCCATTATAATTAATGATTACAAAAAGCTTTGGAATTTGGGTTAGTTCTTACAACCTTTCCATGAACTGGGTAGTTTTATCATTCCAGTTTTATAGATTAGCAAACACAGGTTGAATTATTTGGCCCAGGTGTTGACATAGTAAGTCAGTAGGACTGGATTTGGAATTATAATATTTCTGTGGCATTTCTTTTATGCCTCTCATCTAGCTCAAAGAAATGTGAGATCCATTAATTTGGAGATATCTCCACCCCAAAGGCTCACACAAGCTATTTGTACCCAATTTGTGGTAAAGCCTTCTGAGCTCATATGGGTCTGATCATCCACAGTCTGACACACTGCATGATGGCCCCAACATAGTGGTGTCATCTTGGTCTTCTTCCAGTAACAAAGACAACAACTAACATTATGTTAGATGTAGATATATTTGCCTAATATGTATTTTCTAAGATCATCCTGTGATATATATATATATATACATATATATATATATAAATTTTTTCCCTCTCTTGACAACCTAATTAACCTCATTGGTTTAATTACCATCTCTGTGCAGGACTCCATATCCAGTGTCTCTCCTCAGCTTCAATCTTGGGTCCTCAGCTGCCCAACATTTCATTCCTGGATATTCTAAAGAGATCTCAAATTCAGCATGTCCAAAATAGACCTCATTATCCTTTCCCCAAACTCATCTCTCCTCTTAACTTCCCCAGGTCTTTAGAAGACATCATTCTTTCAGTCAACCAGGTTTATAATCCTGCCATTTTTCTTAACTCCTCACTCTTCCTCCCATACAATCAAATCAGTCATTAAATCAGTTCTTTTACCCCTATACACTATTTCTCTTCTATCTGACCTTCCCCTGAGAATATTACAAAGGCCTCCTAAAATCTCCCTGTCCCAAGTCTCTCCATCCCAATCTATCTTCCAAAGAGCTATCAAAGTGATTTTCCTTAAGGGCAGATCTGACAATGTGACACCCCTGTTTGATAATCCAGTGGCTCCCTATTGACTCTAAGATAAAATCAATCTTGTTTATTTAGCTTTAAAAACTCTTTGCAGCTGACCCTGATCTAGCCTTCCAATCATGTCTCTATTAGTTCCCCTCCCACACTTTGAGATCCAAACTGGTGTTCTCTCACTTCATTTGATACAGACACAGACACAGATATAGACACAGAATCCCATTTCCTGTCTTCATACCTTTATATTAGTTGGCCCACAGCTGGAATGCACTCTCTCCTCATCTCCACCCCACAGAATCCTTTTCTTGATCCAAGAGGTTGTTCAAACATGACTTTTTATAAGAAGTCTTTCCTGATTTCCCCAACTGCCAGTGCTTCCCTTCATTTAACTACCTTGTGGCTACTCCCTTTATTTTTATCCTATGTATACTCATATCTGTACCTCTTCTCTCTTTCCATTGAAATGAGAAGTTCTTTGGGTGCTGGGATTATTTTATTCTTTTTATTTATATCCCCAGCATTTGGCCCTAGACCTGGCACATAGTGCTTAATAGTTATTGATTGACTGAATCCTTATTTAGTTCCCCTATTATATTTTATTCTCCTTTAAGGTAGGAACTGACACCCATACACCTTTGTGTCCTAGAGAAATTAGTTCAAAAAAGGATAATTCAATAACCATATATTTTTTAAATGAAATTTGGAAATGGGCATATGGAATTTCTGACTATGAGCACACATCAATATGCTATATAAAACCAAAATGAAGTATTTAATATTAACAAGGATGAAGATTTATTTTGCTGTTTTTGTATTTTTAGAGAATAAAATTTTCCCCCAAAATAATGAAAGTCATCTTCATAAGGGATTAAGGCAAGGGCAGTGAGGTGGTTCAGTGGATGGAGAGCCAGGCCTAGGGACAAACTGACCTTAGACATTTCCTAGTGATCTTGGGCAAGTCACTTAATTCCCATTGTCTAGCCCTTACCATTCTTCTTCCTTGGAATTCATATACACTATATATACTAAGATGGAAGGCAAGAATTTAAAAAAAAGGAATTCAAAGGATTAACATTGTTTTTAGTCTGAAAAAAAAATTGTATTCTGAGAATAATTACATTACCACATATACTTAGCCAACAAGTCCTAAATAGGAGAAAGTAAAAAATCTAAGAATTGGGGCCGTTTTCTTCTTTTTCCTTTATGTCTTTGATTTTGTTAAAATTGGCAGATAAATAGTCAGGGATTTCTGTTGAGAGAGTTAAGGTTTCATTTTTCCAGAACTGGTCATCTCTTATGATCATAGAAGGCAATGCCATTCTCCCAGTCCCCTATCTCCCAACATAGTTGTTATCCTCAACTCCTCAACATTTCTCACTCCCTTGTCCAATCTGTTGCCAAGGTCTGTGCATTTCACCTTTGCAACATCTTTCAAATTCACCCTCTTCTCTGCCACTGCCACTATTTTATGATAGTCCTTGTCACCTCATACCTGGATTATTGCAATAGCTTGCTGGTGGGTTAGCCTGTCTCAATTCTCCCTCCAATCCATTTTCCATTCAGCCACTAAAGTGATTTTCCTAAAGCACAGGTCCACCATGTCACTCAATGGCTTCCTATTGTCTTCAGGATCAAAAATGACCCCTGTGTTTGACATTCAAAGCCCTCATAACCTAAACCTCTCCTACCTTTCTAGCCTTCTTATGCCTTAATCCCCACCATATACTCGGATCCAGGGATGCCGGCCTCCGGACTCTTACAGGAATAACATACTCCATCTCTTCTCTATATCCATTTTTCTCTGGCTGTCTCCCATACCTGGAATGCTCTTTTCAACTACTGACATCCCTGGCTGCCTGTAAGTACCAACTAAAACCCTTTTTACTGGAAGCCTTCCATAATCCTTCTTAATTCCAGTGTCTTCCCTCAGTTAATCAGCTTCTACTATCCTGTATATAACTTGCTTTTAATATATTTGTTGCATGTTGTCTTTCCCATTAGATCATAAGCTCCTTGAGGGCAGGGGTCTATCTTTTGCATTTTTTGTATCCATAGTGTTTAACACAGTGTCCCCTACATGGTAGGAGCTTAGTAATTATTTATTGATTGATGTTATTTTTGCAGATAAAATTATTTAAGTATACATTTTGAGAGTATGCATACAATAGGTTGGCAGTTCTCAAAACTTTTGGTCTCAGGAACCTTTTACATTCTTAAAAATTATTGAAGACCCTAAAGTATTTTTGTTTATGTGGGCTAGATCTATCAATATTTATCATAATGGAAATTTAAATGCCTTAGAACTTTTTAATGAAAAATAGTTTTGACCTTTAAAATACTGGAAAAAATGTTTTGGGGACTTCTGAAAGTTCCTGAAACACTCTTTGAGAATCACTGCAATAAATATTTTTAAAAATTATTAGAAGGGCAGCTGGGTAGCTCAGTGGAGTGAGAGTCAGGCCTAGAGACGGGAGGTCCTAGGTTCAAACCCAGCCTCAGCCACTTCCCAGCTGTGTGACCCTGGGCAAGTCACTTGACCCCCATTGCCCACCCTTACCAATCTTCCACCTATGAGACAATACACCGAAGTATAAGGGTTTAAAAAAATTATTAGAAGCTTTAATTTCTTTAGCAAGTGTTTTATGTCACCTCCACTTTCCCTAACTTCACTACAACACAAGTTACTCTTAAATAATTAATCTGATGCCCAACTTCTTATTTATTTTATTTCTTGGTTCCTCTGATACTCTGAATCCTAAACTTAGACTAGCTCCTAGCTTCTGTTGTTACCTCATATTGGTCTCTGATAACTTCAGGGCGTATAAAACAGCATTTCATATTTATTTGACACTTGACAAATATAAAACACTTTTCTCAAAAATAATGCAAGATTGGAGGCTGGTTGGATAGCTCAGTGGACTGAAAGCTAGGCCTAGAGATCAAGAGGTCCTGGGTTCAAATCTGACTTCAGATACTTCGTAGCTGTGTGACCCTGGGCAAGTCACTTAACTCCTATTGCCTAACCCTTATAGTTCTTTTGCCTTAGGACCAATTGGTTCCAAGATGGGAGGTAAAGATATTTTAAAATAATAATTATTATAATAATGATTCAGGGTTAAGTAGTACAGATATTATTATCCACATATTGAAGATATCACAAATGTTTCTGTTTATATATAGCATTGTGCTGGTTGCATCAAGCCTTCACAAAATGTCATAGCCTCCTGGTAAAAATAAAACAAAACCATAACCACTCAAAAGAATGTGGTCTTATCATCCACACAGGGAAAACCAAGTGGGTGAATAATGTTTTTTGCTCAGATTATGACATAGAAGAACAAACTGTAAAGCTCGACCACCAGTATAAATACTGGGGAGAAAGAGTACAAATAAACAATGAACTGAGCCTAGAATTAAATAGGAGGGGAAAGGTGGGGTGCATTATCTTCAGGAAATTATAAAACTCCTTTAATAACCCCCAACTTCTTCCAGAAACAAAGGCCTGTTTTTTAACCACCAATTACCTACTAGTCTTATATGACTATGATTGGACACAATGGTTTCTGATGAATTAAAAATAAATATCATGTAGAGGTCAATAAAGAAGTGCATGATGGGTGTGAACAACTTACAATATATAAGAAATAAGGAACTTTGAAAAAGAACTGGATTAAAGGATAATCATCAGAAAAATATATAAACAAAAAAGAACATGGACTAGTGATGTAGCATAAATGAGGAATAGCAAATGGATGACTTAAACATTTCACTGGTAACCTTACAATGTCAGGAGAAAATGAAGATGACCCCAAAGCATGCCAGATGGAATCCCATATGGAACTTATGATAGGTTGTGATCTGCATTGTAAGCAGAGAGACCTTACAAATCAATGAAATCACAGTTCCTTCTGAATGATTGAGACTTGCTGATGAAATTGAGACTCAGAAAGGTGAAGTGTCAAGTCCTGTACTCTCCATTACATTATGCTACCCACTGATAACTCCTGACTCTCTGGATTTTTTCTTTCATGATACAACAAGCTTCACGTCCTAGAAGTTTACCCTGCTTCTGACCTTCTGGCTCCTACTGGAGCCCCTTTCTCTGATTGACTTTCCAGACCCTCCATTTTCAGGGAAATATCCAGACCAGCCATGTCTTCATTCCTCTCCAGGTTCTAGGGTCCACTTACGACTCTAGATCTTCTCTTCTATTTCCCCACAAAGGTAACTTCTCCTTCCTTACTCCTCACTCCTCTCTGCCCCGACTTTCAGCTTCCTCATATATAGTTTTCCCCCATTAGAATGCAAGTTTCTTGAATGAAAGGATCATTTTTCTTTCACCTTGTATTTTTGGTTCTAGCATTTTCACATAATGCCCAGCATATAGTAGGTGCATAACAAATGTTTGTTGAATGAATGGGCAAGGATTAGTTAATCAATATTTTGCACTCTCCCCCCACTGTGATGACCTTCCTGTTGGCAAAAGACCCAGCTTCACTGTCTGAGCTTTTCATGTATTCAAAAAACAGCTTATAATACTGATCATGGAAATAATTAGCTTTGGGAAGAGACAGGAAGAAACCCTACCTTTTGACTTTGCTGGGTTCCACAAGCATCCACACAGTAATAATCCAGAATGAAGTGTAGCAGCCATCCAAATAAGTTAGAATACAATAATGTAGCCATCCATTCAGTTAGAATAGACATAGCAAAGGTACACTCCACAAATATATCCATTGAGATAGATATCTGGAGCCTGAGAGATGGTAGAAACTTTCTGTTTATGTGTGTGTGACTGAGAAGATGGCTTCACGCCCAACATTCACTTCCATTCTGAGTGACCGATCTTTGACAATGATCGGTTGAAGCCTGGTACAAAAGCCAGAACTAGGGATAGGCAATATGGGAAACTGCCTACAATGCAACATGGCTGTGTTTAATTTGTGCAGTAATGGGCCTTTTTAACTATCAATTTTTACAAAAGAATATATTTTAGTGGCAGGAAATTCTCCTTTCCATGGCACGTAAGCATTGATTTTGTGATGTAAAGTCACCCATGTTTCAATGAAGCTTCAACATCCAAGAAGCATCCTTTTTAAGTGCTTCCTTGGGTGCCTAAGTGTCTTGTTGTGACTCAGGGAGGTGCCACCACTGGACTGACTATGGAGAATTCATTCCCCATAACACAAGGTGCCCCGCCAGTTAAAGAACCCGACCACACATTCTCAGTAACTGTTTTCACATTCTCTTCTCAACAGTTTCTCCATGGCTAAATATAGCATTTCAAAGTAACTCCTGGGGCTTCTCCTTTACCCAAACTATGGGAAGGATACATGCACATATTTTATTTATTGGAGTAGAATATGGTATAGAGATACCAAATGATTAGCATAAAAATCTGGGAGGGATCATTGGCAGCCTCTGAAGGAGAATGGTGAAAATAATCCTAACTGTCTCTGACACTGGCTGAAGAGAAGCAGATATTTACTGAAACAAGGAGGATGCCTTTGGAGTATAGCAGTTTCTTAGATTCTATTCCAAAATCCTATCTAACCTTGTAACTAGAAAGCAAGATTGGTGTTTGGAAACAAATGAGGCTATTGGAAAGGACACCAGCATGCATAGGTTTGAACATTTTTAAAGTCCCCTGGAACACACTGAAATACTGTTTGGGTCTTCCAGATATCCATTAAGGCAAAAGATTCAGAGCAATGTCTTGTTATTTTCTGCCTCAGTCTGTTTCTGAACTTAGATATTACAGGTCCCCAAGCACAGCACAAAACATGCTCTAAAACGGAATCTATGCCCTGGAGGGTAAATGTGTAACAAGATGGCACAGACCTTTATCCTTGACACTTAGGAGAGGGCTGGATTGTCAGGCTTTTTGGGGAAGATGATCTCAGTACAATTACCAACAACATTCAAAGAAGGCTCTTAATCACTTTCTCCTTGAAAAAAAATGACAGAAATCTATGAATAAAATAAGCAACAGAAGGTAAATAATCCTCTTGCTTTTGAGGGTTGGGATTGAAAGACCATCAATAAGGCTAGCTCCCAGACAAATTTGGTTAGTTCCAATGTTGGAGAAGTCAATGAAATTAGCAAAGATATGGAGGCAGCTGGGTGGCTCATTGGATTGAAAGCCCAGTCTAAGATGGGAGGTCCTAGGTTCAAATCTGACCTCAGATATTTCCTAGCTATGTGACCCAGGCAAGTCACTTAACCCCCATTGCCCAGCCTTTACCACTTTTCTGCCTTGGAGCCAATACACAGTATTGATCTAAAGGCAGAGGATGAAAGTTTTAAAATTAAAAAAAAGAAAGAAATTGGCTAATATATAGTACATATAGTATAGTGTCGTATGGTATAATATGGTATAATAATATATAAGATAGAATGGTACAGTATACTATAATATAGTATAGTATCTCTCTCTCTAAATATATATATATATATATATATATATATATATATATATATATAACCCTTACCTTATGTCTTAGAATCAGTACAGAAGAGAGGTAAGGGCTAGGCAATTGAATTAAATGACTTGGCCAGAGACACATAACTAGAAAGTGTCTGAGGTCACATTTGAAGCCAGGTACTCCTGTCTCTAAGCCTGGCACTCTATCCACTGTGCTACCTAGCTGTCCCCTTATATTGCTTATGGCATGTTCTCTTTCCTTTATTTACTTAACCAAGTATGCTTCTATAAGAAGAATTGTTTCCTTCTAAGGTAGGAATCACATACAGTTTCAAGAATTTTCTCATTCCAATAGGATACAACCAGAGTACTCCAAAATGGAACCTAAGTATCTGGGTGATCTACCCCAAATCATAGCCTTTTTGAGATGTAAAAGACTTTAGGGATCAAATCTAGCTCCATATTTTATTGGATTGGGAAACTGAGACCCAGAGAGATTTAATGTGATACAGTCAGTTAACAAGCATTTGCTAGAGAACATTTTATTCCAGGGATTGTATTAAGTACTGGAGATAAAATTAACAGCAAAAATGTGGTTCATCCCTCAAGGAGCTCATATTCTAATAAGGGAGACAACATGAAATTAGCTATGTGCATAAAAGATTACTACAGAGATGAAGTTAATATCAGAAGGAAAGCACAATGGGGCAGCTAAGTGGCTCAGCTGTTAGAAAACCAGGCCTGGAGACAGGAGGTCCTGGGTCTCAATCTAGCCTCAGACACTTCCTAGCAGTGTGACCCTGGGCAAGTCACTCAACCCAAATTGCCTAGCCCTTACTGTTGTTCTACCATGGAACTAATATTTAGTATTGATTATGAGACAGAAGGTAAGAGAGAAAAAAAGAAGGAAGAAGAGGAGGGGAGGAAAAAGAGGAAGGAAGAGGAGGAGGGGAAGAAAGGCACAAGTAGTGGTATAATGGAAAGAGCATTGATTCTGAGCATCTGAATTCAAATCCCACTTCTGCTGCTGATTTCCTGACCTTTGAACAGTAGCTTAAACCTCCATAAGCTTCAGGTTCTTCTTCTATAAAAGGAGGAAGTACAGTTAAATGGCTTCCAGGATCTATGATCCTATCATCTTATGAATTCTTAGGAACATTAAGTATAACCACATTGCTGCTGCTCTCATTTGATAGAGATTCACATAACCAACATTGCTGGGCTTTTTAAAAAATCTGTTTCTGGCAGAGCTCTTTGGGTTCTGTTCTTCTCATTAAGACTGCCAGTCTGTTGTACTTTAATGCAATTGACCCAAATTCATG
>NC_058134.1:70840000-71038294 GCF_016433145.1 Gracilinanus agilis | reverse complement strand
AAGGAAGGAAGGAAGGAAGGAAGGAAGGAAGAAAGAAAGGAAGGAAGGAAGGAAGGAAGGAAGGAAGGAAGGAAGAAAATAGAAAGTCAAATGTTAGAATATATTGATAGGTTATTGTGTCTCCTGACTCATGAAAAATGAAAAATTTTCCTGTGTGGAAGGAGCTATGGTATAGCAGAATATTCATTCCTAGGCATGCTCCTAACTCTTTGTGCCTTTGTGAAAGTTCTTTCTTCTCACTAGGATTCAGTTTCCTCATCTGTAAAATGAAGGAATTGAGACTGCTATGATCTCTCTAGTTTTAAGTCCTGTGAAACCTAAGTTTTCTTGTAAAGTCTATTCAGCAGGAAACCAGGGGGGAAACAGCCCCCAATTAAGCAAACAATCAAACAAAAAAGAATTTTTATCTAGGAAAACCAAACCTGTACAAGGAGTGCTGGAGACTGTTGGGTTTTTTTTAAAAGCTAGAAACAAAGTCCACTTATTGTACAACCTCTCAGAATACACTAAACTTTCCCCCTCAGCGACCTTGGCAGAAAAACCAGTGCAAATGGCATGACAGCTGTCGCTGACATTGTTGATAGGACAGGAGGCAGGAGGCAGGATAACCTAGTCAGTTCAAATGAAAATAAATTTGTGAACTAACCCACTTTTTTCTTTTTGTCTGTGGCTGATTAGCTCAATAAGTAGAGTACATGTTAATAAGGCCAAGTCAGAGGGTCAAATCACATAGGATACTTGGCTTTCTTCCCTATCATGGGACCATCGTATATCTGGAGTCAAGAAGACCTGTTCAAAGTTCAAAGCAGGATCAACTACCCTCTGTAAGTTGGGTGTAAACCACTCTTTGTGACCCCATTTGGGGTTTCCTTGGCAAAGATACTGGAGTGGCTTGCCGTTTCCTTCTCTAGCTCATTTTATAGATGACAAAACTAAAGCAAATAGGGTTAAGTTAGAGGGTGTATGGGGTGTTCCAGAAGGACTAGCACCTCTGGTAGGAGGGCTTGCGGTGCCCTTTTCAAGGCTGCTCATCCACCTTTGGTGTCCTCCTTTCACCTAGTTCTTACCTGTTGCCCCAAGAAACTGTAGCATGCCTAGTGGCCAGACCCCAGTAAACCACAGATGAGCTAAAACTAGACTGAGGTAACTGATAGGCCACAAACCTGTCAGTGAATTAGAAGGATGTCAACTCCAAGCATGTGAAGGCTCCCCTGGTAGAATGGGCAGATGAGAAACAGGGCTGTAAGTGCTTAGAGTTTGGTTAAACATAGAAGATGCCAAAGTCATCACTTGCATCCTGGTCCATCACCAGTCATCCTGACTTTTGTCTTACCACTGGACTTGAATGACTTTAGAAGAGAGAGTGAGGTCAATGACTTTGTACTGCTCTGTCTCACTTCAATCCAATTTGAATACAAGTCTCAAGACATCATCCTGTGATATCATTGGTCTTCTTTAAAAAAAAAAAAAAAGAAAGATCCACAACAATACAATAACAATAAGTTGTTTAATTATTCTAGGCTTTAGTTTTCTCATCTATAAAATGTGGAAGTTGAACTAAACTAAACTCTTAAGTTTCCCTCCAATTCCAGCACTACAATACAATAATGAGCCTATTACAGGCTCCGGACCTGGCCCTCCCCCCACAGCAATCCATAGCCATTTCAAAATGTTTAGTTATTAGTTATTAGTTATAAAGAGCTTTTCATAAGAGAACAAAGCAGAATCAATTCAATCAACCATACTTCTGGTGTGGGGAAAATTTTATTCAGTACTTGTGTCCTATGACAATGGGCTAGAAACAGATTTTGTATGTGACCTTCCTGGCCTCCATTTCCCTATCTGTAAATTGAAGGGATTGGATGGCTTGGCCTCCGAAGTCCCTTCCATCTCAAAATATTTAGTTCTATGGTCCTGTGAAAGTATAGTCCACACTTTGAGAAAAGAACCACTGGCATGACTTTTCCTTTCCTTATCTTTTTTAGATCAGTGCAAAATCTCCTTCTGTTCTTTAAATCTAGAAATCAGATACAGAGCAAAAACAGCAAGAAGAACTTCCAAAAGTAAAATCAATTTTCTACTTTTTATCGTTCTTTAAAAGAGGGATTGAATTTCTTGATTTTTGGTAGATTTTTTAAGTTTTGGATTGAAAGATATCAGTACATGAAAAATAGCAGAAATGTATTTCACATGGAAGGAGCATAAGGAAAAGGCATAAAGTCTTCTCTGAGCATGAGCGTTGCCCTCCATCCTCTTTGTCTCTACCCTCCCTATAACTGGTACTGAACATTCCTTCTCTAGAATTCTGATGTCTCCTGTAATGATCACAGTTCATTTTGTATAACAATTATTTGTATGTTTGTCTTATTCTATTAAATTCAATATGCATTTTAATATGGATTCTAAGTAAAAGTCATTGTACCAAGTATTAGAGCTACAAAGGCACAAAGAAAAACAAATCACTTCTTACTTCTATTCTATAAGGTTAAACATTTAAATAAATTAATAAATACACAGTAAGTAATAATAATAACTATTGACATATATATGAGCTTTAAAGTTCTCAAAGGCTTTATATACATAAATTTATATTTGTTGTTATATTATCTTAAGTAATATAAAATAATTTGATGACGAACAACTAGGGGCTCATAAAAAGCTTCAAATAGAAAATAGCATCTGAGTGGAGGAAGTTAAGGATTCCAAGGAGCAGAACTGGAGAGTACTTGCATTCTAGACATAGGAAACAATTTGGGAAAAGACATGGTGACAAGAGATGGAGTGCTTAGTACAAACAAAAAGAATGTCATCATTCGCAAGATTCTCCAAATGAGTCAATTTAGAAATGGCATAGTACCAGTCAAATATAGTCTTAGAACTTTGCAATGCCCTTTCAGTGAAATCTTATCATTTTCAAACAGATTGGTTTAACCATTCACACTAGAAAAAAAGGTGGATGAAAAGCACATTATTCAGTTTATTACCTATAGCTTGAAAGGAAGTCTATTACATTTAGTCAATGAATGAATGAATGAATGAATGAGCATTAATTAAACATTTAAGTGCTAAGCATATGCTAAGCCATCAGTATCTATCTTGAACAAGTGCTGCAGATGGACAATTAACTGACCCCAAAATTGAGTAGGAAGAGGTGGAAAGAAAGAAGGAAGGAAGGAAGGAAGGAAGGAAGGAAGGAAGGAAGAAAGAGAGGGAGGGCAAGAGGGAGGAAACAAGCACTTGCTATGTGCCAGACTTTGTGCTACATGGATTTAGGAGATTCAAATATAAGCAAAAAGAAAAGACAGTCTCTGTGTTCAAGGAGCCTACATTCTAATAGAAGATGATACACACCAGATCGGGGAGGAAAAGAGGAATGGTTTTGAAGTCAGAAGCCAAGAACAGAGTCAGGAGGGGAATGAAGGTTAGTCTGGGGCCACTCTGCAAAATCAAATGTAGAAAATTATATACTGTGTTCAGTGGTCCTCAACTGTTCACTGCCACAAACACCCATCTTTCTAACATCAACAATCTCCCAGTGATCCTTGTATTTAACTGTGAATCATGAAATTCCACCATCTCAAAAAGAGTCTAATATCCCAAAAGTCCAAGGCAAGACCCATGACTGTTGAAAGAGGGTACAGCACATTACCAATCCATGATAGCTTGTGGGTGAACAGTGGAGTATCATCAAAGGCATATGTGTCAGAAAAGGAGATGAGTCATCTATAATGCAACAAGAATGAGGGAGAACAGATGGGCAGCCTGAGAGCAATACTGGCCCCCCAAGAAAGTGAAAAACAAAAATAAGCCAACCAACAAACACCAACATCAGAAGGAATCCAGTGCCTCATGATGGGTCTACTATGGAGGCCTTAAGAAAAGAATCCCAGATGAAGAGAAGGCGAAGAAAGGCTGTTATCTCTTCCAGGAGAGGCAGTGCTCCCACATGATAGAGATCACAGAACTGTCTAAGTGAGTCTTATCTCCTCCTACTAGATCTGAAGCTTGCATAAGGTAAGAGGAATATGTCATAGCATTGTAGCCTCCTCCTACCTAGCCCAATGTCTCAAACATAGTGGGCATGTAATAAATGTATGTTGAAATTTTTTAAGGTTATGGATGCATGCCACCACCATAAACACAGAAAGGGAGAATACAAGTTCTTCTCTGCCTCATCTTTCCCAGATTCACAGATTCATTCATTGGAAGGGAATTTAGGGCTCTAGCAATTCAATCCCCTGATGATTAGAATGAAATCTTCCCATAATGGCTTTCTCCCCAGGAGCCTCTAAACTTACTATTGCCCCAAAGAGTCTGTTAAGGTCTGATAAAGCCAGAGAAATCTTCCACTCCTGCAGGCCACCCCACCTACTGGGAGAATTTGTTTTCTTAGTCTGTATGGACTGATCCTCCAGCTCAGTTTTCAGGTTAAGTCAAAGAGTTTGGTAAATAAAAAGAGAGAATCTACAAACCCCCCCTAAATCTCACATCAAAGGACTTAATTCGATTTCAGTTTCTCTCCCTTTTGAAAAACAAAAAGGTTCAGAACCACACTGACCCAAAGGCAGAAACTGGATAAAGTCCATTTTTAAAAAATGTTCATTTCAAAGCCAAGCATGGGGGGAAATGAAGACAATCTGTAACTAGAGGAGGGAGTCCATTTGTACAAACAAATCTATCAGCTTTCCATTCCTTAACAAGAATGATGACCAGTTCTCTTCTCTGTCAATTCTCAGGAACCATGAGATCACTGAGAGGCAATGGCATGGAATGAAAAGAGCCTCAATTTGGAGCCACAGCATCTGGATTTGAATCCCGGTCTCCTTTTACTTTTGCTCATGACCACTAAAGTTCCCCCACCCCACCCCTCTGCCCCCCAGTCAGCTACACCCAGCTCCAGATCTTACAGCATACTCACACTTCCTGTGTCATGGTCTATGAATGGTAGAGGTGGTAACTGGTAGAAAGGCTACCACACATAAGCCAGGGGTTGAGGGAGTTGGCATCCCGCTTCTCAGCATCTTCGATAGCACCTTGTCATTCCCTGCTTCGTCTGGAGGCTCCATTTGGCAGACAGTCTGTAGAACTGCTGTGATGCTTCCATCTGTCCAATCTCAGTGGGATTTAAGGAATAAGGGTGTGAAATTCAAATGTTTGCTGGGATTTCACTTATTTATTTTCCTTGTCTTTTGCTCACTGCTAATGGCTGCCTGGAGAGATAAAACCTAGAAGACGTTTCTGGGTGATCTGTATGATAGTCCCTTGAATGATTTAAGCCAAACATCTACATCTAATCAGACAGAATTTGTGTTCCTGTTTGTGCTCATGTTATAAAGGATGATGGTAAATTAAATGATTCTCTCCAACACCAAGGACATAAGAAGTCCCTATAAATCCAAATAAACCACTTAGTAGACAAATAACAGGTGTCAGAGGTCTTGAAAGCAGTTCAACTTTTTCGACTTTGCTGTGGGAATGGAGAAAGGTTAGGAAGGAAATCCACCAGATATTAAATAGTCAATCCTGATGGCAGGAAGGTTTCATGCATCATACAATGGATCATAGAATCATCGTCTACCAATTGGTTTGCGCCTTTTCAACATAAAGAGAAATAAATAAAAAGTGTATATGTCTCAGCTAATGTCAATCAGCTAGCTAATATTCATCAACAATCAGCCAACTGGCTAGAGAGAGGATATGTTTTGACACTTCCTTTCTGAACTTAATATTTGCTTAGTGAATGACTGACATTTTCAACAGGGAATAGAAGCACTATTTCTGAGACTGGTAAACTAGAAAATGGTGTTCTTAAAATTACCCTAAGAAACATAGATCCTTCTCTTTATTGTTATTAATAATAATAATAGTAATAGCTAGCATTTATATAGCATCTTCAACTATGTGCCAGGAACAGTGCTAAATACTTTAAAATATTACTAGCTCATTTGATCCTCTCAACCATGCTGGGAGGTGAGTGCTGTTGTTATCATCTCTATTTTACAGTTGAGGAAACTGAAGTTGTGACTTGCCCATGGTCACACAATTAATACATGTCTAGGGCCAGATTTGAACTTAAATTTTCCTAAAGTCAAGGGTAGAATACTGGACACAATGGGATTCTGATTTAGTTGATTTTCCTTAATGTTTTCTCTTTGTTACAAGGAAATGTCAGGGGTAGGGGCAAATTCGGAAATTACTGATGTTAAAAAAAATATATCAATCAATAAAAAAACAACCCTTTTCTCGCTTAGTAACAATTCTAAGACACAAAGCTAGGCAATGGAGGTTAAGTGATTTGTCCAGTGTCACATAGCTAGAAAGTATCTGAGGCCAAATTTGAACTCTCCAATCCTGGTACTCTACCAAGTGTGCTACATAGTTTCCCCTAAAATGTTTATTGAATCATAGAATTTTTTAAAAAAATCATCTTCACAATGCTGTATTCATTACTCAGCAAATGTTTGTTGATTTCTAGCTACAATAGTGTGCAAATTAACTGAGACAAAGTAAAATGACTATATTGACTTTTAAATATTTTATTACTTTTACATCTTTAAAAAGCATTTAATATGCACTGTGTTCTCTTTTTGCTTTAATCAGTTGTTTGATACAATTTGACACTGAGTTCACAAGATTTTGGCACATATTAATTCTTTACTTTTCCATCAGGAAACCACATATTTGTTACATCCAATTTTTAAATAAGTTTTTGGTGAAGTTCATTTTCCCAAGTCTATCTTTCATTATGATTCATTGGGGTTTGACATGAATCAAATGAGTATCCAAGTCATTGGAGCTTATTTATCTTTATCTCTTGGATAAATCCTTTAGCCTTTTGTGATATGTAGTATGATACAAGGTTGTATAACAGTATTCAGTCTCCATTCTGGAATATCTATAGTTCTACAACAATTCTGCTTGAGAGTATGACCATATTAATTGGAATCCATCATCTTCTCAATAAAAATAAGACTTCCCTACCCACGAGAAATAAATAATACTTAAAACATTTCTGGATGAATGCGCCAGGCTGATGAAGATGCTCAGATCTTCTTGTAGGTTCATCTGGACTTCTGAAAATGGTTTTAATATTATTGTTGCTGCTGTTGTCATTTTCAATATTATCCAGCTCATCCTGACACCATTAGTGTTTTCTTGGCAAAGAGATTAGAGTGGTTTCTCATTTACTTTTCCAACTGATTTTACAGATGAGGAACTGAAGCTAGTAGGGTAAAATGGCATGCCCAGGGTCACACAGCTAGTAAGTATCTGAGGCTGGATTCAAACTCATGAAGATGAGTCTTCCTGTTTTCAAGCCTAGTGCTCTATCCATTGTACCACTGACCTGTTAGTCTTCATATAGCCTTGACTCAAAAAATGAATTTCATTAGTAACTTTTCCCAAACTATCTTTCATACTTTAGTCTCTGTTTTGTTATGCTCATAACAATTTTTCTTCATAGCAAGTTAAGTTCAGCAACCAGTTAAAAATATTAGTCTTGCTGATTTCCAATATCACGAATATTATACTACACTAGAAGAATCAAGAGAACCTTTTCAGCTACTATGACCCTGTGAAGATCTGAGGATGAATCAGCCTATTCTATAGCTTGTTTGTCAGTTTTTTGTCATTGTTTTGTTTTCAGCAACACTATAGTACAACTTATCCTGTTTCATTTGGGTTTGAACTTGTGATCCTTGACATGCTTTATTTCCCTACACCAACAGTCACTAAGAATAAGATGTGCTTTAAAAAAAAGAGCTCTAATTTTTGCATATTTCCTTGAAGTAATATCCATCCTGAAAAGCCACGTTAAAAAAGACAACAAAAATGAACAATGAAACACATGGGTATGGACACGACATTCAGAACTCAACTAACATAAAACTAACTAAAGGTGAAGACGACAATTGGCTTTTATCTCATCAAGGTCAGACGTTTTAAGTTATCTTGGTGTTGGTAGAAGCACAGGCATGACCATTATTGTCACAAAATGAAACTATGTAAAAAAATTATTGCTTGTCTCAAATAATTGCCATGCTACCGTAGGTATGAAACACTAGGATTATGGGGGATTAAAAAGCAAAAAGCATCTCAACTTTCTAGTAGGTTATAATCTGTTATACAATAAATAGGGTTAAATGTTGAAATAATAGCTACAATATGAGCACAAGTAAAATCCACTCCTATCCTCATAGTTGGATGAATTTCATGGTAGAGTGGAAAGACTAATGGTTTTAGACTCAGAGAGATTCTGTTTGATTTTGGTTCTCCTATTTGCTATCACTGTCATAAATAAATCATATAAAATCTTTCAGCCTCAGTTTCTCATTTGTAAAATGATGGTAACAGTGGTCTACATGAATTTTGCCCTCCTACTTCAAAGCTTATGATCCTATGACTTCAAAAATAAAGATACACTTGAAGATTATAGTCATCTTTTGGAAGAAGATGCTGGAGATAAGGCTCAGTATGAAACTCCCACACTGCCTATTTCCCTTTTTGAATCAAAGCTCTTATGTTTATACATAGAATACATATATATTATATACACAATGTATTATATATACACATTATATAAACATGTGTATATTATATACAGATATTACATATACATATATTATATGTGTGTTGTGTCCTCATGGGTACCGTACATGTGTGCATGGGTCCTTGATGAAAACAAAGAGCCCTTCTCCAGTGATAAGCTAAAACTCTTGGTTTAATGGTCACCATTTGCAAAGCCTGAGTATGTTAGATTGTCTGAGAGGCTGGTCAGTCAGATCAAGCAATATTTGTTAACTGGTTACTATGTACCAGGAACTATAGATAGAGATATAATTTTTTTAGAAAACAATCTATTCTCAATGAGTTTATAGTCTATTAGGGAGGAGACAACAAGTACATATATTAGTACATGCAGAAAACTACAAAATAAATGTAAGAAAAGGAAGAGGACAGTATTAACCAGGAGAAGGGCATCAGGAAAGAATTTGAGAACTAGCCCCATTGTTTGAGAACATCAGAGAACAGAAACTGTGTGCTCCCCCCCCACACCTTGGCTACTCATTGACTCATTCTAATCTGCTAATCGTTGTCTATTGGGTAGTCTACTGCCCCCAATCTCCCTTCTATAGAGATGGTAGGATGCTTATATCTCTATCTTCTTTCCTAAAATGCAGGTTGATTCATATTTCTTTGACCTATAAGGGATAAAGCTAATCAGCTGGTTAGTTATGGGCATCTCCTTATTGTCTGAACTAAGGCCTCCAGGTTTCATTCATATGATCCTAAGGTTATAGCTCAGAGGTGGCCTGCATTTTATGGTTTCAGCTCAGTTATCCTTTGCTATATAGCTATCATGAGATGAAATGAGATAGATAGGTAGATAGATAAATAGATAGAAAGACAGACAGACAGACAGATAGATAGATAGATAGATAGATAGATAGATAGATAGATAGATAGACAGAAAGACAAACAGGCAGGTAGAGATAGATAAAGGGAGGGAACTAATGCGTATCTCTAAGTTCTGGACCAATCAAAGCATTTAGATTAAAAATGTCTACCTGGAAAGATGAAGCTTTTTGAACAAGTTAACAGCTTCCTAGAGCCATGACAACTATCCTAGCCAAAGAGTAGTATCCAGAAGGGATTGAGCTCATTAAATCAGTAAGAAGAGGAAAGGGGGGGTGAGGTTGTTTATTCCATAGGTGCAGGAAAGAAGTATGTCCTACTTTCCATGGTTAAATTAAATCATTAAAAATCTAGGGAAGCAACAGTACGGTTATTTTGTAAAAAGACATCTCCTTGGTTTCCGTCTGATGCTCTGCAATATGACAGCTTTGGCATATTTTAAAGATCACTAAATGGAGCTAAGAAGAAAAGTTTCAAAAATAGATGTGATACTGGGCAAGCTTTTAATGGCATAATGGAATTTCTGTTTTAATTCATCTTTAAAGGAAGTTCCTGTCAAAAAGGGCTGAGAATCCAGTTAAAGATAGGTAGTACCAACACATGGAAACTGCTAACATCTGATTTCCTTGGAGGAGTGTGGGAGTTAAGAAGGTGGAAAGATGGGAAAGAAAGATTATTTCATCAACTATTTGCATTTCCTCAAGATAGCAATAACTATCTTACTGTAAACTCTGTTTAGCTCGTTTAAGGTCAAACTATTTTAGCCTGAAAGAAAAGGATAAGAATTTGCAATGTGTTCCATCTTTCTCAGAGTCAGAAGGGACACCAGTAGAAAAAATACCTAATGTATTTGGCACACTTATTTGGGAGTGTGGATCAGAATGGGGTAAAGACACTCCCAAGATGACTTCAAGCTGTGCAACCAGGGCAACTTGGGTAGGACTTTCTGAAAGGGTCAGACACCTCCAAAATACAAACTATGGTTAACCCATCCAAAGATAGCCTTTAGCCTTCCATTATGAAGAGCTTATTAGGGGCCTCTGCATAGAAGTCTAGCATCTCTAACAGTGGCATCATCATTGAATACAAAGGACAATGGCATATGTAATGCAGCCTACACAATTAATAGCTTAATAGCACAGTGTATTGGAGCCTTCAAGAACAGAGCATTTTCTTTCCTCATGGTAGATAATGCTGAAAGGATAAACAGAATTATGGGAGTCTCACCATGGTAGAAAGACTATTAGGAGTCACAAGACCTCATGTCAGTCACCCTTGCCTGATCTGTTTGCTTTTTGATCTTAGGTAAATCACTTACTAGCTTTTGAGGCTCAGTTTCCTCACTGGTAAAATAGAAATAATTGCATTTATCCTACATACCTGATAGGATTGTCTTGAGGCCCAGAGGAGGTCATGTATCTAAAATGCTTTCTTACTAAAATGTACCATATAAATATATATATAACATACATAATTATATAGAATGTATATATTTGTTGTTGTTGTTGCTGCTCATTTCAAAATCCAACAAGTGATAGAGACTGGATCTTTCAACTAGAAAACAAAAGGAGACTTTTATGTTGGTACATATAATTCTCTCAATTGAAATTGCATCATTTTCACAGAATCCCTGGATATTATCTATGGCTGACTCCTAATTTTTGCATGAATTTCATAGATTGCTAGGGCTCCTGAGGATACAAAGAACCACAAAATGAAACAAAACAACTGAATAAACTTTGAAACAAGGAAACCAGTCCCTTCTCTCAAGGAGTTCATACATAGCTGGCTGAAAGAGCTCAAAGTGTAAGTAATTTGCTCAAGGACAGATAAGTAATGTCTCAGAAACTCAAACCCAGGTCCTCTGACTCTAAACCCAGATTTCTTTCAACTGTGCCACTGCTTCCCTCCCACAAGGAAAGTATTGATTATGCAAAAACATATTGGTCTTTTTGCATTTGCATTTGTAATTTTAGCTTAAAGATCCATTGCTTTGGGCATCTAAACACACATTCCTGGATAGATCATTTATAATTTTGCACTTCAGTGAAGTCACTGGGACACAAAAACCATGGGACAAACGTAAGAAACAATAGCTGGTAAAAATCAGACTTCATAATAATAATCGTTAGCATTTACATAATCCTTTATGATTTGCAAAGCACTTTACAGATATCTCATTTAATCTTCACAACCTTGGGAGGTAGGCTAATATTAATCTCATTTCAGATAAAGAAAACAGGGTAGGCAGAGGTAGAGTGACTAGACCAAGGTCATACAAGATATCAAGTGGGTTGAGGTAAGATTTGAACTAAGGCCTTCCTGATTCAAGGCCCCACCCTCTGTCTCCTGAGCTATCTATCTGACTCTAAATCTGGTGAACAAGGCGTAGGAAGGCTGGGCAAGTAACTAGAGACATACCATATTTAGGAATAGTCAGTAATATCTGAAATCTAGTACCTAACCTGGCATTCTACTCTGAAATTTGGTTCCTAATCTCTTAAAAAAACAAACCCAGATATAGGGGAAAGAAAAGAATTTAAGACCAAGCTAGAAATAGAGAATATCACAAAATGTAAAATGAATAATTTTGATGACATTAAATTAAAAAGGTTTTGTACAAACAAAACTAATGCATCCAAAATTAGAAGGGAAGCAACAAATTGGGAAAAAATCTTTATAACAAAAACCTCAGGCAAAGGTCTAATCTCTCAAATACATAAGGAACTAAATCAATTATAAAAAAAAAAATCAAGCCATTTCCCAATCTATAAATGGGTAAGGGACATGAATAGGCAGTTTTTAGATAGAGAAATAAAAACTTAGTAGCAGCAAAAAATTGGAAAATGAGGGAGTGTCCATCAATTGGGGAATGACTGAATAAATTGTGGTATATGATGGTAATGGAATATTATTGTTCTGAAAGGAATAATGAACTGGAGGAATTCCGTGTGGACTGGAATGACCTCCAGGAATTGAAGCAGAGTGAAGGGAACAGAACCAGGAGAACATTCTACACAGAGACTGATAAACTGTGGTACAATCAAACATAATGGACTTCTCTACTAGCAGCAATGCAATTATACAAGACAATTCTGGGGGACTTATGAGAAAGAATGCTATCCACATCCAGAGAAAGAACTGTGGGAGTAGAAACACAGAAGAAAAACAACTTCTTAATTACATGGTTCAATGGGGATATGATTGTATGCAGACTCTAAATGAACACTCTATCGCAAATATTAATAATATGGAAATAGATTTTGATCAGTGATACATGTAAAACCCAGTTGAACTGCTCATTCACTATGGGAATGGGGAGGGAAGAGGGGAGAGAAAGAATATGAATCATGTAACTATGGAAAAATATTCTTAATTAATTAAATTTAAAAAAAAGTTAAAAACCTTACCTCCTGTCTTAGAGTCAATACTAAATATTGATTCCAAGGGAGAAGAGCAGTAAGGGCTAGGTAATTGGGGTTAAGTGACTTGCCCAAGGTCACACAGCTAGGAAGTGTGTGAGATCATATTTGAACCCAGGATCTCCCATCTCCAAGTCTGGCTTTCTATTCACTGAGTTACCTAGTTTCCCCTGACTATGCATAAACTCTTACCTTTTGTGTCCTACATTTTGTATATCTCTGCCTTTGGTTATAGATTAATGCTCCAAATCATGCTCAAGTATTGATTCTGAAAGCTTGCCTCAAGTATCAGTTTTATCCATCTGGGACCATGATAATGAGCCAGTATCACTGAAGCAAGGAGATCCTCTGTGTGTCATTTCATAGTGATACCTTAAATCAGGTCAAAGTCCTACTCCAATAAACTATAAGTCAGTTCTTTTGCCATGATAAAATATTGTTAATTTAATTTTTTCTTGAGAAAAAAACCAGGCCATTGACCAGTTCTTCAAAAATTTGTTGTTGTACAGACTCATTCTGTTGGGCCTTGGTTTGTATCACATGATATTTGGTGGGCAGCAGCACATCTCTGAAAGTTTGCTTAATCTGGAGAAAAGATGGCCGCCATCTTACCATCAAAAGGAAAAATGAATAGATCTTTCTAGTTTTCCATAGTAAACCACAAGGAACTTGCCAATCTGGGGTTAAGAGTCAAGTTGAAAAATTATGCAATCACTAATGTAAAACAAACCTTTGTTTGGTGCCTATTAAATGAACACAGACTGGATAAAGACATACGATTTAGAAGCACCCTCGTCTTCATGGCGCCAAACTTGAGGTTGTAGAGTTAAGTCTCCATTCAGCCACTCGTTGAAAAGAAAAGAGAATTACTATTGCCCTTCTGGTAATCTTTGGGAAACCCATAGCCAGCCTCAGAAGGGTTTATTCTGAGTCTGTATAATGAAGCTCTTCTATTCAGGGCTCGTCTTATTTAATCAGTTCAACTCAATACTCAGAAGAGAATAAATCTTGAAAGAGACACAGGCCAACCTCTTCAGGCCTAGGTTGTATGGGGCATTTGGCATCCAGAGTGCAAGTCTGGGCCTAATCCACTGACTGTTCAATAGCCAACAGAGGAGCCAGTGTGCTGAACAGCAGCCAGCAATGGCCGGGGTCATGCTCTGACTTGTTTCTCCCTGGTTCTCTCTGCATTGCTGTTATGGGGTTCGTGCGGTGTTTCCTGGCTTTCTTTTCCCCTCTGCCTCATCCATACCAAAAAGCACCAGCAAAAAGATTAGCGGGAGCTTGAAGATTAACGTCAGTGACAGGGGTTGTGTTTTGGATCCCCTGCCACGTGAAAATGGACCAATCCCTTACGCATTATTCATTATTATTGACTCGGTCATTTTATGAAGCCTTCAACTTCGATGCCTGCATGCCTGTCATTAATTCTTTACTTACTGTTCTCAGCTCAAAGCAGAGGGAAATATACACACACACAACACACACACACTTCAACTCACCCCATTTTTAAAATGTTAAACTTTCAATTGTGCTTTGAACAAAGCCTCTGATTCCCAAATATGCTCAAATTTGAGAAGTGTTGCATAAGTCTATGAAGGCAAAAAAAAAAAAAGTCATCCTACTTCCCCTACAGATTATTAAGGCTACAAGACACGTACACGATTCATAACTATTTGGAGACACTGTGGGAAGGTGAATCAAAAACAAGCTCAGATTTTTCTAGTGAGAAACTACAGAATTTTAATTAGCTTTGAGTCTTTTACTCTGCTGGAAATACTGAATCTCTAATCATCTCCTCAATAACATTACAGTAATTATAACAGTATAGGAAAGGGTAATTTTCCAGGGTTCCACTTAAGGCACTTTTATGAGCTTTATTGCCAGGAAGGAAACCATGTCTAGTTCTGCAGTGGGTACCATACCTGGTGTCTTGCTGGTATCTAATAGATTAAACAAAACAAAACAAAACAAAAAACCTCCTATCTTCTGTCCTACTATCAATTCTAAGACAGAAGAGCTGCAAGAGCTAGACAATTAGAATTAAATGACTTGCCCAGGGTGGCCTAGCTAGGAAGTGTCTGGGGCCAGATTTGAATCCAGGTCCTCCCATCTCTAGGTCTGGCTCTCTAGCCACTAAGCCACCTCGCTGACCCCATACATGGTGAATAATATTATTTCTGGCTTAAGATACAATTTAAGAAATTTTAACATGAACTGCTTGGACCAGAATCATGACTCTGCTTCTTTGGAAGAAGGAAACATTGAATTGTTTTTAAGGTTCATAAAAAGACAAACAGTGTCCCAAGTGTCCCACTGTGCTTTGAACATCTATATACTATGTTCACTACTGGGCGCCACATTTTAAGGATATTGATAAACTCAAGTAAATTGAGAGCAGCAAGTAGGGAGAGGAAGGAACTGCTGAGTATGCCATACAGGATCATCTGAAGGAAATGAGATGTTTAACTGAGAAAGGAGAAGACTTAGGAGACACACCCGTTATGCCTGTTTGTTTGAAGGGCTCTTATGTAACAAATAGCTTGCATTTGTTCTGGTTGGTCCCAGAGAGCAAACTAGGAGCAGTGGGGAAAAGTTTCCAAGAAAGTCCTTATAGGGAATGTCTTTAATCTAGCCATTGGAGCTGTCCAAAAGGAGAATGAGTTGCCTTGGGAGGTAGTAAGTTACCCTTCACTGGAGATCTCCAAGTATAGAATGAATGACCACAAGAGGTATGTTATTTAGGAGATCCTGAATGGGCAAATGAGAACAATTTGTTCCAATGGCCATGAAGGCAGCAGAAGCAGGTATTGTGGATTGCTTAGAGCTTGGCCAGACATTGAAGATGTCAAGATCATCCATTGGATCCCAGGCCATCAGCAGTTGTCCAGAGTTCTGTCTTGCTGCTGGACTTGGATGACTCTGGAAGAGGTAGTGAGGCTGATGACTTTGTACAACTCTGCCTCACTTAATCCCAATCCATACTCAAGTCAAGACATCATTCTCATGATGTCATTGGTCCTCACTGAAACACAGGACCAGCAATATTCAACTACAGATTAGACTGGATCATCTCTGATGCCACTTCCAATTCTGAGATTCTGTGTTTTCTTCCTGGAAGGGGAGTGGAAATGAATGAAGGCTTTATGAAGAAAATAACATGTTAACTAAACCTCAAAGGATGGTTAGAAAGCAGAGATGCAATGGGGAATGAGGAATAGACATTCCCAGCAAAAATAACAAAATGAATGAAGACAGAGATAGGAAAGCACTGGTCACTTTTGCTGAAACCATGTTCCATCTCCCTTACCAAGGATATCTTCAAAGGCTCAGTTCTGGGTCCTCTTCTTTTCTTTCTCTACATTTTCTTTCAATGATGTCACCCGCTCCTATGAATTCAATATCATGTTTCTACTCCCAGATTGAGATGTCCATACTTGTTTTCTCTCCTGGACTGTTGTCCCAAATCACCAACAGCCTGTTATACATTTCCAACTAGATGATCCATAGATAACTCAAATACTACAAAACAGAACTCATTATCTTTCTTCCACCCTTCTCCACTTGCCCACTTCTTTTGAAGGAATTTCAAGTGGCCCAGGTTCAGTATTGGAGTTAGCTCTTCACTCTTGTTTAGCTCCCATGTCCAATCCTTCCTTGGATCTTGTCAATTCAACTTCTACACCTTTCTCATCCTTCCTCTCCACCCCTCCCCACCCATTCCTGTAGCCATCACCATGATTCAAGTTAATCCCCTTTCACTATTACTTTCTACTTTCACTAATACAATTCTTCTCTCACTGGGCTTCCTGTTTCAAATCTCTCCCTTTTCCATTCTATCTTTCACATAGCTGGATATGCCATGACACAGCCTGCTCAGGAAATACCAAAGGCCCTCTGCTCCTCCTAGGATAAAGTATGAACCTGTCATTTAATGCCCTACACAAACTATATGTGACCTGATATTTTTAAGTGTAAAATAAGTTTTAATTGATATTTCTGTTTCTTACATCACCATGAGATCCAATGCATCCCTTCCTCTCCTTCTCCCAGCAATTTGGCCAAATTTCTAATGCTAACTGCAATTTATTTCTTCAGTTACTCTTGGTACCTTGCCAAATGGACCTAGTTGCTACCTCTGTTTTGTTTCTCCCCAAAGGAATGTAAGTTCCTTAAAGGCAGATACTGATAATAAAAACAGGGAAAGGACCTACTCGTACAGAAATATTTATAGCTGCTCTTTTTGTGGTGGCAAAGAACTGGAAATTGAGGGGATGTCCATCAACTGGGGGATGACTGAACAAATTGTGGTACATGTTGGTAATGGAATACTATTGTGCTTTAAGTAATGATAAGGGCAAAGATGTTCATTTGTGTCTTTTATCTTTGTAGCCCCAGATCTGACACAGTGCCTGGCATTCAACAGGTTCCTAATAAATACTTGTTGAATGAATAACTGGATCTTGACTTTGCAATACAAACAACTATAATAAGCAGGATGATAGAGTTGGAGTGAGAGGAAACACTAGGACTCAGGGCATAGCCTACTTCCCCTTTCCCACACCATAACATGTAGTCATTTCCCCATGAAACCTTGAGCATAAGGCTGGCCAACACCAGCCAGCCTAGATATACAATATTTCTCTAGTTCTAATATCCCAAGACTCTCAAACATTTAGAGACTTTCTCTCCCTCTCCCACTCTCTCTCTGCCTCCCTCCCTGTCTCTCTGTTTCTGTCTGTCTCTCCTTTTTCTCCATCTCTGTTTTTCCATTTCTCTCTTTTGAACACTTCTTCCTCTCCCCTCCTCTTTTTAAATGACTCCTTCTACTCTATATCACACTCTATCTGTGTGGGGCCACAACTATGGTTGTCCTGATCCAATGTGCCAAAATAAAATAAGATTTTCTCTCTTTTTTAAAATTAGAGTCCTCTGTTTTAGACTGTGGCTTTCTCCTTGCTTTCTCATTTCTTCAGCTTGTTCTAGGCCTTTCTATTTGCTGTTCTTTCTGTCCCTGGGGCTCCTCTTCTGAAAGCCTTTTCTCTTATTCTTTCCACTAATGCTCAGCCAAGTGCTTCTGTGCCCTTTTTAACTCAGTTTCCCTTTTCTGCAGGCCCAAGCTCTCTGACATTCCTCATCTTCCTGAAAGCTGCTTCTGGATATTGTTCCCTAATTCTTCATATACTCCTCTCTGACCATTTCCTAACATATATAATTGTCCATTTTAACCTTTTGTTCTATTTCCATCTCATTCTTTACCACAGAAACTTTGTCCTATGTTTTATCGCTTTCTTCTTTTCCAACCAAGGTCCTTCAGGCCGTCCTCCCCTAAGAGTTTAAATGATACCTAAGAGCCAACCCACTCTAACAGGACATAAACTCCCCCAAGGCAAAAACTGTTTCATTATATTTTGTATCCCCAGAAGCTAGCACAATAATTCATACATTGTAGATGTTTAACAAATGTTTGCTCAGTTGTTACAAAGAAGAACAAGGTCTCAGTTTTCTTGGCAGTCAGGTGGGGTGGTGGGGGTGAGGGCGGTGAGGCAGTGGGAGTGGAGAATGGGGCTCTTGCTCTGCATTCACAGGCAAGGGCTTCTTGCTTTTCCAGCTTGAGGACCAATAACATGTTTTCTTTAGAGAACAGAACCCCTCTTCTCTAAGGCAGAAGTCTCCAGTTGGGGACTATGGCATGACCCCAAAGGATGGGCGATCGACCAATTGGAAGATAGAAAGATGGACCATATCCCCCTTCCCTCAATAGCCAACTGTGCATCTTATCTTTAACACAATCACATTTAGCCCTTTTCCCTAACTCCTCTTTGCTCTGTTTTCTATCTCTGTATCGCAAGCTCCTGCCACCCATCTGTTCTTTCTGAGGGAAGCATCATCAGAAATCCTCAGGGCAACCATAACCTTACCTTATCCTGGGCACATACAGGACCTACTAGGAACTTCTTCATAGGATATTCCTCTCTTCCTCTTTTGTGGCCATAGAAAATGCCATGAGGACCTCAGAGAGTAGGCTCCCTACTTTGTACCAGTGACCAGTGAGTAAAATCTCCACCCCCAATCTTTCTTTCCTATGAGATAAAGTACATCAAATATTATTTTATCTTTATTTCATCCTTTTACATTTCTATTTTGTCTAAGTTTCATAATGTACATATTTATTAGACTAATAGTAGATGTATATAATTTATAAATAAGTACATACATACCTATTGGAGATATATGCTTGATTTTTATTAACTGATGGGGATTTATTTTATTTTTTAACTCTAACCTTCCATCTTAGAATCAATAGTGTGTATTGGCTCCAAGGCAGTAAGGGCTTAAGTGACTTGCCCAGGGTCACACAGCTAGGAAGTGTCTGAGGCAATATTTTTTTTCCTTTAATAATTTTTATTTTTTAGAAAAGTTAACATGGTTACATGATTCATGCTCTTACTTTCCCCTTCAACCCTCCCCCCTGACTCCCTCCCCCATAGCTGATGTGTATTTCCATTGGTTTTAATGTGTGTCATTGATCAAGAACTATTTCCAAATTGTTGATAGTTGCATTGGAGTGGTATTTTCGAGTCTACATCCCCCAATCATGTCTGCCTCTGAGGCAATATTTGAACCCAGCATATCCTATCTAAAGACCTGGCTCTCAATCCACTGAGTCACCTAGCTATCTACAATTTATCTTTTTGTCTCCTATCATTCCAATGGTTTCATTGTCCATATTTCACCCATCCCTCAATCCTTCCCAGTTCAATCCAAAGAAAAAGCAATTATTCAGATTTCCCGTCAAGGGAGAAAGTACTACCACCCATAGTGCTGCCCTTTACCAAGGGGTCCTGGGCTCTAATTTTCCACACTGAAAATAAGCATTCTGGGGATTTGAGGCCTTTGTCTGACTCCTAGTGGCCACTTTAACTACCATCTTTCNTTCTGTAGCATTTGAATGATCCCCTCAATGAATCTAATGCCCTATTATGGTATTAACCATATCCTTATTTCAGGTTTCCATGACTAAGGGCTACTGAATGACCAACAAAACATTTGGTGCCCACCACACTCTGCTTTCAACAGTTTTTCAAGTATTTTCTCTTTCAGCTTCAGGGTACTTTGTAAAGTGTTTTATCCCAATGCCAACATCATGATGGGCTATTGTTTTGGAGGTAGGCTGGGGATGAGTGGGCCAATGAAAAGGATGAAAATGATTCAGAAGTATTCTGACCCTGGACCTGCCTGAGATTAAAAAGAGAAAGAAAATAAAGCCACTAGAAAGTTGTAAAGTGGCCCAAAAACATGTTGGCATTGGCTACCTTATTTTAATATGGCTAAGATATTTTGGGACAGACTGAGAAAGGCTTAAGCAGATAGAGAGACAGATGGACAGGCAAAGAGAGATAGAGAAACAGGAGACTGAAATAGGCAAAAGAGAGAATCAGGTAGACAGAGGTGGGGAAGAAGTGAGGGAAGAATAGACACAGAGAGTCAGACACAGACAGAGAAAAAAGATAGACAGATGGACACAGACATAGACAAGAGATAGAGACACAGAGAGAGCCAGAGGAAAAGAATCACAGAAGCATACAGGAAAAACAAGAGGGAAACACAGAAAAAGAGAGACAAAAAAAATGAATGGGGAAAGAGACAGGAGAGAATATGTGAGTAGAAAGCAATTGTCAGCAATAGAACAATGGAGAGAGACTAGGGCCATGTTGGTGAACCTATGACACGTGGGCAGAGTGGGCTGCTCTCCTACCCCTCTCCACTGTGCCTGAGGACTTTTTTCACATCACCCACCCCTCTGCCCAGCAGCCCAATGGGAGCGCTTCCTCCCTTCCCTGTCTGGGGTAAGAGTTTGGCTCATGTGCAGTGGGAGAGTTGCAGTTTAGGCACTCAGTCTCTAAAATGTTTGCCATCACTGGACTAAGGCAAAAAGAGGTAGCAAATATATTGAAGGAAGTGGAGGAGAAAGAAAGGGAGGGGAAAAAAGGGAGAAAGAAAGACAGAGTTGAGGTGGGGAAGAAGTTCATACTCTATGGACTTGGAAGCAAGAGCAACAGCAGCAGCAAGGAATGTCTGAATACCAAAGAGAAAAAGAAACAGGTAACATAGAACTAAGAATCAACCAGACTTGAAGCCCAAATGTAGAGGGTCAAACTCAGACCTGGTCTTTCACTTATGTTGTGTTGACTATGTAGATCTGGGGTAAATGGGTAGATTTAGCTATCTAGAATTCTTTAATCCTTTCCCTTATGATGTGTCACAGTCCCTGGAGAATATGAAGACCACCAGAGGGAATAGTTTCTTGACTAAAAATTCCACTTCTTTCCTCAAATATTTGTGGTAGGGGTTGTCGCTTTCTACATAGTGATGTTATGTAAGTTCTTTCTCTATTTATGTTGTGTTAAATAAACCATGTTCTGGTTTTGATGTCTTGTCATCCTGAGTGTTTGCAGGATAATTGAGGGCATGGTTTTTTGGGGGGGGTTGGGGGGATGGTATTTTCAGATGTTCCAAAGTGCCTCTTGGGTGGTGGTAAATGAGCCAGATTCTAAAGTTACCAGAATTTTCTTGTTTGGGGATGTAATGAGCCAAAAAAATTTTTTAATTACTCTGTTCCTTACGTGAGGAGGGACACCGACATCAGGATTACAGGGGCAAAGTTGTGGGCATAGATAACATTGCCAAAGGAGAAAATAAAAAGAGAAAAGCAGGCCAAGAGAAGTATGGAGAATAGTTGCTTTAAGTGGGAAGGAAGAGGATAAGAAGCCAGTGAAAACAGAGAAATATTTAGAGAAAGTTGAGAAGAGCAGGGGAGTCTGGTGACATAGAAGCTTAGGGAGGAGGTAGCATCAAGGAGGGAGTGGCAAACAGCATGATGGGCTGCCAAAAGGCCAAAGAAGATTTTAAGAAATAAGAAAAGGTCACGGATATGATGATAAGAATGTCAATGGTGACCTTTGAGCAAGCAGCTTCAAGAGTATGATGGACTTGATTACAAGAGATTGAATAGAAAAGGGCTGGTAAAGAAGTGAAGGCAAAGGCTACGCTGTACATTTCCAGGAATTTGCTGATGAAAAAAAGAAGAGAAAGACAGACTGGTACCTCTTTGAGCTGGAAGTGTAGATGTTAGGATTTTTAGGACTGGGGAAACTTTAACACATCCTATAATCCATTCATGCACCAAGATTCATGTATATTATCCACAGAAAACCTAACCTCTTGGGCCTTCAATGAACATCAATTAACTTCTAATTTCTCTACCATTATAACAAGCTTGGAAGAACAAACGTGATAGAGCAAAAATGGCACTGATCTTAGAGTTCAGATGATCTGGGTTCAAATCCTGACTTAAGTAATTAGGACTTCATGACAGGAGCATGAAGACATTTTATTGATGAGTCTCAGTTTCCCCCATCTGTTAAGTGTAGGAAATATTTGTATCTCACAATATCAGTGTTTGCAAACTGTATAAGGTATTGTAGAAATGTGAGGCTTTCATCAGGTGATGATGGTGGGAGTGGTGGCGGTGGCAGTAATGATGATGAATTCATGATGGTTATGATTTATTATTTGTATTTTGAATCCCCAGAGGATTGGAAGATAGAAATTAAAAAGAGAGGAGCTATGGCAGCTTAAACACCAAAGCTGGGCATCTTGAGAGTAGAAGTGCTAGCTCTCAATGAGGAAAGAAAACATCAACTGTATGAAAAGAAGATGAAATCAAAGAGTGGCAGTTCTGAGCCACTTACAATAGGAGCAGTCTTACACATTACACTCAGCCTAATACAATATTTACAATAATTGATTGTCTTAAAGCACCAAGAGAAAGTCAAAGATTTTTATTATCCAGAAGACAAGTATATGCAGAATCCATTTAAGAAAAAGATTTCTATTTATAGTAGTTACTATTTTTAAAAAAATTTAAGTTTTGGGGGCAGCTGGGTGGCTCAGTGAATTGAGAGCCAGGCCTTAGAGATGGGAGGTACTAGGTTCAAATCTGGCCTCAGACACTTCCTAGCTGTGTGACCCTGGGCAAGTCACTTAACCCCCATTGCCTAGCCCTTACCACTCTTCTGCTTTAGAACTAATACACAGTATTGGTTCTAGGACAGAAGATAAGGGTTATTAAAAAATTAGCTATTAAAGGCTTTAGATTTTTTTTCTAGCTCCATCTTACTCTTTGTGATCACATTTCAAGTTTTCCTGGCAAAGACTGGGAGAGGTTTGCCATTTCCTTCTCCAGCTCATTTTACAGATGAGGAAACTGAGGCAAACAGGTATAAATGACTTGCCCAGGGCCACATAGCTATTAAGTGTCTGAGGCCAGATTTGAACTCAGGAAGATGAATCTTCCTGACTCAAGACCTGGTAATCTATCCACTACACATTATGTAGAAAGTTCATTCATGTGGAATGATTTCCTCATTTGCCCATAATAACTAGTAAATGAAACATTCCTGGAATCTTTGTGCAAAGAACTTCACTGTGAAACTTATCTCATAAAGGCTCTATTTCTACATTTTCCATCCCTTCTTTCTTCATAGTTTTTCTTTCTTTTCCACATTCTGATCTTAAATTCTAACTCTTAAACTTTGGGGATGATCCACACCCTCCACAAGCAGTTTTTTAAAGAATTTCCCCTACTATAAATAACCCTACTCTCAGGTGTTCTTGAATCTTTCCTTTATCTTTGCCCTCTCTAACCCCCAACTTCCACCCCTCAATCCATGAATTACAATATACCCTGCCATCAAAATTCTCATTTCCCTTGATTATTTGCTTCCCTATATTGGGAAAATTCCACTATCTCTGTTATTCTTTCTCCTAGATCATTTTATAATCCCTTTCTTCAGACCCTTCCCAAGATTTGCCTAATATTGTTGAATTTTGAATTTGCACACATCTCCCAGGAGACCTGCAGTGCCTGCCTGGATTTTGGCTATCCTATTCTGTTTTTCTTTATCTCTGATCTTTTTCTTAACCTTCCTCTAAGTTTTTCCTCTTGCAAGTTGCTTATTCATTTACTTTTTAAGGAAATGATTGCAAGTGGGGAATATGAAACCTAAAACTTTCCCCCTTACTCCTTCTAGTCCTTTCCTTTGTAACCAAAAACATCATTCCAAAGGGAAGATCTGAGTTCATCCACAAACTCTTTATGGGAATCACAAGGCTCTCCACTCCCCCACACTTATTCTCTGCTTCCTTAACTAATTGGAAACAAAACTCCCATGATTTCTAGCCTTTCCTTTGGTGTAGTCTTGCCTTGTCCACTTTTTTTTTTGTTCAGTTCCTTGGCAATATTCGTCTTTGTCTACCTTGCCACAAACATGTGTATGCATAAAGTGGTATTTAAAACTTTCCCCTTTCCTTCTTCCAACCATTCCCCTTTGGTGGGCCCAACCTTTGCTCCCTTGATCCATGTATCCCTCGTTTTTGAATCTTCTATGGGCACTGTCTCCCTTTTCTCATAGGTCTTGGTACTGAAGTCTCAATTGGAATTCCAACCAAATTATAATTGCTGACAATTAAAATTGCTGAAAAGTCTAAGTTTCTACTAAAATCTGAGTAGGTCCCAGGTCTTCCCGATTCCAAGTCCAAGGTTCTAACCACAATGCCAGGCTGAATGAGAAATGCACAGACTGAATAACCTGGCAATAACAATATTTGTTATGTGCACCAGTGGATGGAATGAGCTTGCTCATAGATTCGTTGAAATATTGGAGTACAGAAATGGCAGCTTCCATCATGATGCAGAAATGGTTACCTTATTGATATGTATTCTTATCATGTGCATCCTTAAAGTGGCTTACTTTCCTGAGAAAAGGAATCTTGATGTGTCGTGTCATTTTAAATAACTCGTCCTGGTCTGATGTTACCAAATCAAAATCTTGCAAATGTCATGAGAGGTATCTATTAAATTATAGTCGAGCATTTTTCAAACACAGTAACACAGCTGTGGTTTATCACCTGCCAAACTCAACCACAGACAAAATAAGCTTCCATCGAATGTGATTTGAAGGGCAATAAGTGAACCCTACTAACTGCTACTGAGAGATGTATATGTAGAAGGAAGCTTGGGTTAAATATTTAATATGGAGTGATCTTAACAGCCAGTTAAAGCTTAAGCAACTAATAAATCAATTCTTAGCTGCCAGAGAGGACAACAGTGGGAGGGAAGGGAACACAGTATGGCTAAGTTTAATTGGTAGTTGAAGAATTTGCGAAAGGTGCTAAGGAGGGGAACATGCCCTCATGGAGGCATTAAATAGCCAAGAGGCAGCATCAGAGCACCCATAGTCTTGTAGAGACAAGATACCTCAAAAGGGTGAAAGGTAAAAGGATGCCTAGAGGCAGACTTCAGCTTTAAAAGAAAGTAGGGTAGGCAGCTACCTAACTGATAGAATTTTTTTAAACTCTTAACTTCTATCTTGGAATCCATAATGAGCATTGGTTCCAAGACAAAAGAGGGGTAAGGCTAGGTAATTGGGGTTAAGTCACTTGCCCAGGGTCACACAGCTAGGAAATATCTGAGGACATACTTGAACTTAGGATTTCCTATCTCTAGGTCTGGCTCTCCATTTACTGAGCTACCCACCTGCCCCACCTCCATGGTATAATTTAAGGCAGGGGTTCTTAATCAAGAATCCACGAATTTATCTTTTTAATATTTTATTAACTATTTAGAGATAACTATGTCCCAAAGTTCATACTGGCTATTTGTGCCTGACCTGCGGTAGAACCTTCTGAGCTTGTATTGGTCCAGACATATTGTATACTGACCCTAACATAGTGATGTCATTTTGGTCCTCTTCAAATAGCAAGGATGACAACCAACTAACCAAATGTATTTCAACACAATAAGCTTTCTTTGTAGCATCTTGTATTTTATGCATTTTAAAGCATTACTTCTGAGAGGTAGATCCTGACCCAAAAAAGATTTTGATGATGTAAAGTTATTCATTCAAACACACACACACACACACACACATATATGTATATGTATATATATATGTATATATGCATATATACATATATATATATATATTACAAGTGAGAAGTACGTTATGCTAGGTTGATACTTAGCCGCAAGGATTCCTACTATCTTAGACTGTAATGGCTAACCTATGGCACAGGTGTCAGACGGCATGCAGAACCCTCAGCCCTCCAAAGTTCGTTATTAGAAGGCAGAGGGACTCGGAAGGAGCTGCTCCCTTCTCCCTCTCCACCTTGCTTGATATCATTTTTTCACATCTCCCACCCCTCTACCCAGCAGCCCGATGGTAGTGCACAGAGGATAAGGTGGGTGGCTCACAGGTGGCAGAGCTAGAGGGGAGAAGACTACTCCCCTCCCCCTCTCTATTCTTGCTGAGGATATTCCTCACTTCATCTGCCCCTCTGCCCAGCAATCCAATGAGAGTGCTTCCTCCCTCCCCTGTGTGGGGTAAGGCAGGGGCAGGGCATACCCAGCTTGTGGTGGGGGTGAGGGGCATGGCACCTGGTCTCTGGGAGGGTGGGCATGGCACTTGGTCTGAGGATGGGGTGGGGGCAGGGCCTGGCACTCTGTCTCTAAAAGGTTCGCCACCACTGCTCTAAGATCTCCCAATATAGTAGGGGAAAGAAGATATATGCATATAAATAGAGAATATAAAATAAAATATAAATTGCATGAAAAGAATTCAGAGTACTACAAGATCAGATGAGGCTGGGAGTTGGACTCTAGAAGACTTTGTGGAACATCACTTAGCTCTGCCTCTAGTCCAAATTTCCTACTGTCAAAGCACCTGACATTCTACCATTAGAAATTAATTCCAGGGGGCAGCTGGATGGCTCAGTGGATTGAGAGCCAGGCCTAGAGACAGGAGGTCCTAGGTTCAAATCCGGCCTCAGCCACTTCCCAGCTGTGTGACCCTGGGCAAGTCACTTGACCCCCATTGCCTAGCCCTGTAACAAATAAAATTAATATAGAAGGATATATATAAAAGATATTAGGGTTTAAAAGAAATTAATTAATTCCAGTGGCAGCAAGGCTCAACACATTGCAAGCCAGGCCTAGAAATGGGAAGTCCTGAGTTCAGATCTGGCCCCAGATACTTCCTAACTGTGTAGCCCTGGGCAAGTCATTTCACCCCTTCTTATTGCTCACCACTCTTCTGCCTTGGAATGAATGTACAGTATTAATTCTAAGACAGAAGATAAGGATTAAAAAAAAAAGAATGAAGAAAGCATTTTTATCTACCTAAAATTTTCTATTTATCCAATAATACTCTTATATCAGGATATCAGGATATTACTTACTTAATGAGACCTTCTCCTTTGCTAGGCTTTTAATAGAAGTTTTGAGTGTTTCCTGAAATACCAAAACTTCTTCCTAAGACACAGTAATGATAACTCCAGCATGGTAAGAGTTCTAGCTGGGAGAGAGGTAGCAGCTTATATCTGCAAGTGGCTGGCATAGGGTCTATATCGAACCCTCTTTTGTGAAGAACTCAGTCTTTGTTCAAACCAGAGTTGGGGAAGTGTAGACTATTGAGCTCGGTGGCGGACATTTTTTTTTATCAATTTATTATTTTGCAGTGGTAGAAAGAAAGTTTCTTGAAGAAAGACTCTAAACAGTGTCAGTGTCAAAAACCAGAGATGAAAGTAACCTGTGAATGAGAGAGCTAGGTTTCAAATCTCTGCTGTTAACTAGTTCTACAACTTCGGGAAAAATGCCTAATTTCTCTGAGTTTTGGTCTCATCATATCTAAAACTGGGAAAATAACTGTCCTGTCAATCACATAGCATTATTTGAATCCAATGAGATTGCGTATATAAAGGTCCTTGGGAAACTATAGAGAATTATACAGATAAGGGATAATTGTCACCATCATCAAAATAAGAAGAATGTTGTAATACCACTGATGGAGTGAATGTAGGTGACTTCCCAGGACCATGACATCAAATCTACATCAATGTGAGAATAATGAGATCAAACTTACTTTCATGATCTCATCAACCCTTGGTGAGAAACCTGAATTTTATATACCATTAATACTTAGTGTGTGAAATTATAGACAGACTTTATTTAAAGAATAGAGGTGGGATTGGTGGGGGCAGTCAGGTAGCACAGAGGATAGAATACCAGGCCTGGAGTTGAGAGGACTTGGTTTCAGATCTGGTATAAGGCACTTCCTAGTTGTGTGACCCTGAGCAAGTCATCTAACCCTAATTCCTAGCCCTTTCTGTTCCTCTGTCTTAAAAATGACACTGACAGAAGGTAAGGATTTAAAAAAAAAAAAAAAAAGCAAAGGTGGTAAAGTAGGTTGCCGCAAGATTCTAAATTATTAGGAGAGACCTCAGAGACCCTCTACTATACTCCACTTCATTTTACAAATGAGAAAGCTAAGGCTTGGGTAGTAAGGGAACTCACCCAAGAGACTAGATGGAATTCAAGCTTCTTGTGTCACAATCTAGGAATTTTTCTGCACGTAGTCACCAACTAAAATCTTTCCAGTAAAGTGGAGGAGCACTAGATCTATTATTAATCACCTTCCATTGTACTCCTGAGAACTACTGGTCTCTCTCATATGCTCTGCCACTATGCCCTCCATCCCACTTGGCCTTATGCTCTCCCCTGCTGCTCCAATTTCCAAATGGCTAGGTTTTAGCTTCTCATCTACTGATGCACTCTAAAGACCCTTGGGTCTTTCCAAGCCCCCTACATTTCCATATTTCTTCTTTTTCTTAATTACAGCATGAGGTCTCTGAGAATAGGGACTCTTTTTATCTCCACTGCTTACCTAGCAAGGGATCAATGAATTCTTTTAAATTCATACTTATTTTTGTACATATGATAGCCTCCAGTAGAATGTAAGCTACCTGAAGGCAGAGACAGTTCCACTTTTGTCTTTGAATTTCCAGTGTCTCTACTAACACCTTTTGCACATAGTAGGTGCTTAATTGATCTTTGTTGAATTAAACTAAACACTCTTCCTTGAATCAGGTGAATGATAAAATTCAAAGAGAATGACTTTTCAGCCTCCATTTCCTTGGGAGAGAAAAAGGAGACTGAAGAAGAATGACTGACTTCTTCCGATTGCCTAATAGTCCTTCAGTGTGTGTTGGGGGGGGCAGTTGGGGGAGGCAACCCTCATATTTTTGGCAGACTCCCATAAATATTTTCCCCAAAAGTTCATTTTTCCACATGAATGATTTGGATGTATTTTTTTTGTACTAAACCCCACCACAGAGCTCAGAATTCTTGGCATCACCCAGCCTAGTTTAAAAATGCCAGCAACTAGACCTTTAGATATAGAAACCCTCTAGTTGCTTTCTCACTGCTTTCCTTTGTTCTGAGAATTTTCCCTCTTCCTCCAGGCTGACTCCAACACACCCACACTTCTCAGTTATCATTAAAAACTGGGCATTTGTATTCATTTGTATTCATTATGGGCCTTCTCTATTGCTACTAGACAGAAGCAGGAAGGAGAGTTGAGTGATGGAGCTGAGCTACATTTCTTCCCAAAGAAGCATTATTTGTTTTAAAAGGCTGCCTAATATTTAGACAGCCAGCATTGCACACACCAGAGTAGGAAGCTTTGCCTAAGTTAACAACCTTTTGGTTGACAGGTCAATAGATATAGGTGGGAAGGAATCAGAGAAGAACTTGGTACATATAATGAGACCAATTGACAAAGCTACACGCTACAGAAGGGCAGAGAAAAGAGGAAAGATGGTCAGGGGTCCCACAGATTTTTATGATTTCACCTTGGGGCCTTAGGGTAAGTTGAAACAATAACATAAGATATTCTCTTTCTTTTCTAAAAGGTTCTAATTTCATGCTAGTACTTCTGAATAGGGCAGAACTACTTGGGAACTCCCTCCACAGTTTGGCAACTTTCCTTTCTCCTCTTTATTTCCTGCTGTCCTGTACAAGGAGCTTTGTTCTAGGCAGATAGTGGGAAATGGACAACTAGGACTGATTTTACTCCATGTGTGTCCCTGACATGAGATGATGAGAAGAAAACTGTCCTTGGACCTTCTCTCCTTCCATTTCCCCTGATCCTTCTTCATGCAACCCAAGACTTCAAGCAGGATGCCCATACCTTTGATCTCTACTTCCTATTCATTCATCCCTTTCTTAAGGCCTTGGTTACCAAATAGGACAGTAGAAACAGTGGCACCAGGGGCTAGGAAAACTGGGCTTGAACCCCAACTCTTGTCACTTAATAGCCATGTGACCCCAACTAATCATATAAAGTCAGGCATGGAATCAGAAAGACCTGTTCGAATCTTGCCCAAGACATTTTCTAATTGCATGACTCTGGGCAAGTCATATAGCCTCTTTATAAGTAAGTCTCAGTATCTTTCTGTAAAATTAGTGGAGGAGGAATTCAACTTCAGTGACCTCTAAGATCCTTTCCAGCATCAAATCTCCGATCCTATGACCTCTCAAGATGTAATTTTTTTTTTAAATTTTAAACCCTTAACTTCTGTGCATTGACTTATAGGTGGAAGATTGGTAAGGGTAGGCAATGGGGGTCCAGTGACTTGCCCAGGGTCACACAGCTGGAAAGTGTCTGAGGCTGGACTTGAACCCAGGACCTCCTGTCTCTAGGCCTGGCTCTCAATCCACTGAGCTACCCAGCTGCCCCCAAGATGTAATTTTTTCATAAGCAAAATGACATCGTATTGCATGACCTGAGGTCCCTCCCAACTCTTGAGCCTATGAACATGGTACTGAAATTGCTCCTTGATAAATCCTTGATAGCTTCTATCTTGCCAAATCCAATAGGTTTTTGCTCTAAGTGATCATTTTCTATAACTTCTCTGTGTAATTTGATGATGTTTGCCAACTCTTCACCCCTGAAACTCTTTTTTCTTGCTTCTATGACAAGATACCGTCCTTCATTTCCTCATTCTTTCCCTGATCTATTTCCTGTATTGTCTTCTCTTCATCCTTCTATTCTATTTTGCTGTCATTATTGTTCAGTTATTTTAGTCGTGCTTGACTTTTTATTACTTTATTTAGGATTTTCTTGGTAAAGATATTGGACTGGTTTACTATTTCTTTCTCCAGCTCATTTTGTAGATGAGGAAACTGAGGCAAGTATGGTTACTTTATTTGCTCAAGGTCATATAAGTATATGAGGTAAAATTTAAACTCAGTCTTCCTGACTTTAGGCTCAGGACTTCATCCACTGTGCCATTTAGCTGCCCCTGTCAAACCTATTGCTATAAATCATCTCCAAAACGTATTCTCATCTTTTTTCTCTCTGAACCAAACTGATCTGCCTGGCTTTTAATACTCTTTAGAAGTTGTCCCTATTCTACCTATCTGTGCTCATGTCATAGAATCTCAGTCTGAGTTAAAAGAAGAATGAGAAGCCATTTGATCCAACACATACCTGAAACCTGGACGTACCTTATAAAATCTTTGACAAATGGTCATCTAGCTTTTCCTGAAGATCTCCATGAGCATGTTTCACTGCCTCACGGGACAGCAGAGCCCACTTTTAGATAGTTCTAATTGCTAGGAAGTTCACCATTATATAATAACTTGCCCTAATCCTGCAGGGCTCTCAACTAGAGCCCGAGTGATCACTTGTCAAGGATGATGGAAGAGAGGATTTCTGTTGGGGAACAGTTTGGACTAAATGACTTTGGTGGTCCTTTCTAACTGAAATTCTGACACTCTTTAAATCTTTGAGTTGAAATCATCCTTCTCAAAACTTCTATCCACTGGCCCCAGTTCTACTTTCTGGAGCCAAATGAAATCAGTCTGATCTTTCTTCCACATGGCCATTCTGTAGCTATTGGAAGACAGCTTTTATGTCCCTTTCAAGCCTTCTCTTCTCTAGGTTAAAATTACTGTTTCTTACAAATAATCCAGATCCTGTATACTTTCCATCTTCCTAAGTATCCCAGCAACTTCTCTGAAGTTTTTGTTAACATCCTTCCTAAAATGTGGCATCCAGAATCAAGCTCACTATAGATGTAACCTGACCAGGGCACTCAGTAATATTATGACCATTGTTATTATTATTATTATGTCATTCTGGACACTTTGCTATGAATGCAGTCAAAATTATATTCAATGTTTTGTCTACCATGTGACACTCACACTGACCTTTCACTCTAATACAACATCCAAGTCCTGATTCTGAAGGTCTTATGAGAAAGAACTGTAGGAGTCAGAATGCAGATCAAAACATAACATTTTTCACTAGATTATTTGGGTCTCTTATAATGACAAACAATACAGAAATAGATTTTGCTTGATAATATACCTTTAACCCAGATCAAATTGCTTACCGTCTCTGGAAAGGGGGAGGGAAGGGAGGGAAGGAGACAATAATTGGCAAAATAAAATACCTTTAATTTTTTTAATAACCCTTACCTTCTGTCTTCGAATCAATACTGTGTATTGGTCCTAAGGCAGAAGAGTGGTAAGGGCTCCGGTGATGGGCAAACTATTCCCCGAGGGCCAGATCCTGGCCCTAGTTTGCCCATCACTGCCTTAAGAAATTCCCTAATCACTACATCTGGATGTGGCAAACTACGGCCTGGATCTGACCCACGGGGAATAGTTTGCCCATCACTGGAGGCAGTGGGGGTTTAAGTAGCTTGCCCAAGATCACATAGCTAGGAAGTGTCTGAGGCCAGATTTGAACCTAGGACCTCCTGTCTCTAGGCCCAGCTCTCAACCCATTGAGCCACCCAGCCGCCCCCTAAAATAAAATATCTTAAAAAAAAATATCCAGCCCCTTTCCAAATAAGTTGTCATCTAGTGACCTCTCCCTATTCACATACTTAATGCAATTAATCTTTTGAAATCCAAATATAGGACTTTATATTCACCCCTTTTAAATTTCATCATATTAGATTTTCCTCATTGTTCTAACCTGGTGGAGATCTTTCAGTATCTCAATACTATTTTCCAATGTATTAATTGTCTCCCTTAGTTTTATAACATCTGTGAATTGGATCAAATATGTTTCCTATCTGAAGAGCCAGGAAGACAATATTCATAATTAGTCAAAATGAAAAAAATGACGACTGGAAAATAATTAAAATGGAATGTTGTGCAATTATAAAGTACAAGATTGAACCCAAAGGAGAGATATAAGAAAGTATCTCCCCTGTTCCTCTGAAGAAGCTGGCTTCCGTATATGTGGAACATGGCATAGAAATCAGACTTTTTGAAGAGTTGGTGGTTTTACTCAAATTTTTCCTTTTTTGCTTCTTTCATTTTACTTTTAAATTTTTGATAAAAGAGAGGGCTCTCTGGGAAGAGGAGAAGGAGAGAAACGGAGAAATGTAAGAGATATATAAACAAGAGGAATCTAGAAAAATCCATTTTGAAAAATATACTACCTATTCCCTCGTTCAATTTATTGATAAAAATGTTGAGCAAAACACCACCACGGACATATTCTTATGGCACTTTACTAGAAACTTTCCTTCAGGTTTTCATGAAAATGAATCAATATTCTCTGTATCTGATTGTTTAAATAACTCTGAAGTCACCTAATCATCCAGTCTATGAGGTTCCATTTTAATCATTAGGGTGTCACGGGTGGTTTTGTTGAATGGTTTGCTGAAATCCAGTTATACTAGGTCTTCAGAATTCTTTCTATTCCTCCAAAATACTTTCAGTTTTAGTCAGACAATATTCTGCCCCTCTGTTTCCATCACACCTGCCCCCTTTGGAGCTTATAATCCAAAAGCATTATGAATAATACTTTTAACAATATTAGCTGACAGTTGTATAGTTCTTTAGGTTTAGCACTTTTGAAAAACCTCTTACCTTCTATCTCAGAATTAATAGTAAGTATCACTTCCAAGGCAGAAGAGCAGTAAGGGCTAGGCAACAGGGGTTGTGACTTGCCCAGGGTCACACAATTAGGAGGTATCTGAAACCAGATTTGTGCAAGGCATTTCCAATCAATCATTAATTAATCAATCAATCAATATTTTAAAAGTATCTACTATGTGCCAGGCACTGTGCTTTATGTATATTATCTCACTTGATCCTTAAACAACCCTGAGAGGTAGATACTATGGGTATCAATATCCCAATTTTATAGGTAAGGAGATCAAAGCTCAGAACACCATCTGTAGTATATAGTAGGCACTTAATTCATCCTTAATTAAAGTTTAATTAGAATTTTGTACCCCAGGACTCCATTTCTCAAAATCCCACTTTCATCCTCACGTTATGTCCTTACGTTTTGGAGATAAAGTTTCGGTAACCCCGCCTCTCACTCTCTTTTCCCGCTAATGCGGTTGGGAAAACTTCTCTTTACTCAGGCTTTTACTTTTGTTCTTTTTATTTCCTCTACTTCAAGTGATTATTAATAAATCTTATAAAATATAGTACTTGGAGTTACTGGATATTAATTTTAATCTTACATTACTCACTACTGGTGGATTAAATGTATCACCTAAGATCATGCCAATCAGCAAGTGTCAAAGAGGGGATTCACAATCAGGTTTTTCTGGACTCCAGTACCAGGTCTTTCCATAATACTATGCTGTTTCCCCATTTATTCAACCATTTATAGGATTTCAGGTTTATAGGTTTAATACTGGTATAGAATTTAGAGGTCACTTAAGTCAAGCACATCATTTTATTCCTGAAGAAACTGACACCTCAAGACTTGCCCAAGGTCAGAGTGGTAGTAAATGGCAGAGGCAGGATTGGAGGCCAGGTTCTCCACTACTCTTTCTTCCATAACCCCCTACATTATCCTACTCATTCTAGCAAAAAAATTATTAAACATCTACTAAGCAAGACCTCTTCGTAGGTGCTAATGGAGATAGACACAGAAATGAAGAAACCATCATCACCCCTTTTAAAAAGTTTACAGCTATTTCAGTTGGGGAGAGGTTAGAATTAGAGAGATAGATAAGTAAAATACATATTAACTTATAAGTATGCAAGAATAATAAACATTCAAGGGTAGCTAGGTGATGCAGTGGATAGAGTGCTAGGAATCAGGGAGACCAGCTCAAATCAGTCTCAGAAATTTTCTCACTGTGGGACCTTGGGCAAGTCATTTAACCTCTCCAACTAGAAAAGGAAAAGATAAACCACTCCAGAATCTTGGCCAAGAAAATCCTATGGACAAAGATCCACTGGGTCTTGAAGAGTTGGACTTGACTGAAATGACTAAACAGAGCAAGAAGAGTACAAAGTGCTATGAGATCAAATAAAGGAGAAAAAACATTTTTATTGGCATAGTAAGTCCCATTTCCAGTCACCCTTCCTTTGTTATTTCCCCTTGGGACTCACTTCTTTTTTGTTTTTTTGTTTTTGTTTTTTTTAATTCTTACCTTCTGTATTAGAATTGTTACTAAGTATTAGTTTCAAGGCAGAAGAGTGGTAAGAGCTAGGCAATTAGGGTTAAGTGACTTGCCCAAGGTCACATAGCTAGGAAGCAATTGAAGCTAGATTTGGACCCATGATTCCACTGAACCCCCTACCTGGCCCTCACTCTTGTCTTACCTTTAACCTCCAATTGAATTCCACCCATTCTTCAAGGCCCAACTTAAGTCCAATTTCTTCTCTAAGGCTTTCCTTAAGAATTGCTTTTCCCAAGGAATCATAAACTACATCGATGTAATTCAAAATGAAACCACTTCCCTGTAACTTTAATTGAGATATTTTTAATAATGAGGTAGTTCCATCCCAGATTTGAAATTAATTGCTGATCTAACAAAAGAATAGGTAGGAAAAATTAATTCCATTGAAGGCTAATGCAGCTTATTAATTGGGCAAAACTGTGATCCAAGAAAAGGTAAGGGATTATAGAAACTATTAGGCAGGAAGTATCCTTTATCATCGCAGCTGAATCCATCTCCTTTTAGAGTGCAGGAGGTCTTATCCTTGGACTCATGAACTTTTCTTTTTTAATTTTAAGAACTATATTTCAACATAATTGGTTTCCTTTGTAATTCTATATGTTTTGTTTTATGCATTTAAAGACATTATTCTGAAAAGGGGTCCATTGGCTTTGCTAGATTCCCAAAGGGGTCCATGACACAAAAAAAAGAGTCGGTATCTGTTGTCGAATATGAAAAGAAATTGTCTTTAGGAAGTAAAGATGATTAAACTGTGCTGGACTGGACAGGGTAAATGAGAAGGAAGGATAAAATAGTAAAGTTGAAGTCTGTCCATAAAGCTGGTCTTATGAATAGACAAAGTATAGGAAACTCATGATTATGAATTTTAGGAGAGTTAGGAAGATCCATTACTCTCCCCTTCTCCTAAAGACTCCTCCATTGCTGAAATGTTACCTGATATCCTACCAGTAGTAACTAATTCCTTTCATTCAAGTCTTTTGGTGATCTAGGAGGATGTCTACCCCAAGCATGTGAAGACTCCTCTAGGCAGATTGGGAAGACAAGAACAATTTATTCCAACAGCAACAAAGGTGGCTGAAGCAAGTATTATGGAGGGCTTAGAGCAGTTGTTCCCAAACTTTTGTGGCCTGCCGCCCCCTTTCCAGAAAAAATATTACTTAGCCCCCTAGAAATTAATTTTTAAAAAATGTAATAGCAATTAATAGGAAAGATAAATGCACCTGTGGCCATCACCACTTCCCTGGATCGCTGCAGCACTCACCAGGGGGAGGTAGTGACCATTTTGGGAATCACTGGCTTAGAGCATGGTAAGACATCAAAGAAACTGAGGTCATCCATTGAATCCTGGGCCATCACCTGACTTTGGTCTTGCCACTGGACTTCGATGACTCTGGAAGAGAAAGTGAATCTGATGACTTTGTGCAATTCTGTCTCACTAAAATCCAATTCATGAGAAAACTAAGACATCATTCATCGTGATGTCATTGGTCTTTGAAAGAGGATGAATGACAACATCTCATATTAAAAATACTCTGACACTTTTTTAAGACATTCATCATTTACCCCTTAATGTGAATGAGTTTATTTTATAATTTAGCTCTTACAGACTCTTTTTGCATGGCTTGATAATTATTTTTTCCTCTGTGTTAGTAGTCTCATTTCTTTCTCACTATTTCTGAGCCAGAACTGAGATCCAGAGCAGTTACTCAAATCCTTGTCCAATGGAAAAGATTTTTGTGTTTTGTTTTGCTTTGATTTTTTCATCAGACAGAAATAAAGTTCCCCTTAGATATGAGAGACTTCAAAAGGAAAAGGAAGATTTCTCAGCAGAGAATGGGGGAGGCAGGGGAAGAGAGAGAAAAGAGGAGAGAAGAGGGAGGGAAAAGTCATAGGATTATCAGATCAATGCTTGATGTAACTGAGGTGAAAAATATTGAAAGAATACCTAGACACAAGTGCTTGAGAGAAGATGTAGCCTTTTTAAATAAATAAATAGTAGATAGATAAACAAACAAACAAACAAATAAGAATGTGGGGGGTATATTTAGGGGAGAAAAGAATTAGCCATACTGCAAATGGACAGCCCCACTATCTTAGTAGGCTGCAGTGATGGTTTAAAGACATTCTAACAGGGACATAGCTTAAATGACCTATCTCTGAAGGTGAGTGAAAGGGATGTGGAAATAGAAGAAATATATAACAAGAGAGACATATTCTTACTTTACTGCTGCTCTGTCTTGGGAGGGGGAAAAGTCCACTTGGGAGAGAAGCATCTAATTATCCGAGGAGGCTGCTTCAAGAGGAAAACAAGGGGTTTTATTTTTATTATGGTCAGAACATATGCTGCAAACGTAGAACCAAGAGGGAGCCAATTCCAGGATAGCTGCTCAGATAGCAATCCTCAGAGTTGCTGAACTTGACATTGAAGGAAACAAAATCAGATTCCCATTTAGTATTATCACGAGCTGAATATAATCACCCCCAGCTGGGTTACTTTACTGAAATATTGATCTGCTCTCTAAACACTCTCTCCTTTTTCCAAACACAAGGGAGGAAGTCCATGTTGTTCTTTGCATTTCTGTATGAAATGCAAGTTTTACCATTTCTTTCATGTATCACAGAAATAGCTACAAACCAAGATTTGCAGCAAACATCTAGAAAACATTTGATTTCTTTAAGCCCTACCTATAGTTTTAGTATTTTCAGAATCACATTTTCAACAAAAGAAAAAATAAATAAGAAGTTTATCTGGAGAGGCCCCTGCTTCCTCTTATGGACCTCAAGTAAGATTAAATTCACATTCTCTCTATGTCTCTCTCTCTGCCTCTCTCTCTGTCTCTCTCTCTGTCTGTCTCTCTCTCTCTCTGTCTGTCTGTCTGTCTGTCTGTCTGTCTGTCTGTCTCTCTCTCTCTCTCTCTCTCTCTCTCTCTCTCTCTCTCTCTCTCTGTCTTTCTCTCTCTCTCATCTGCTAAGAGTTCTTTAAATCCCAAGGTAGCCTCAGATAGAAACTCTTAGTTTGGACTCTGGATAAAGGCTGTTATTTTAACCTCAAGATTTCTAATCTGCAGGGAGAAGAAATGGAAATTGGGTATTTGGTGAGGGAAAACACATTTACTTCAAGTCAAATGAGCTACCCCAAACCTGATTTAAGCACTGGAAAGATATATTTCAAGAACCTTAAAATCAATTTCATTAAAACCTATATGTGAGGTGATGGGAGAAAATTCCAGAGGAATAAAAAATATAATGATCATGATCTGTGGCAAGCAAAAGGGATCTGTGGAATGTTATGTGTAGACCAAGGCAGAATTAAGCCATTAAATGAGGGGACTGATCAGTCTATAGAATCCTGGCCTGTGCAAAGTGGAAACCAATGTCACCTGCTCATATAATGAAGTTGATCCCCTAGAAAGTTGATCCACCTGTGTAGGTAGGTGGGAGAAAGGTGGGGAGAATCCAGATATGTACCTGAACCTGAAAGAAAGATCACCTCAGCAATCCAGATAAATCTAATTATAGGAAAATCTGCATGCATCCAGTCCAAGAGTATAAAAACTCTGAGGCATATGATTTCACAGGAGAAATATATATATATATATATATATATATATATATATATATATATATATATGTGTGTGTGTGTGTCTTCCTTACCTCTGAAACAATTTAAAAAGCTATCATCTTGGTCCAGTCAGTAGACCTCTTCCTCAGCATTTTGGCAAACAAAGGCTACCTTTAGACTTAGAAGGGGATGATTTACTGCACACCCAATCAATAGCCAAGAGCAGAGCAGCTAAAATGGCCAGCTATCTTTTATAGTAAAACCTTCCAAAGCACTAAAGCATTTTAACCTTACCATTGGCCCAACTGAGCTCACTCTACCAGTAATCAGACCCATAACTCAGGTGCATGCACAGAGAGCCTTTCATCTCGGAGGATCTTGAGGTGCTTTTACACCAGAACATAAATTACCACTTGGACAGGGATTGCTGAAATACAGTCACCTCGGGGATGAAATATAAACGCCTGCTAAGCAGCCAGCAAGCAAATACATGGAGTCAGCTTGAAACAATGCTACTAGCACAACTAGCAGCCGGGAGTTTTGCTGAGAAATAGGACATAATATATATGCTGGAGTCTAAATTGGGGGCAACCGGACCCTGGTGTTGTCGCAGCCTCTACTCCTTTGGTGAAGCAGAAAACTAGCAGATAGATAAGCAAAAAAAAATGTTTTTTAAGTTTTTAATTAATTTTTGTTTGTTTAAATCGTTACTATTGCTGGATACACCTCTCCACTTATCCCTACAATTGAACCCTTCCACATAACAAAGAAAAAATATTTAAGCAAAAACCTCTGAAACCATGACTATATCTAACAACAAATATAAAATTATGCTCTGGGTAGTCTAATCTCTGCCAAGAGAAGAGAGGTATATTTCATCACAAGTTTTCTGGAACTATTACTGGTTTGTTGTTTGTGTGTGTGTGTGTGTGTGTGTGTGTTTTTCCCAGTTACTCAAAGATCAGCTTGTTTAGGATCATAAATCTGGAGCTAGAAAGGAACTTAGAAGTCATCATGTCTACTTCCTCCCTTCCATTTTATAGATAAGAAAACTGAGGCCAAGAGAGATAAGTGACTCTCCCCAAATTACATGGGTAATAAATGGTAGAGCTAAAGTTTAAATCCAATTCCTTGAAATTTAATTCAAGCACTGTTGTCACTCCAGCAGTTATCTTTTCCTTTATGTTGTTGTCATTGTTGGGTCTATTATTCTTTAGGTTCTGTTGATTTTACTCTGCATTCATTCATACAAATCTTCCCATGTTTCTCTGAGTTTTTTCTATTTGTAACTCATGGGAAAATGTAAATTACGCTCATATACCACAGTTTGTTCAGAAATCCCTCCATCAAGGGGCACCCATTCTATTTCGAGTTGCTCATTCCCACATAGGATGGCATCATAGGTATTCTATGTTCCCATAGAATATTAGAGATAAGCTTTCCAACCCTTCGTTTTATAATTGAAGACACTGAGAACCAAAAGGAGAAAGCAGAGTTGTTTCCCCCTATATTTATTTGCCTTTTCTAAAAAGAGAAGTATCAGCAGGCAAGATTTGGTGATCATATGTAGGTAACAGTCATATTTTCCTATTTTCTCTAAGGCAGTGATGGGCAAACTATGGCCCATGGGCCAGATGCAGCCCCCTGAAATGTTCTATCTGGTCTGCGACATTATTCCTAATCTGATGAATACAATGAGTAGGATACAATACAATGAAATTTTGAAAGAGTTGCCTTAGAAACAGACTGACAGATAAGCATTTCCTTTCCTTTGGCCCCTTCTTTAAAAAGTTTGCCCATCACTGCTCTAAGGGAATACTAAACTAATTCACACTAATGTATGAATGATCTGTATGAATGAACACAGAGTGAAATCAACAAAATCAAAAAGACAATACAATGACTATGACAAAGAAAAGGAAAAGGTCGTTGTTGGAGTGGTAAGAAAGAGAACTAGATTTAGAATCAAAGGAATTGGATTTGAAGCTCAGCTCTGACATATATTGCCTGGATAACTTTGAGAAAGTCACTTAATCTCTCTTGGCCTCAGTTTCCTTATGTATAAAATGGAGTGGGGGAGGAAGGAAGGGAAGCCTGATGACCTTTAAATTATTTTCTAGCTCAAAATTTATGATCTTAAGCAAGCTGAGCTCAGAATACCTTTAAAAAAAACAATCATCATCTCAGAAAAGTCAGAGGGTGCCATCCCATCCCATAAGAAGTTTAATTTAAGCTAATGATATCATTTCTGGTAAAGTTAAGTAATGGAAAGCATGTTAGGGAGGGGGAAGAAGATGAGCCTTTTAAATACTGATAAATTCATGATCATAAAGTGCCTCCTACTCTGCCTATTTATAAGGCCAGCTCTGTGTCAGGTTCCTATTTTTCCATTTTCTTCTTGCTTCAGGAGAGTATTCCTTCCAATCCATTTGCTCTCCATTCTGCTCATTCTCGTTCCTGTTTATCTATTGCTTCTCTAAAAGCTGTACTCCCTATTCTGTGACACCTACTAATTCCTGCAACCTCTGGGCTTTATTAAAGATTCAGTCCTACCTACATTCTAAACCTGGCCTTGTCTTTCCTAACTGTAGCCTCAGATGGAATTCGCTCATTTCTCCCCACATATTCTTTTATTAACTGATCATCTATTTTTAATTTGGGGATGGAACTGACTCATATTCAACTAAAGTTTCAAGGAGGCAGTTACAGTTCAACTCACAGAATCTCAAAAACCCAGAGTTAGAAGAGTCCTTCAGGATCATCTGGTCCAACTTCTACCTAAACAAAAAACCCCTCTATTACATCCTCCCACCATAAATGGTCAACCAGCCTTAGAGACTTCCAATTCAAGTCTCTCTTGCATCAAAGTCCAATTCCGATGCTGCCTCCTCTAGGAATTTTCCCCAAATATCACACTTGAAAACAATGTCTCTCTCCCTCCTCAAATTTCTCAGAGCACATTACCTGGACTTTTCCTAGGCACTCATCTCACTTTTCTAGAATAGGTCAGAGTGTCATTGTTTTAGAGGTGAAAAGAGTCTCAGAATTTAACAAAACTCCTCTTTATTTAAAGAAGAAACAGACTTTTTTGTTCAGTTGTGCCTGACTCTTCATGATTCCAATTGGGGTTTTCTTGGCAAAGATACTGAAGTGCTTTGCCATTTTCTTCTCCAGCTCATTGTACAGATGAAGAAACTGAGGGAAACAGTCATCATGTGACTTTCCCAGGGTCACACAACTAGTAGGCATCTGAAGCCAGATTTGAATTCATGAAGATGAATTTTCCTGACTCTAGACCTGACATCAGCTAGCTGCCCCTAAACAAAGGCTTCCCCAGAGGCAAATAATTAGATAGTAAATGTCTTCCTGGGTTCTTCCAAGCCCAGCACTCTATTCACTGTGCCATTGTCCTCCCCCTCCTCCATTAGGGTACAGGCTAAGGGCAAGGCTTACATTGTATCTACCTTTGTATCCCCAGCACCCCAAATAAGTGTGCTATTCATAAAGCTTATTGAATCACCAGCTTCCCACTGCCTACCAAAATTAAGTCCATACTTACATTAAATCCATCCTGGAATTCAATATGGTGCCACCCTGCCTTTCTAGTTTTGCCACGCATCATTCTTCTACATGAAGAGATGGAGGCATGGTGTAGAGGAAATAGTGCTAGACTTGTAGTTTGTTGATACCTGGGTTTGAATTCTCATACAGTTGTTAGTTATGTGATCATGGGCAAGTCTTGAGCCTCAGTTTCCTCTGCGTATGAAATGGGTATGATGTAATACCTATCTCACAGTAAGTGTTGCTGCAAAAGTTGAGTGAATTCTATGTAAAGTGTCTTGAGAACGTCAAAGCATCATATAAATGTCTGTTATTTCTGTGTACATCACATTCTCCAAACTTGACTACCTGCTGTTGGTTTGAACGTGCACTTCTGGGCTATTTTATTTCTATGCTTCTGTGCCCTCCATCTCATATGTCTCTGCCTACTGAAGTCTTCCACACTTTTCAAGGCTCATCTGTGCCTTGCCCTATCTGTGCCACGACTGGAGTGTTATGTTCTTCAGTGAGGGAAGGTCCTTGATAAATTTTAGTATATCCAGAGGAAAGCAATCAGGAAGGATCTTGAATTTGTGCCATGTCACACTGAAGGAACTGGGGAAGAAATGACTGAAGAGGACCTAACTTTATCCAAGTAACTGAAGAATGGTCATGTCAAGGAAAAAATAAGCACTTATTAAATACCTACTAGGTGCCAGGCTCTAAGCTAAATGTTTTACAAATATCATCTCATTTGATCTTTGCAACAACCTTGGGAGGTAGGTATCACCTTCATTTTACAGTTGAGGAAACTGAGGCAGACAGACATGAAGTGACTCACCCAGTGTCACATAGTAAGTATCAGAGATCAGCAGATTTGAACTCAGATTTTCTTTTTTTCTCTATAAAAGCTTACCTTCCGTTTTAGTATCAATGCTAAGTATTGATTCCAAGGCAGGAAGAGTGGTAAAGGCTAGGCAATGGATGTTAAGTGACTTGCCCAGAGTCACTCATCTAGGAAGTATCTGAGGCCAGATTTGAACCCAGGCTTTGCTCTCTATCCACTAAGCCATCTAGCTGCCCACTGAATTCAGGTCTTCTTGACCCCAGGACCAATGGCACAGTGGCACCACCTAGTTTCTTCTGGGGTAATTGAGGTTCTTCTATTCTCTGGAAGAATAAGGTGACCCTTATAGAGGGACTGCTTGATGTGAGGTAAATTTCCTAACAATTAGAGCTGCCCAAAGCAAAATGGGCTGCCTCTGGAGGTAGCAGGCTCCTCCTCCTTAGGGATCATCAACAGAAGCCAGAAGACCCCTTATTTGAGTGTGTTGTAGCCATTCTTATTCATTTGTAGGTTGAAATAAATGACCACTGAAGTTCCTTCTCACCCCAGAAATCTGTAAATAATATCTCCTTGTTAGTCTTCCCTCATCCCTCCTAATATGATGTGGCTTTCCCTTCCCATGAACTCTTTTGCTTTTGTTCTGATGGCAATAGGATACAATTTCATGAATTATAGTTACTGACATAGTTGTGTACCAGACAGAGGTAGATGTAGCACATTTCATTAGAGTACCCAGGGAAATTCTTTTTTTTTTTTTTCATTTTTAAGGTGAACTTGACTACTTAGCTAAATACTGACTACTCAGACATATGGATATTATTTTTATTCATTGAACTAAAAAAACTAAATTTTACATAGACTTGTTCAATCAAGATTACTTTGAGGTTTTCTTTATCTTTTGTTATATCTTGAGTTCCAAATTGGTCCCTTTACTTCCTTACAATACCACATCCAACATCCAATATCAATATATTTGTGGAACCACACCATACATACTTCTAGATAGCTAGCCTTTCTCTGGAGGGGAAGAGTATTTTCCTTCAGTGTCCTTCATAGTAATTTGAAATGTTCATATTACTCAGAATAACACCGTCATTCACAGTTTCTCATCAAACAAGATTGCTGTTACTGTTTCTAATGTTCTCTTGATTCTATTCATTTCACTCTGTTATTTCTTGCAAGTCTTTCCATTTTTCTACAAACACTTCTTTTTAAAAATAAGAGGCATGTGTGTATATATATGCATATATATACAAATACAAACATATATCTATCTATCTTTATATACATATATAATATAGAGCTGGTCTAGGAACCACAGAGATATCGCTTCACATCTCACCTCTTACTCATCCTGACTGTGTAATCCTGAACTAATCATTTAACCTCTTCATTTTCAGGTAACTTTCTCAGGCTACCGTATATATAAATTTCAGAGAAAATGCTGACCCCTATGATCAAATGACTTGGCTAACCTGTGAATTCTCTATTATTTGTAAAATCATAGGTTTCCCATCCCTACTTTAAAGACACAAACCTCATAAGTTAAACATAAAATATCCTTTTTTTTTTCATGAAACACTTTATTTTTATATGGCACACTTGATACCTACACTTATGATATCAATATACTGTTGTTATTGAACCTTTGTTTTTTAATTTGTTTTTTTAAACTCTTACCTTCTGTCTTGGAATCAATACTGTGCACTGGTTCCAAGGCAGAAGAGTAGTAAGGGCTAGGCAATAGGAGTCAAGTGACTTGCCCAGGGTCACCCAGCTAGGAAGTGTCTGAGATCAGATTTGAACCCAGGATCTCTCATCTCTAGGCCTGGCTCTCAATCCACTGAGCCACCCAGCTGCCCCTGAACCTTTGTTTTTGAGGAGAGTGAGTGACATTACAGTTATTTCTTGACTTATGTATGAACTAGATTTAAATAAGGCAGAATTACATAGTCCTCAGCCTCACTCTCTCTTCCAGAGTTGTCTGAGTGCAGTGGCAAGCCAAAAGTCAGGATGACTGGTGATGGACCAGGATGCAGTGGATGACATTGGTGTCTTCAGTGTCTATTCAAGCTCTGAGCGCTCCACAACACTTACTTCAGCCACCTTCATGGCTATTGGAACACATTGTTCTCGTTTGCCCAGGGAAGTCTTCTCTTTCTTAGGGGAAATATCCCCTAGCTCGCCTGTGAGTTTGTGGCCCATTGATTACCCTCAATCTGATTTAGCTAAGATGATTTTACCTGGTGTGGGTCGCTGTACATGCTACAGCTTCCCAGAGCCACAAATGAGAGCTGGATGAAAGTTGGACACCAGAGGCGGTGCTTCAGAGCTGCTTAGCCATCAAGATATTATCATGAACTAGAAAGCAAATTGATTTTTGAAGCCAGAGAATATGAATTCTAACCCCAGCTCTTTCACTATTTAAATATGCACTTTTGGACAAATCATTTAACCTCTTTAAGCCTTGGTTTCCTGATCTGCAAAATGAGGATAAATATACACATTCTATGCACACTGTAGGATTGATATGAGTGTTAAAGCCCAAATATGAACTTGTTTATTATTATTACTAAAATTTTACTATAATATACTATTATTATGATATATAATATATAATATAAATATTATTAAATCCCAAATATGAGATAACTCTTCTTATCTTGTTCCCCTGATCAAATGTAAGCTACCTGAGAGTAGGGTTTGTGACTTAATTATCTTTGTATTTCCCACAACCTCCTACCTCAATGCTTTGCACACAGCAGGTGCTTAGTAAAAGTTTCTTAAACTTGAATTATCACAATGATTGCTTTGGGATTTTCTAGCAAAAGAAGTCAAATTTAGTTCGAATGAGAGTTCACCTAGGAATTCTTGTTTTCATTTCTGTCTTAGAAGTCCTGCTGCACCTATTGGATAAAAGTGAGACTCCCAGGGTAGCTGCATTCATTTATGGCATTCAGATCCTTTGGGACGAGATCAGTGTCTCCAAAAACAATTACAATGAGCCAAGTGTTATCAAGTGATCTGTGTAATGTAGCACCACCCATTCTAGCCAGTCCTGAGAACAAGAAACAGGGAATAGAAGAGATTTGTTGAGAGACAAACACAGAGCTGGAAAGAACACCAGAGCCTACAATCTCTGACCTAGAGAGTTTATGAGGAATAAAATAAGTAAGATAAAGCAATAGAAACAGACCGCTGAGCTCTGAGAAAATAAATGTGGAGCTTGGTGGGCACTATGTCTTGTTTCTTTTTTAAAGGGCGAACTTAAGGAGGAACTAGATCGTTTAGGTTTGAGAGCCAAACCCAGAGGTGGGAGATTCTGGGTTCATATCTGGCTTCAGACACTTCTTGACTGTGTGACCCTGGGCAAGTCACCTAATCCCCATTGCCCAGCCCTTTCTGCTCTTCTGCCTGGGAACCAATATTTAGTATTGATTCTAAGCTGTAAGGTGAGGGTTTAAAAAAAAGAATTTAAATAACCTTTTTCCTTTCTTCTTTTATCCCTGACCAGATCTGAGCAAGGACAAGGTCCTGGTTCTCTCCTTTATACACCTCCCTGTTCCAGTCAAACTGCTTCACTAAATGCTCCCAAAACATGTGTGATCTTGGGCAAGATGTAGCCTCTATGGGCCTCAGTTTGTTCAACTGTAAAATGAGAATAAATAATAAAGATCCTTGCCAGTTACTTCTAGGCCTAGATCTAAGATTCTATGGTCAACTAGTCACTAGATTCTAGCCCAATCCCTTCAGGGAGGTTAAGATGTCCTCAAAAGCTTTTTTAAACTCCAAACCTATGATCTTATGATATTTCACCTGTCTTTGAGCAGGTGGTCCCATCTTTCTGGAATAGACTCTCTTCTTAGTTCTACTCAGAATTTCTAGCTCATTTATTTTATTATTATTATTATTATTATTATTATATTTACCTTCCATCTTAAAATCAGTATTGTGTATTAGTTGCAAGGCAGAAGAGCAGTAAGGGCTAGGCAATGAAGGTTAAGTGACTTGCTTAGGGTCACACAGCTAGAAAGTATCTGAGGTCAGATTTGAACCCAGGACCTCCCATTTCTAAGTCTGGCTCTTAATCCACTGAAGCACCTACCTGCTCCCCCTTGCTAGTACCATCTTGTCTAGTACCTCTTACATGATACTTTTCCTTATTTGCACCATCCCTACCCTTCAACTATTAGTGCTCTTACTGTTTGGAAATTACTTTTTATTTTCTATTTATTTATCAGTATACATGTAACCCATTTAAGCTTTAAGGAGCCTTCTCCAAGTTCCCTCTCACACTGATATATCAGGTTCCCAGAATCTGGCTGACTGCATCTTTCCTTCAGGGCTCTAGGGGTACCCCTAAAGGGCTAAAGAGATGGTTCTCTAATGCCATTGCCTCATGTATCCACTGGTGAGCTTCCCCCCATTATTAGATGAGGAGCAGCTAAGATGACACAATTGGTAGAGTGCCAAGCTTGGAGATGGTAGAATCTGGATTCAAATCTGGCCTCAGATACTTCCTATCTGTGTGACCCTGGACAAGTCACTTAACCCCAATTGCCTAGCCCTTGCTGTTCTTCTTTCTTAGAACTGATATTAAGGCAGAAGGTAAGATTTAAAAAAAAAAGAAAGAAAGAAAAAGGTTATTAGTTGAAAACCAGTTTAGTCAATGTCTTAAGTAGCTTCCAGAAAGCAGTATTTATTAAGGTGTTACTGTAAGAAAAGTTGAAACAAAACATCCCCACAAATGTCTGTGATAAACTCTCCCACAAATACATACAGAATAGAGGTAGAAGTCTCCTAAAGCTCAGCAAGAAGGGAATTCGGATAGGAAATTCATTTCTCCTACTTGTGGGGTGCTCAAGAAGTTCCTTTAGGCACATGAGAGTTGCTTTGATGGGCTCCTTGTTACGCCTTGACTCCAGTCTGCCCTTAGCTCCTGACACAGATACTAGTGCCCGCCAATCAGGCGATGTGGCTAGAAGAGCAAGGAGAAGATGGAAGAGCCAATGTCCTCTGTAGCTTTTGAATCTCAAAAGGTCATCCTTTGGTCAAAGGAGTGTGTGTAGTGGGAGGGAGGGTAGCAGGAGATTGGGCCAAGATGGGATCTGAAGATTCTCCTTCTCCTCCTCTGATCCTGCCAGCTCCCTCTAGCAAGTTCCTCCTCAAAACTGTGCCAGGAAGCCTTACTTGATCCAATTTCTTGAATTTCAACCTTTCTCAACTCAACAGATAATTTATGGTTGATTCCTCGGGCATGGCCAATTTCCTCAGCCTAGGTACCATGTTTCTTTCACTTGCCAGTCGGAAGGCTTTTGAGTACTTTGCCTGATGCATGGGGAAGTGACTGAGAGTCAGGTTCCCCTGATTAAGGTATCAGAGGTAAAATGGGATGAAGTGGTTTCAATTCTACCCTTATACTGCATGTTGAATGCCTCCAGGAGAATGTAAGTTCCTTAAGTTCCTTAAGGGTAGACAGTTTTTGTTCTGTCTTTCATTCTCAGTGCCAAGCAGTATGCCTGGGCCATAGTAAATACTTAATACATAAGCATGTGAGGAGTTGAATTGAAAGAAGGGGACAGGCTGGGATAAGAGACAACTCACTTGCAGATATTTTGAGGAGATGGTAAAAGTAGCATGATGGTAAATAAAAGTAAATGTGTCCTAGCTGTGTGACCCTGGGCCTTGGAACCAAAACACAGTTTTGATTCTAAGATGGAAGGCAAGGGTTTAAATAAATAAATAAGTGTGGCCATATCAAGATGCCATAAAATTCAATATTTTAATGAAATTTTGGATAGGACTAATTTTCAGGTAAACAACTATGTGTTTAATCAAAATGAATCTTCTAGACTGCCAAGAGTCTGACTTTTTACTGGTTCATTTCCTCATTCAGCCTCAAGCACACATTTTTAAGTCAGCTTCAACTTCTCTGACTAAATAAATTTTAATCTTATCCTCACTCTGAATAACGGTCTCTCTGAAGCAACTAATCACCAGTCAATGAACATTTATTAAGATGTATCATGTCAGGCACTGTGCTAAGTGCTGGGACACAAAAAGAGTCAAAAGACAGTCCCTATCCTCAAAGAATGCACATCCTCTTACAATCTGGACACGTTTTCCATTGGTTTACAATTTACCCACCCACTAAATATAGAATTATGAGCTAAGAACAGTTCTCAGCAACCCTGGGAATTAGATAATGTAGTAGAAATTAGCATTCATATACCTTCTTAAGATTTGCATATTGATGTGATTATATCATCTTGTTTCATCCTTACAAGGGCTCTGGAAGAGAGGCATTATTGTTATTCTGGCTTTATGGATGAGAAAACTAAGGTAGATAGAAACTGAACAACATACCCAAGATTCCCTCAGCTACTATTTGAGGCAGGATTAAAATTCAGAGCACTCTATCCACTGTGCCACCTGGTTGCCTCTGTCTTTGGTACCATCCACATTTTACAGATGAAGCAACAGAAACCTTAGAAAACTTGAATGATTTGTCCAAGCTCACTCAGTCAGTGAAAAGGAAAACAAAACAGGAAGATTTCAAGTAGGAAAGCCTGAACATTACTCTCTTCAGACATAGTAGTAATCTTCTGGAAAGCTCTTTGGGAAAGGCCATTTCAAAACATTTTTGGTAATGGATTATAGTTCCTCTAAATGAGAAGTATGAATTAGAATAGGAGCCTTATGTGTGTCATTCCCCAAGAAACCAATGTAGATTGCTCCAACCTTTCAACCAATAGGTATGTGAGCCAGGATACAAGGTTAACCTTGAATAAGAGACTATCAGCAGAAGAGACATGATCAGGGTCACCCTAAGGAATATTTTCCCAAGGTTTGGTTTTTGGCAGTAGAACTACTGAAATGCAGGTACAGTGGTATTCCAGGGAATGAATAGATAGTTCAAAGAAAGGAGATGGGGAGGGTGGTGAAACAGTCCCTCTACCTCCCAAAACTGGGACTCAGAGTAAGAAAATTAGGTAGCCATCTAAGGTATAATATGATATAGAAAAGAGAGGAGAGGACTAAGGAAGTATAGTACTTAACATGACTTCATAATCAATATACATATTTTGGTGCCAAAAAGTATGCTCTCTATGGAATTTATTTTGTGATGTCATTTCAGATGTTGCATGAAGATTCAAAGTTTCCAAAGGAGAATTCCACTGAAGAGCTCCTTCCTTCCTTCCTTCCTTCCTTCCTTCCTTCCTTCCTTCCTTCTTTCCTTCCTTCCTTCCTTCTTTCCTTCCTTTCTTCCTTCCTTCCTTCCTTCCNAGGTACAGTGGTATTCCAGGGAATGAATAGATAGTTCAAAGAAAGGAGATGGGGAGGGTGGTGAAACAGTCCCTCTACCTCCCAAAACTGGGACTCAGAGTAAGAAAATTAGGTAGCCATCTAAGGTATAATATGATATAGAAAAGAGAGGAGAGGACTAAGGAAGTATAGTACTTAACATGACTTCATAATCAATATACATATTTTGGTGCCAAAAAGTATGCTCTCTATGGAATTTATTTTGTGATGTCATTTCAGATGTTGCATGAAGATTCAAAGTTTCCAAAGGAGAATTCCACTGAAGAGCTCCTTCCTTCCTTCCTTCCTTCCTTCCTTCCTTCCTTCCTTCCTTCCTTCCTTCTTTCCTTCCTTTCTTTCTTCCTTCCTTCCTTCCTTCCTTCCTTCCTTCCTTCCTTCCTTCCTTCCTTCCTTTCCTTCTTTCTTCCTTCATCTTTCTCTTAGAATCAGTTCTAAGACAGAAGCATGCAAGGGCTAGGTAATCAGGGCAAGGGACTTGCCAAGGCCACATAGTTGGGAAGTATCTGAGGTCAAATTTGAACCCAGGTCCTCCTGTATCCAGGTCTGGCTCTCTGGCCTCTGAGCCACCTAACTGTCCCAGGGCTGTAATTTTCTAAGAGAAGATGTAGGGGAATATCATTTTCAGCCTTCTCATGTCCTAGGTCACTTCTGGTCCATTTCACTCCTTTATAGAAAGTGACTCTCCTTATAAACTTGGCCCCATAACCCAGTTATGTTTCCTGTTACCTTTGACCCATGTTGTCAACCACTATTTCAAGGCCTATGTGAATGTATATTTCTTTTTTATTTCTTTTTATTTTTAATTTTTTCTTTATTTTATTCCAGTAAGTTTTCCAACAATTTTACAACCAAATTCTCCAAGGTCATATGATTCGTGTTGTCTCCCTTCCCTCTTCTCTCCCCTCTCCCATAGTTGACCAACAATTCTACTGGTTTATACATGTATTATCTGAGTGCATGTTTCTAATCCACCTTTGCTCCATGGTATTATATAAATGCAGTTGCAATAACTGCTTGGAATGGGAAGGAGACCCCCAACTTCTAAATAAGAGGATGTTCTAGCTTCCTCTGAGCCAGTCCCTTTAAAATATTGGCTCCAAGGTAATTGGCAGCAGAAGTATTCAACTAATTTCCCAGCCATCACCACCCCTACTAACTCCACTGTAAAAACAAAAGGTGACTAAAATAATACAGCAATGAATTGATTATTAGTTATGAATTATAAACTGATTTCAGATACTCTGCTTGCTGTGCTAACAAAGTATCTTCAATTTATATCAGTGAAGTGAAACTCATATGTGAACTTCTCTTTAGGGCCAGACACAAAAAGACTCTTGTTATAAAAAATAAAATATTTATTGAAATATATAAGGATAAAAAAGAATTTCTAACTTTAAGGGATTCTAACTCCACCCAAATAAAACTCCCTGGTCCACAAGGAACCGCTTTTCCTGTTTTTCACAAGCTACACTAATCCTTCCTGATCTGACTAAAGCAAATTTTTACTATTCTAAATAAACTAACAATATTATCCTTATAATTTTTAATTTCACCTCCAAGTTATAAAATTAACAAAAGCTAGCTGGCTGACTCTCAACAAGAATCAGGTTAGGACTCTGAGCCTTAACAGACTCAGAGTCCAAACCAAAGACGAGGATTTTCTTTGGTATTCTCAGAGTTAAAACAATCTATAAAAACAACGGTGGATAGTCAATAGTGCTTCCCAAGTTGGAAAAAGAAAACACTAAGCTCCCTTAGATCTTTCCCTCAGACAGAGAGAGAGAGGCAAAAATGTTACCTCTTCCAGCCCTGAGAGAGAGAGAGTCCCTGTGTGTGACTCTGCCAACTGGCAGAGAGCAACTGCCACTCTCAGAGAGAGTAACTGTCACAGAAAAACAAAACAAAACATTAGACTTGAAACTGACACTGGCTCGGCTCTGTTTGAAGCTCCAATTCTTTCTCAAGCCAGCTTCTCTACTTCTTATCTCTAAACTAATAAAACAATACTTATTTTCCAATATCCTTATATCACCAACAGATTACACACACACACACACACACACACACACACACACACACACACACACACACGCCCCAAAATACATTCACATACATTTGGGTACTTGAAAAAATAGGTTCTGTTTATGGAATGCATGCATATTGAAAACTTTAGAGAAATTTAGAGAAATTTAACATAAACATAGGGAACTAGGAAAAATGTCTCTATGAAGAGGAAATTTTAAATTTAAAACCCCCAAATTCTTACCAAGACCATACTAAAATTAAGAAAATAATTTGTCCTCTGCCCCCAAACAAGTATTTATCTGCATTCCTATAGCCCCACAGACCTCTTTTCTTTAAGCAACCCTTACCTTCTGTGTTGATATCGATTCTAAGACAAAAGAATAGAAAGGGCTAGGCAATTTGGTTTAAGTAACTTGCCCAGGGTCACACAGCTAGGAAGTATCTGAGACCAAAGTTGAATCCACCTCATAATTCCAGATTTGATCCTCTATTCACTGTGCTACCTAGTTCCCCCTTATAGATATCTTTTCTGAGACATTTAGTAGAAGCTGACGCTTAGAAGACTTTATTAATCATTGGTATGAAGCATAGTCTCAGTAGCTATAGGATTGCTATATTAACTCTATAATCGGTCAGCCTATCTCCTCCACTAACCTCCAGAAAGTTAGAGACTAGTCAATTCAACAAATTCTATGGAAGGCACTCAAGATACAAAGACAGAAAAAACAGTCCATGTCCTAGAGGTCCTTAAATCTGTTTGAAGAATAATGCACTACAGCTAAGTAGGAGACAAAGTAGTGAAAATAGGGGCAAGGGAAAAAGTCATATGAAATGATATAGGAATGTCTGAAGAGGGAGAAAGTGCTAATAGCTGAGACATGAGGGAAGCAGACAGAGAAAGCAGCACTTATGTTGAGTCTTGGAACAAAATAAAGAATCTGAAATGGAAAGATTAGAAAGAAGGAAAAGGATACTATAATTTGTGAAAAGGCGTGGGGGGTTGGAATATGGGGAGTAGTTCAATTTGGCTACAACTTAAAATGCATTAGCAAAAGAATATGGAATAAGAGTAACAAGGTAATGTGGGAGATCCCATCAAAAAACCCAAACATCAACAAAATTATCCTTTATGCCTAAGTTGGATTTCTACCAGTGTTGCAAAGATGGCTCAACATTAGGGAAACAATGAACAACCAAATTATCCCAAATGTCATAATTAGATCAGTAAATGCTGCCCCACCAAGCTTTTGACAAAGTACAGTGCCCATTTGCGCTAAAAATAACTAGAGAACAGAGGCATAGAAGGAACATTCTAATGTGATAAATGCATATATCTAAAAACCAAAAGCTAGTATTGTTTGTAATGGGAAAATATTAAAAGTTTTCCCAATAAGCACAGGAGTAAAAGAAGAGAGATCCCTTACCCCATTGTTAGTTTTAAAAATGTTAGTCATAGCATAAAGACATGAAAAGAAACTAAGGGCCTAAACATTTTCAAGGAGACAACATCATCCCTATGTGACATAATAGCTACAATATGCATTTCCACAAGAGTCCCTTAACAATCCTCTTTAATTACTCTCAGTTTGTAAATAAGGAAACAAAAACTCAAAGAATTTACATGAATTACTCGTAATCACACAAGTGAAAAGCAGAGTGGGGATTGAAACTACTCTTTAATCATTAGAAGGGGATTCTCCATGAATTGTATGGAATCTAGACTTGCAATCAATGGCAAGTCTATGAAATCTCTTTAGTATGCCCTAATTCCCAGAAAGAACTAGTCCTGTGCTATGAGTAAGAAATTCTTGAGAACTGCCATGCTAGGATATGAACTAGAGAGCTATTTAACAGAATATTTGGCAAATTGGAAAAACCAACTATCAAAATTTTCAATATTCTCCAATCTTTCTGGGAAAATGTATAGTGTGGATGACAGCATCTGGATGCTGGATTAGAAGCCATGTGGAGATCTACTTACAGAGTTCAGAGTTTATTTCATTAACATCAACTTCTTCCATTTTTCTTCTTGTCTCGTCTCACCAACTTAGCCTTTGAGGTGTATGGGGTGTTTGGGGAAGACTGGCACCTTTTCAGGGCTCTTCCACTTCACCCAACTCTCAACTATGGCTCCAACAAGGCACAATGACCATACCTCAGTAAAAAACATCTTAGCAGATGGACTAAACTAGGTTGAGGATAACCGAGAGGTCTCAAACCGATCAGTGAATTAGGGAGTTGTCTGCCCAAAACATGTGAAGATTTCCCTTGGCAGAATGGGTGGATAAGAACAGTTTATTTCAGTGACCTTGGAGATGGTTGAAGCAAGAACTGTGGAACACAGACCTTGGTCAGACATCAAAGATGTCAAGATTATCCACTGTATCCCAGGCCACGGTCAGTCATCCTAACTTTTGTCTGGCCACTGGACTTGGATGACTCTGGAAGAGACTGAGACTGACAACTTTGTGTAATTCTGCCTCCCTTAAATCCAATTCACATACAAGTTAAGACATTACTCCACGGTGTCATTAGACCTCTTCAAAGACAAAAGATGAGCCACAACACAACCCAAATATCAGAAAAGAAAGAGAATAGTCACTAAGAATGATCTTGTTCACCTCAAAATCTGGTTGGTTCACAGAAAGTTGTTTGTAGTATTTCTGATCTCTAATATTAGATTATATGAATCAGTTTCTGGATATAAAAAAAAAATCAGTCCCAAGAAGCAGAGCATGATTCTCTCTATCCAGTTGGCTTAACAACCAAATATCCATGCTGATGTCCCAAAAAGAGTTTCTTATTCAAGTTCTTAAGAATGAAGTCTTGGGGGGAGGGGGCAGCTGGGTAGCTCAGTGGATTGAGAGCCAGGCCTAGAGATGGGAGGTCCTAGGTTCAAATCTGGCCTCAGACACTTCCCAGCTGTGTGACCCTGGGCAAGTCACTTGACCCCCATTGCCTACCCTTACCACTCTTCTGCCTTGGAGTACAGTATTGACTCCAAGACAGAAGGTAAGGGTTTAAAAAAAAAAAAAGAATGAAGTCTTGGGGCAGTTAGGTGGTTCCGTGGATTGGGAGCCAGGCCTAAAATTAAAATTAAGAGGTTATGGGTTCAAATCTGGCCTTGGACATTTCCTATCTGGGCAAGTCACATAATCCCCATTGCCTAGCTCCTATTGCTCTTCTAGCTTAGAACCAATACTTAGTATTGATTCTAAGATGGATGATAGATGTTTAAAAAAAAAAAAAGAATGATGTGTCTTTAGCTCCGGGGAACCAAAGTCTCTTTCCTATCCTTTATTACTGAAAAAAAATATCATTACTGTACTAGAAACATATCACAGATCTTTCTAGGAAAAAATGAGCTACACCAATGATATCTGCTAATTAGGTATCCAAGGCTTTGCCTTTCCCAATGTCTTATTTCTGAGCCATAGTGCCAGCCAGGGAAGGGGACCTGGTTATTCCTATTCCCTTCATCCAAATATATTCTGTCAATGAATAAGAGGAAAAATCATACCCTTTAGAGAGGAGTATGGAGTGACTTTGACTAGTTCAGAGAATGTCACCATCTTTGAAATTGCCTGGGGCCTAAATTCTAGTCCAACCCTCTCAAATGAGAGCAGAAGAAAAGTCTTGCTCAAAGTCACACAGATAGTAAATGAAGACCAGAACTCATAACCCATATAATCTGATTTAAAATCTTTCTGTTCATCATTTAAGAGAAACCAGTAGTCCAAGAAGAGGTTTTCCTCCACTGCATGGTTCACTGGAATCATTAAAACAGAGAGGAGAGAGAGAGAGAGAGAGAGAGAGAGAGAGAGAGAGAGAATCTCAAAAGTTGGCAAGCCAAACCAAGCCATTATGAAATAAACCTCCTCTCCACCCCCACCCCAATACCACTTTTCTTACTCAAAAGCTAGTTCAAGATGACAGCTCAAGTTCAAGAGAAAGCACATGCTGCCTGGTGTTTAAGAAGATTATATTCCATCACATGCCTCCCATCAGGCAGGAGTCCTACTTTGCTGGATTGGAATGCAGAGATGGGAACTGAAGGAAGATGACCCCACCTACTGCACCTGGGAGGGTGAAGATGGGAGGAAAAGAGCATACAGACACAGATTGGGGTGGGATGAACAGCAGGGTTTGTCTTTTCCAGGAATGATTTGCTACCGAGTCTCTCTCCTTTTCTTCTAGTTTGAAAAATGCAGCCGTTGATATCCAGCTGTGGGTCAGGCACATGGAGTGCAGGGATATTGAGAACGTTTGGAGGAGTCCAATTTTAGTCTTTTGCCTGTTTTCTCCCACAATCCACTTATACAGAATACATTTAAGAACAGCAGTTGCTACATGAATGAAAAAAATGCCCAGGCCTTCTATTGGGGTAGCTCTGGCAGGCAGGAGTTGGGATGGTCATGAGTTTTGGTTCTCATCGTCACGGGAAAAGTATTACTCAAGGTTCACAGGATATAGAGGTGGAAGGCATCGTAGAAGTCACCTAGTCCAACATCCTTCTTTTACAGTGAGTTCTGGAAAAAATGAAGTAATTTGCTTAAAGTCATACAGTAAAAATGCAATAAGGGGTTGTAAGATTCAAACTCAGGTCTTCTGACTCCAAATTTGGTACTCTTGTCCTTCTGCTACTGTCTCTCTAATGTTTGTTGTTATTGTCCAGTGGTTTTAATTGTGTCCCCATTTCATGACCCCATTTGCAGCTGTCTATGCAAAGATAATGGAGTGGTTTGCCATTTGCTTCTTCAGCTCATTTTACAGACGAAGAAACTGAAGCGAACAGGTTTAAGTGACTTGTCCAGAGTTATAATACTAGTTTAGTTTCTGGGGCCATATTTGAACACAGGTCCCCAGACACCTGACCAGGCACTCTTTCCATTGTTCTACTTCATATTTTTAGGGACCATTTAGTCCAGCTCCCTGCTTCTTAAAAAAGAAAAAATATTTTATTGATTCTTTTCCCCCCTACATTGCATTCATTTTCTGAACCATCCTTCTTAAGAAACATAATATTAGTTGGCATTTATATAATGCTTGACCATTTTTAACACACTTTACTGATGTAATTTCATTTGACCCTCACAATAACTCTGGGAAGTAGTTACTATTATTATTCCCATTTTACAGATAAGGAAACTTAGGCAAACAAAGGTGAAGTGACTCACCCAGGAGCGCAGAATTAACAGATGTTTGAGACTGATTTGACCCCCAGGTACTCCAGGCTCCAGGTACAGGTGCTCTATCAGCTAAACAGTTAATAAATGCCCAACAAAACTGCCATATCTGAAAGCATTTATGATATTCTACACCCATGGTATCTCCCATTTCTCTATAAAATGGAGAAAAATGAGGTTTTTTTAATACTTCCCTTTTGTCTTAGACTCAATACTCTGTATTAGTTTCAAAAGAAAGAATAGTAAGGGCTAGATAATGGGGGTTAAATGACTTGCTCAGGGTCACACAATTAGGAAGTATCTAAGGTCAGATTTGAACCTAGGCCTCCTGTCTGTAGGCCTGCCTCTCCATCCATTGGGCCACCTAGCTGCCCCCAGGAACAAAATTGATCACTGAGCTAACTGTGAGTGCAACACTGTATAAATCATTTTATCTCACCTGGGACTGTGCATACGTCATCTCTTGCCCTGTGACCAGCTCATCTATTTTTCTGGACATACATTTCTTTGATGGCATTTTTCCCACATTCTACTGAGTAGTATTTTATTCTCATTGTGTTGTAGCTGGTTTCAGGGATACTAAAGAGATACCAGATCTTTAAACCCAGTCCAATCCTAAACAGTTTTCAATCCAACTCATGAAAAAAAACTAATTTGTAAATCATGAAGCATCAGTTTGCCATCTTGTTGTTTGTCCTTCATACTCAAAGAGGACTAATGACATTATGATGCTGGAGTCAGAGTAGAATGTGTTTGACTGTGGCCAATCAGTCCAATATGAACTCAGAAGGCTTTACCTCAGGTCGTCAGGCACAAATGATCCATTTGAATATTTGGGTTGGGATGTATCTAGATTTGTGCATCTCACATTTCTTTTGTGCTACTTTTTTTTGCAATTTTGCAATTTTTTGTGCAATTTTGCTTTGCTTATGGAGCATAGCATATTCTTTGACACTATGCTGGATGGTCCTGTGCCAGTATCTCTCATGTCTCACAACAGTTACCAAGGTTCTTCAGGGAAACCTTGAGAGCATCTTAGTAAATTTGCTATGTAACAGAAATTCAGAGAAGGGAAAGACTGATGTGATTAGAAATCTGAAATTTAGAAGTGAATGGGGCCTTAAAGGATAAACCCAATCCTTTTATTTTACAAGTGAGGAAATGGAGCCCCAGAAAGGTTAAGAGACATAACAAGGTCAAAAAGCTGCCCAATGTCTAAAGCAGGATTCAAATCCAAGTCTTCTTGCCCCCAAGATTTGTCCTTTATCCACTACACCAGTGGTTCCCAAACTTTTTTGGCCTACCATCCCCTTTCCAGAAAAAAATATTACTTAACGCCCCCGGAAATTAATTTTTAAAAATTTTAATAGCAATTAATAGGAAAGATAAATGTACCTGTGGCCATCACCACCTCCCTGGATCGCTGCAGCACCCACCAGGGGGCGGTGGCACCCACTTTGGGAATCACTGCACTATACCATAGTGTGCTTTGGAAGCACCCTTTGATACTTCAAGAATCTGTCCTTTCATCTCTGAAAGGAGTATCTAAATATTTTCAGGACCTAGCTTTTCTGAGAGATATCTTTAAGTAATAGTCATTATTTCCCATTCCCTCCAGCACACATTCTCTAATCCCATTAGTTGGTCTCTTTTTTTTTTTTTTTTTTGGTTCTCTTCATAATTCTTGCTGATTCTAACTGACCTTAGTGCCCTAGTTCTTGCTATTTTTCTTCCATGGGAAGTCCTTCTCCCCACCCCCAAATAATGCGTGTGAAAATGACTTGAAAACTGTGAAATACTAGGTGGCATTGTTTGTTGTAATTATTAGCAGAGTGCTGAGCACGTGATGATCATTGGGTGATACTTATGTGTCCTTGGGCAAGACAAAAGAAATGGAGCTTGAACTAAAGTTTGAAAGGTTGGTAGAAATTTAAGGGGAGAATGCATACACAGCCAGGTACCAACTAGTAGAAACAATGGATCCCCTAAAGTGGCTGCATTATTCGAATTCATGCTGCCTATTTCCATTGGATTGGAATCAATGATCATACTTTATATAATTATAAGTTCCAGTTGTGCCAGTTCACATCTATGCAACCACTTCAGGGCATTCGTTATTGACATTAATATGGATCTTGCTCTAGTAGGAGAAGGGAGGGTAAACCAGAAAAGGGAAACTGCGAAGAAAGACTTGGAAGTATGAATATCCATTGCATTTGTAGGGAATTATGAGTAAAGAAGTCTGGCTGGAGCACAAGGTACCTATTGGGCATTGATGGGATATTGAGATGCTTTTTTCTGCATATAAGGTTTGATTCCCATTCGAGCTTACTATGCAGATATGGTACTTTCCATATGGTATTTTTTTTAAACCCTTACCTTTCACCTTAGAATCAATATTTTGTATTGGTTCTAAGGCAGAAGATGGGGGTCAAGTGACTTGCCCAGGGTCATACAGCTAGGAAGTGTCTGAGACCAGAATTGAACCCAGGACCTCCCGTCTCTGGACCTGACTTTCAATCTACTGAGCCACCCAGCTGCCCCCATGTATGGTATTGGGGGAGGGGGGTAAGAAAATTCTTCAGCTCAGAATTCTCAACTTTGGAGGAATTCTAAAACCTGTAATGAATATATGAAAAATATTTATCAAACACATAATATGAGCCAGAAACTGTGTTGTAGGTACAAATATAAAAAGTAAGGCAGCTCCTGATTTCAAGGAGCATACATTCTAATGTACTGTGGGGGATTGGTACCTAGGGAGGGTATTCTAAATTGGGAAACCAAAGGAAAGGTGAGAAGAATCATAGAACAGTTGCTTGACATTGACTTAACTGGAGTGGTAAGGCTGATTTGATGATTTGGTTTGAAAGAGGATGTGAAGAAATGTGGGGGAAAATGACTATAGAAATAACTTTTCTGGGAAAAGCTTCAAGTTGAGAACCATTTAAGCAGGAGAAGAGAGAAAGGTGACAGTTTTAGTAGATGAAAACTATTTTATGGGGAAAAGTCATTCCCTGAGTCCAAGCTAAAAGAAATTAGCTTTAATTATGTGTACCAAAAGAGCTAATTAGCACAAAAGAAAACCTTTCAAACCGGAAATTTTTTAAGAAGCTAGGTTGGATTACTGAATGAATTAGTGTAAAGGATCTTGAGAAACAGATTCTAAGGCCAAAAGAAAGAACCAGCTGTCTGGAATGTCCTATTCTGCCTGCACGGGAGAGGGCAACTATATGGAAGAAATTTTTGAGATCCTTTTCAGATCTTTGATTGAATGAAATGAGCTGCATTTTGTCTTGGTTGGATACTGCATCATCTCTTGCTTTTTTTTTTTAACCTTATAAGATTCTGCCTGCTCCTTATAGATCTGCTTTTTAGTGTTTCAGACTAGAGATTGTGAATAGAACTTTTAAATTTTTAATTAAAGAAAATTTAAATTTTAAATGGACTGTGGTGTCATTGGAAAATAAAGAAAATTGTTTCCACTTTGTCTTTAATACGCATAGTTTCTTTTTCTTACCATATTTCTAACATTCCTAGAACTATCTGAAATAACAATAAGAGCTATCTTTACTTTCTCTTGTATTCATTAAGAAAGCTTCTAGTATTTCCCCATTCCACATAATGCTAGATTTTGAGCTTAGAAATATATTTTGATCATATTTAAAATAGCCTTTCCATACTTATTCTCAGTAGGATTTCTAGCAGATATAAGTATTAGAACAGACCTTCTTCCAGCCATTTTCTCTTCAGTCTCAAAGAGTATTGTATTTAAGTCTGGTTTGTGAGAATTTATTTCCCAGGAAAAGTTCTGGATCTCCTTCCAACTGTGAGCATCAGCTGTAATTTCAATGACACCCACATTGCCAGTTAAACTGGAATACCCAAAGGATGACCCATTCTCCTTATATGAATTTCCAGTATTAACCAGGTGAAAACACCAGCCTTGAAGATTCAGCCTAAACAGAACTTTAGTCTAGCTTCAGATATAAATCAGTCAAGTCCTCCAGAGTAGAACCCGAATTCATCTTAACCAACTCAGGAAAGACTGTAGATTGCATAGAATAAAGCAAAGTTTTCTCAGCTGGAGAGCAAAGAAATGAAGGGTGAAATTAATAGAGAAAAATCACTTAGCCTCTGTGGTCCATTTTTTTCTCAGCCACAATGAAGAACTGAAGATAAAATAAACCAGGTCTTTAGATCACAAAACTATCTGTATACTCATCCTAAAGATCCCCATATGAACTAAATAGTTCTAGCAAAAATAAGGCAAAGGGCCTGGAGAACCAGGTTATTGGATTTTCACTCAACAGCTTTGGCTCTAGAAGTATAGCCATGGGGCAAAGAGACAGAATCTGTTTACAGGGCAATATGCACTCTAGGTATAATTGACGGCAGTTACATCCAGAAAACTAATGTCTGTATATTGGGGGTAAAACAAGGTTTTCATAGATCTAGAGCTGCAAAGAATCTGAGAGGTCCTCAAGTCTAACCACTTTCATTTATAGATGAGGAGACCGAGACCCTGGAAAGCTAAGACAGGGATAGTAAGTATACAGAGCAAGGCTCTGAATGTAGATCTGATTCTTTCCATAAGACCATTTTGGTGCATTGTTCATCTTGCTCAGTGGATCACCATCCCTCACTGCCTATTTTGATCCCAGCCAGACATCTGCCTTGAAGTCTCTAGTTTGCTTGAAGTCAGGTCTCTGGTGACATTTTCTTCATTGATATTATAAAGATCTGTCAGAAAGGACTTTCTCCCTTTCCCTGCTTTTTTCTCCTCAAATTGGCAGTGTCTTTTGACTGTCCTCTGACAGTCCTCTTAGAAGGTATTTATCTGGCAATTCACTACTCTATCCAATGTGGCAAACGGGTTGAGAACTAGCTGAAGACCACATTGTGCTTCTAAATAGCAATGAATAATTGCTGATACTTCTATTTCACTTTATACGCACTGCCCCGTATGATCCGCACACTCTTGTGAGGTGGGTACTAGAAGGATTATTGTTCTAGTTTACAGATCAGTTGTTATTTGTCTGTCATTTTCAAAAAGAACAACAGCATCATAGGATGATGTGTTGACTTGGTTGTGACCTGGATTTAAGTGAGGCAGAGTTGCACCAAGTGGCCAATCTCATTCTCTCTTCCAGAGTCATCAAAGTCCAGCGGAAAGACAAAATGAGTAAAATAAGACTCATCCGACATTAAGTGACTTGAACATATTCACCTGCTTTCAAAGGCAGGATTTGAATATCAGTGTCTATAGATTCTTAGTCCAGATTTTACTCCACTAAAGCACGCTATCTCTATACAGGCATCCCTTCCACATTGGAACTTTCCCCATCGTGGTTTCAATATATCATAGGTCAACATATGAATTTAAGTGGGAATTTTGGGGGAGTTTTGCAGAAGCTACAGATGACACATGAAAGCCAGCAGATGACAAAGGAAAAGTTTATAAACTCAGAAATTATGAAATATATATACAATATTATATAATATCAACATATTTTATCTTCTAACACCATAAATATACACAATTTCTTCCCATGAGAGAAAAGGAAAAATTCAGACTCAAGTAGGAAGGGAAGACCAAAAAATTTTATGTGGATTTTCCAGAATTTGGGGGTGCTGTGCCCCTAACTCCTGAGATGTGGAAGTATTTCTAGACCCATTATCATTGGAGAGGGTGCAGAAAGCAATTGTCACAATGTAGTTGTTTACCCATCTCTAAGGTGACCTACCAGTCAAACTAACTACTGGACCAACCAGTCTCTAAAAAGCAAACAATGTCTTTCTCTCACTCAGCTCACTCAGTTTATGCTATGGAATGCAGGCTCAAGTCACGGCATCTCAAAAGAGACAGTGACCATGACCTTGGGACACCGTGACTTCTTTCCCTTCATCAGAATCCAGAATGAATGGAGTGTTTAAGATGAATTAGCACCATGGTTCTGAAGACGGCTTCATGGCAGTGACAGTCCTTCTGCCTCACACAGCATTGATCAAGAATAGTCTTTACTGACCATCCATCTTCATCACTAAATGAACTCAGGCGTCGGTCTCTAACCCTGTGACTAATTGGACGGGAGGTTGGGGAACAATAATGAAAGAAGTGAGAGAAGAAAATGCATTCATTTATAGAACCGAACCCTGTACTATTCTGCACCCTGGCAATGGGCAAATGCTTCTAGAATGTTTATTTCTAGAGATCCAGGTCATCCAACACAATTGGCTACATAAAAATATGCCATTTCCAGAAGCCACTGGTCACCTGTACTTTTGGTCTCTTTGGTGGCCCTGTGCATGGTCCTTTCTGACACTCCTAAAGAGGACTGACAGTGCCGATGATTAAGGCAGTCACTGGCCTTAGGGGAAACCCCCTTCTGAAGAAAGAAAGGAGCCAAAAGAGAAGTCTAAACCACAGAGATCTCTGGGTCAGAACCAGAGTTTTATTGAAATGCTAAGTCCAGGACAAGAGATGGAAATGGGAAGTTGGAAGCAGAAATAGGGGTACCAGGTAGAACGATGTCTATAGAAACTGAAAACACATTACTAAAAGTGTCAGCAAATTGCCTGTCACAGTCTGCCTTCTTGAAACATTACCCTTTTAGCAGATGAAGCAAATTTCCTCACCTCCAACCTACTGTTCTATGTGGGCTTAAGCAGACATCAATATATTCCTTGCCCCCTGTGGTAGAGAAGCTATGCGAAAAGACACACATCTTCTTCTGGAGTACTATTTCGCTTTTCCCTTTAAGCTAACCAGACTGGATATCTAGGATTCTCCAAATTGGCTTCTTTTACTCTAGATTATTCCCAACCTGCTTCAGTTAGTCAGTCAGTCAATAAACATTTATTAAATACTTACTAGGGGCTGGGCGCCCTACTAAGCACTTCCAAATTAATCTGTCCAGCATTCCTCTTCTACAACCCTGCCCTTTGCTTAGTAAAAACTAATAAAACTGGACAAACCAGACCATTAATAGATGCCACCATGTTGCTGAATCTCCCTCCCAAGCAATATATACATTTTAAGTGAGACCTCTGGAGACATCGCCTTGCTCTGAAGAAGAGATTCCAAAAGTGGGGAGTCTGGACCCCATGAAAAGTTTAGGAGGGAGAGTTAGATTCAGATAAAGCCACACCTCTGAATAGTCTCTGACTCTCTCATCGTCTTACTCTTTTCTCTCTCATACATCTTTAAAGTCCTCTTTCCTTACTTTGTCCCCTTCTTTCTCTCTCTCTCTTTCCCTGTACCCACATCCCTCCTCCAACTTCAAGTGCATCCTCTCCCTCCTTTTGACATCTTTCTTCTTTGGGCCAAGACTTGGGAAAGGGAGAGATTGAAAAGGTATGGGGGCCAGGTAAAGAAAGCAGCAGGGAGAGATGGAATACATTATTCCCTTTGGGTCTGTGCATTGGACCAGAGAAGTGAATCTCCAACCTGGGGGCTGAATTCAGCTCTCACTGAGTTAACTCAATTCAGAATTTCCAATTTGAAAGGAAAAACCCAAGGAAAAAACTAGGGTATGTAGACATGGAATTTTTTTATGCCCAAATAGCTAGTGTTCAAAACTCATGTCTGTACCAGTGACATTTGAAACCCTGCATAATAGAAGAGGTACCTTAGAACTGGAGGACAGGCATTATCCCTATTTACAAAAAGAAAAAAGAAAGAAAGAAAGCACACAAACTATAGACCAGTGAGTTTGACTTTAACTCGAAAACAGATCATTATAGAGATGGTTAGCAAATGGCTAGATGAGGAAGCTGCAATTTCCAAAACCCAACATGGCTTAATGGTTCATCAACAGCAGACTATGCCAGACTAATCACATTTTCCTTTTCAACTGAGCTACTAGGCATTTCCATCTCAAAATCCCATGATCCAATTGCTTCTTATGCAACACTGACATCTAAAAATTAGTATTTGAGACTTAACACAAATCTTCATTTGAATTCTCCAGATAGGAAACAGAGCTAAAAAAAAATTAAAAAAAAAAAAAAAAAAGGCCAGGGGGCAGCTGGGTAGCTCAGTGGATTGAGAGCCAGGCCTAGAGAGGGGAGGTCCTACGTTCAAAAACTGGCCTCAGACACTTCCCAGCTGTGTGACCCTGGGCAAGTCACTTGACCCCCATTGCCTACCCTTACCACTCTTCCACCTAGGAGCCAATACATAGTATTGACTCCAAGATGGAAGGTAAGGGTTTAAAAAAAAAAAAGGCCATTCCATCACATATAGGAAATGTATCCCCTCAATGTCATAAATCCAATTCTTCTTTGATCAAGTTTTATATCATCAGCAACTGTGGATAAATGAAGAGATAAAGAGTAGCCATGCCAATATGATACTACCAAGTCCAGTGTTGGGATAATGATTCTAAATTAATTCAAAATTCTTAGCAATTATTTGGCTCTAAACCTATGACAAACAATGAAAACCAATAGAAAGAAATCTGTTTGAATACTAGCATTTTTTTGTGACCTGCTATCTATGCTTTGGGGGTCACATTACAAATGAAGCTCTCTTATAAAGAGGTCTTTAAATCATCCTAATAACTATAGTTTGCCCTTAGACAGTGTCTAGGTTGGTCCCACCTTGTACTGAATTCTGTGCTACCATCACATTTGAGTCACATTATACTGGCCCCTATATAGCTCTCATAATGCCTTACTGCCATTAGGGGGTTTCATTGAAATCAGGTAAGGATTTTTTTCCCATGGGCTGGACTCAGCTTGGGCTTATTTTCCCCAAACTTTTGTTGATGGAGTCTATCAAAATGAGTTCTATTTATTTCCATTGCTTCTTTCCCTTTAGGACAATCCCGATTTCTCTAAAGTAAGGTACAGTGGGAAGAAAGAAGAGAGAAGTGATTGATTAATCAATTAAAAAAAACATTTCTTTCTTATATTAAAATGAGACACCATCTGCCCTGACAGAGCTTATAGTCTACTAGAAAGAGGTAATATATATTGAGGAAAACAGGTAAATAAAGGCAGGGTGTTGACCTATGTGAAAATTACTTGGAGCAAGCAATAATTTTAATATGGTTTCATTCTGCATGTGAGCTTCTACTGATACAAGGTTAGCTCATAAATCTATTATTAACCAGTTGCTATCTGAGCTTTTTCCCCACCTCTGGTTAGTTCCCTGTCTGTTGGATTTCAGACCATAAACATTCCATTGCTTTCTTTTACTATCGTTCGTTCTGTCATTTTTAAGAATGGCTACTATTACTCCAAAGAAACATTCAGAAGTAACTCTTAGAAGGGTACTTAGAAGGGTACTTCAATGATTCCTAGAAATACTGAAACAAGCACTGGCGGACACAGGTCAGACATTTCAAGGATCTTGTAAATGCATCGTGAAGCAAGATCGGTCACACTAAAGTACAGAGGAAAGTGCTATCAAAAAGGAAAAACAACAGCAAGAACAGACAGATTAGTCCTTAACTAATCTTCAGAAAACAAAAACTTTCTGAGAGAACTGCTAACCTGAAGTTGTTACTGGTTACAAAAATGAATGAGCTTCTTAAAATTGGAAGAAATGAAAGAAGTTGTTGGGTTTTTTAAAAAATAAAAACCCTTACCTTCCATCTTAGAATTAATACAAAGTATTGGTTCTATCAGTAAGGGCTAGGCAATGTGTGCTGTGACTTGCCCAGGGTCACACAGCTAGGAAGTAACTGAGGCCAGATTTGAACCTAGAACCTTCCATCTCTAGGCCTGGCTCTCCATCCACTGAGTCACCCAATTGCCCCCAAAAGTTTTTTTAAAGGGCTGCTAAACATTGCTATGAAGAAGAAAAAATGTTGTCATGGGCAAGACAATACAAAGACTGGAATACTGAAGCCTGGAAAAAAGGCAACTTTTACTGATGCAAATCACCATTTACTCAAATGTCCTACCAAAACAATTGTCTAGATGAACCCAACTTCTCCATCAAATTGTAAAACATCTACCCAAAAATGTTTTTTGGGGGAATTTAATTTGTAGTGTGCCTGGAAATCTTATTCCCATTGAGGTAGTGATGAACTCTAATAAGTATGTCGATATACTGAGAAGCAGAATTGTTGAAGAAATTTAGAAATTCCCTAAAGGAGATGGAACTGTGCCATACATCATAAAAGATAAATAAATTTATTCAAAAGATGTATGTAAAGATGCTTCAATGGCCTGGAACCTGATCTGATTTGACCCTATTGAAAACATACAGGGAGCAGCTAGGTGTCTCCATGGATAAAGAACCAGGCCTGGGGATGGGAGGATCCTGGGTTCAAAATTGACTACAGAAACTTTCTAGCTGTGTCATCCTGGGCAAGTCCCTTAACCACCATTGCCTATCCCTTTCTGCTCTTCTGCCATGGAACCATTCCACAGTATTGATTTTAAGAGAGAAGGGAAGAATTTTTTTAAGTTCAAGGAGGAGTTTCCAGATTATAGGACTGACATATTTAGACATTCATTTTAGGGATATAAATTTGGTGTCTATATAAAGGATGGTCATGAGGGAGAAGGCAGAGAACTCGGGGAGACCAATTGAGATGCTATTGCAATAATCCAGGCAGAGATGCTAAAGGCTTTGACCCGAATGGTTCTGTTATTTTGGAGATAAATGTGACAGATGTTGAAGAGGTGGAATGGAGGTATATTAGAGAAAATGAACAGGAGAAAGAGGAGAGGAAGGAAGCCTTTTTAGGAAACAGAATGGCAGGCTCCAGAGCAGCTGACCCTTTCCCTAATTTATAAAAATGCTTTCTTTCTTTTGGACAGCAGCCATGATTTTCCACCAGCCATTTTTTTTCTCCTGGCTATAACTTTTGAAGCAATACCCTCAGGCTTCAAAAACACATAAAGAACCAACTTTACACGGACACTCAGGACTAAATTACACCCTATATTGTAGAACACTAAATCATTACTACCTGTTGTCAGCAGGAATGGGATGAGGCAAAGCTCTGACTCAGGCTGGAGTTTGGTATTCTCTACCAGAATCCTAACCTGGTGACATGCAGACATTGATTAATAGCATCAAATCAAGGATTGCCATTTAATGCAGGAGGAGGGTCCTCATTCATCAAAGGGAAATTAAAAATGAAATTTGTTCCAACGACCTCAATCATTGAAAATGAAGAGATCATTATAAAGCTGTTTGATACAAACCATTGTTATATCTCTGAGGCAAATGATGAGCAAAATCTCTCCAAGACCAGGGGGTCCAAAATCCTTGCTGAGGTGGGGAGGAGAAGAGGCAATATTCTGATTAGGCAGACAAATCACAAGCCTTGTGTCCTAAGGATGACAGTTAATTAGCCCACACCACCTCCTCCTGCTGGTTCTCCTACTGGAAACAAAATGAACAATGAATATTTAAGTAGACGATCCCAGGGAGTCCTCCTCACCCCCTTCAAGAAGCAAATGACACTGCCCAGGTAACCATTTGTAAAGAGATTCATTCACTCGGTCAGATTTGTCTCTAGTGGGTTCCCTCAGCAATCTCCAGGGGGACTCCAGGGAGTCAGACAGGTTACAGAATGTCTGCTGGTCCCTGTCTCCAACTGCAGCAATCATTGCACCCAAGAGGCTCCTGGTAGAAATGAAAACAGTCAAGGGCACAGAACCCATTACTGTGGTCAAGCAGGGCAGGTGCTAATCAAGCATTAAGTGGAGCTAGTGTAAGCTAAATCTCCAAGCACTTGTGAAAAAAGTGGAAAAACACTTTGCCCAGGAGAGCAGCCCATGCCTTGTGTGACCTCTGGAAATCATGGTTTGTTTTCAGGCAAGGAATACAATTGGTATATGCCCCTAGAACAAAGTATGCTCTCTCATTTTCCATCCTCCCAAGAAGCTGTCCCAGGTACTAAATGTCACAAATAAGAGAGAAGAGCTTTAGGAGGATCAGTCTTCTGCAATGGTTCTCTATTCTGCTTTATCAGTGGATGTAGTTTGAAGGTGTCTCAGAAGTGGCCACAATCCAAAAGAATCTCTCTGTTCACCCTCTTATACTGGGCACACTTCCACTGTCATTTATTCCTTTGGACCAAAGCAGTGAAACTAATACCAGGCAATAGAACAGAGTTGATTATCGGTAAGAGGTATATTAAGTGGGGCAGCTTGTAGCACACCAAACCTAGAGATGGAAGAACCTAGGTTCAAATCTAACCACACTTCCTAGCTGTGACCCTAGGCAAGTCACTTAACCCCACCATTTTCTACCCCTTCCAGCTCTTCTGTTGTGGAACCAATACTTGGTGTAGATTCTAAGACAGAAGGTAAGGATTTGGCATTTTTTAAAGAGTATATTAAATGCCTACTATGTGCCAGGCATTGTACTGGATATGAAGATACAAAAAAAAGAAATATTCTCTATTCTCAAGGAGTTTATTTTAATGGAGGAGACAATGAGTACGAGAGATAGGGACTGGGCTTGTGATTTCGTCAGAATGAGGTAACCCCCTCTACCAAGTTAAGTCAACACCTTCTCTGAAACTTGCAGTTTTAGAGAAGTGTCTATAGTAGAAACGATGTGACTTACCTAGAGTCCCAAAGACACTAGGTATGAAAGGCAGGACTTGAATTCAGGTCCATCTAGTCTAAAGGCCAGCTCTCCATGCACTAGACCTTGCTGCATTTCAGTAAGCATATAGAGAATACAGAAAATAAGCACATTATCATAATAATGACATGGCTAATAAGCCACTAATATCATAACTGAATTAATTCATTAAATTAGCCCATGAACAGAATAGGACTTGGAAGTAACTGCTTAAGACCCAAAAGTTCTGATGAAAAGAGGCTTGAGAAGAAGTTAGAGAATGAAGAGCTGCCCATGAGTCATTTTAGTGGGGCATGGTGGGCAGGCAGGTTGGCTAACTGAAGAGAAGAACATAGCCCCCAAGCCTGCCCTATTTTTCTTAACTCATCCCTTCCCCCCAACACAATTGGGATGGAATGATTGTGCAGATAACTTGGATCTATTTTGCAATTTACTCTAGCAGGTAAAGGATGAGTAGGAGAGGGGATAGAGGGAAATGCAGTTGTTATAGTAAATATGTTTGTGAAAAAGATACACAAGAGGAGAATCACAGCTTCTCTGCCTCATCACGTAGAGCAAAGGAAGAAAACAAACACTGATTAAGCACTTTCTAGGAGCCAGGCACTGTGCTAAATGTCTTACAAATATTTTATTTGATCCTCACAACAACCCTAGGGAGGCAGATGCTATTAGAATCCCTATTTTACATATAGGAAAACTGGTTAAATGTCTTGCCCGGAGCTAATAAGTGTCAGAGGCCAAATGGGAACTCAGATCTTTTTGATTCCAGACCCTGTGCTCCACCCACTGTATCACCTGAATGAACACTGGGTAAATCACTTACACTCTTAGAATTTCAATTTCCTTAATGGCAAAATGGCAATAATAATAACTTTAGTACTTACTTGATGATTTTATTGTGAAAATAAGTGAAATAATGTTTATGTAATTTGCAGAGGGTCATTTCTTTAAAAAAAATTTTTATTATCATGCAAAATACATCCATGCTGGTTATTGTTGTAAGAGCACACTCATACAAAAACAAAACCCCAAATACAACCATAAATACACTGATGTGAAAGATAGACCTGTATCCATCTGACTTCAACAGTTCTTTCTCTGAAAGGGCATAGCATTCCCCTTCATAAGTCTTCCAGGATTGTCTTAGATCATTGCATTGCTGAGAGTAGCCAAATTTTCATAGCTGATCATTGTATAATATTGCTGTGTTCTCCTGGTTCTGCTTATTTCTCTCTGAATCAGTTTATACAGATCTTTCCAGCTTTTTCAAAAATCATCTTGCTTATAATTTCTTATAGTACAATAGTATTCCATCACCAACATGTACCCACAATTTGTTCAGCCATTCCTCAATTGATGGACATCTCCTCAATTTGTGCTACCACACAAAGAGCTGCTATAAATATTTTTGTACAAGTAAGTCCTTTCCCCTTTTTTATCTCTTTGGGTTATAAGCCCAGTAGTAGTATTACAGGATCACAGGCTATGCTCAATTTTATGATCCTTTGGGCATAATTCCAAATTGCCCTCCAGGATGATTGAATCAGTTCACAACTCCACCAACAAAGCATCAGTGTCCCAATTTTGCTACATTCCCTCCAACATATATCACTTTACTATCATATTAGTCAATCAGATGTGAGGTGGTATCTCAGAATTGCTTTAATTTGCATTTCTCTAATTAAAAGTGATTTAGAACATTTTTCCATATGATTATTGATGGCTTTGATTCCTTCATCTGAAAATTGCTTATTCATATCCCTTAATCATTTGTCAATTGGGAAATGGTTTGTATTCTGATAAATTTGACTTAATACTGAATAAATTTAAGAAATTAGACCTTTATCAGAGAAATATGCTATAAATTTTTTCCAGGTTATTATTTCCCTTCTAATCTTGGTTACATTAGTGTTGTTTGTACAAAAGCCTTTTAATTTAATATAACCAAATAATTCATTTTATATCTTATAATGTTTTCCATCTCTTGTATAGTCATAAATTCTTCCTTTCTCCATAGATCTGCCAGGTGATTTATTCCATGCTCCCCTAATTGAGTCATGGTGACACTCCTCATACCTAAATCATATACCCATTTTGGCCTTATCTTGGCATAGGATGTGAGATATTGGCCTAAATCTAGTTTTTGCCATGCTGTTTTCCAATTTTCCTAGCAGCTTTTGTTAAACAGTGAATTCTCATTTCAAAAGCTGGGGTGTTTCGTTTTATCCAATATTAGGTTGCTAAGATCATTTATCTCTGTATATTGTGTACCTAATCTATTCCATTGATCTTTCACTCTATTTCTTAGCCAGTACCAGACTATTTTGATGATTGCTGCTTCATGGTATAATTTGAGATCTGGTACTGCTAGGCCACCTTCCTTCACATTTTGTTTCATTAATTCCCTTGATATTCTTGACCTTTCATTCTTCCAGATGAATTTTGTTATTATTTGTTCCAGTTCTGCTAAATAATTATTTGATAGTTTTATTGATATGGCATTGAGTAAGTAAATTAATTTAGGTAGAATTGTCATTTTATTATTATATTAGCTTGGCCTACCCACAAGCAATTAGTATTTTTCCAATTGTTTAGATCTGATTTCATCTGTGTGAAAAGTCTTTTATAATTGTGTTCATATAATTCCTGGGTTTGTCTTGGCAAGTAGATTCCCAGGTATTTTTTATTGTTGAATGATTTTAAATGGAATTTCTCTATCTCTTGCTGTTGAACTTTGTTGGTAATATACAGAAATGTTAATGATTTATGTGGGTTTAATTTCCACCCTGCAGCTTTACTAATTAATTATTTTACCTAGTTTTCTAGTTGATTCTCTAGTGTTCTCTAAGTATATCAACATATCATCCACAAAAGTGGTAGTTTAGTTTCCTCATTGCCTATTGTAACTCCTTCGATTTCTTTTTCTTTTCTTATCACTAAAGCTAGCGTTTCTGACACAATATTAAAGAAAGTGGCAACAATGGGCATCCTTGCTTCACTCCCGATCTTATTGGGAAGGCTTCTAACTTATACCTATTGTTGATGATACTTGCTGATGATTTTAGATAGATGCTGCTTAACATTTTAAGGAATGGCCAATTAATTCCTGTGCTTTCTAGTGTTCTTAATAGGGATGAATGTTGTATTTTGTCAAAGGCTTTTTCTGCATCTATTGAGATAATCATGTGATTTCTGTTAGTTTGGTTATTGATATGGTTAATTATGCTGATGGTTTTCGTAACATTAATCCAGTCCTGCATTCCTGGTATAAATCTGGTCATAAGGAATGATCCTTGTGATGAGTTGTAATAGTCTCCTTTCTAGTATTTTACTTAAAATTTTTGCATCTCTATTCATCGTGGCCTATCATTTTCTTTCTCTGTTTTTTGCTCTTCTTGACTTAAGATTAGGAGTTAGTTGTATGACACTATTTGTGTCATAAGAGGAATTTGGTAGGATTCCTTCTCTGCCTATTTTCCCAAATAGTTTATATATTGTTGGGATTAATTGTTCTTTAAATGTCTGATAGAATTCACTTGTGAATCCAACTTGCCTTGGGGATATTTTTAGTTGATAGTTTGTTCAATTTCTTTTTCTGAGATGGGATTATTAAAATATTCTATTTCCTCTTTTGTTGATTTGAACAATTTATATTTTGTGAATATTCATCATTTCACTTAGATCATCAGATTTATCAGTATGTAATTGGGCAAAATAGCTCCTAATGATTGCTTTAATTTCTTCTTTATTGGTGGTAAGTTTACCCTTTTCATTTTTGATACTGATCATTTGATCTTATTCTTTCCTTCTTTTAATAAAATTAACCAGTGTTCTATTTTATTTAGTTTTTTTTATACAACTAACTCCTAATCTTACTTATTAAATCAATGATTCTCTTGCTTTCGATTATATTAATTGATTATTTAATTTTTAGGATTTCCAATTTAGTCTTTAATTTGGAATTTTTTATTTATTCTTTTTCTAGTTTTTTTAGATGCACATCCAATTGGTTGATCTGCTTTTTCTCTATTTCATTGAAATGTGTTTAGAGATATAATTTCCCCCAAGTACTACTATGGGAATATCCATGAATTTTGATATGTCGTCTCTTCATTGTAATTCTCATTAATTAAATTATTGATTGTTTCTATAGCTAGTTCTTTGTCCCACCCCCTTTTGTATTGAATTATTTAGTTTCTAATTAAATTTTTTCTTCCCATGGACTCTTATTGAATATAATTTTTATTGTATTGTGATCTGGAACGGATACATTTATTATTTCTCCTTTTCTGCATTTAATTGTGAAGTTTTTAATGCCTTAATACATGTTCGATTTTTGTGTAGGAGCCACACACAGCTGAAAATAAGGTATATTCCTTTCTAGTCTCATTCAATTTTCTCTAGAGATCTATTAGTTCTAACATCTAAAATTTCATTCACTTCCTTTACTTCTTTCTTGTTTATTTTTTGGTTTGATTTCTCTAGATCTGAAAGGGGAAAGTTGAGGTCCCCCATTAGTATAGTTTTGTTGTCAATTTCTTCCTGAAGTTCATTTAATTTCTCCTTTAAAAATTTGGGGCTATACCATTTGGTGCACATATGTTTAGTATTGGTATTACTTCATTCTCTATAGTGTCTTTTAGCAAGATATAATTTCCTTCCTTATCTCTTTTAATCAAATATATTTTTGCTTTAGCTTTGTCTGAGTTCATAATTGCTACTCCTGCTTTTTTTTACTTCAGATGATACACAATAAATTCTGCTCCAGCTCTTTACCTTTACTTTGTGTTTGTCTCTCTGCCTGAAATATGTTTCTTGTAAACAACATATCACAGAAGACTGGTTTTTAATCCATTCTGCTATCTGCTTCCATTTTATGCATTCATCCCATTCACATTCACAGTTATGATTACCAACTGTGTATTCCCCTCCATCTTATTTTCCTCTTTTGATACTGTTCTTTGTCCTTTCACTCTGTCCCTCTTCAAAGGCAGTTTGCTTTGAATCACCACACCCTATTTTCTCTTCCTTTCTATTGCTTATCCTAGTCTTGTTCCCCTCCTGCTTCTCTATACGTAAGGTAGGATTCTTTACTCAAATGAGTATGATTGTTATTCCCTCTCTGAGCCAGTTATGATGAGAGTAAGGTTTAAATATGGCCTGTCACCACCCTTTCCTCTCCTCCACTGTAATAATTTTTCATGCCTCGTTAGGTGAAATAATTTACCCCATTCCACCTGTGAAATTTGAATCTGTTACCCTAAAAACTATGATTCCCAGCAAACTATGATCCCCAGCAAAAACTACAATTCCCAGAACCTTACTCACTTCCTGTCATTACGTGCTGATATAGACAGGATATAAATTGGGTGGAGTTCCTTGTCTCGTCCTCTTTTCCTTCCTGTTGGTGGCTTTGGTGGGACAGGCATTTTGAGCAGATAGAAAACTTAGTTATATGCTTCTATTTTGTCAGATAATAAACTTTATAAAAAACAATACCTAAAGTATTGGACAATAATTTAACTCTTATAGACCTCTGCCTTCCCTTTTCTCTCAGTGAAATCCTCTTTTTCATCCCTTTATTATTATATTTTGTATATCATATCATCCTAATCAGCTTACCCCACACCTTCAGTCTATGTATATTCCTTCTAATTGCTCTACTACCTATAAAATTTTTTAAGAATTACAAATATCATATAATTTAATTTTAATTGGTTTTTTAAATCCTTTTTGAGCTCTTCCAGAGCATGAGACCAATTCATATTTTTCTTTGAAGCTTTGCATGTGTTTGCTTTGCTTTCACTTTCCCCTTTTGTGTCTCTGCCTTGCTCTTCTTTGTCTCCATAGAAATTTTCTATGGTTTGACATTTTTATGATGTTTTGTTCATTTTCCCAGCCTTTTTCTTGACTTTCACTTTTATCTTAAAAGTGGGCTCTGTCCTCAGGGTAGAGAGGGCACTCTTTGAAACTTCAACTATTCCTTGATGCTACCCTTAGCTCTATTTCTGGGTTTCTTCAACTTTCAGTTCTTCCAAGGTGATATGATGACCTGTAGGCTGGGAGCTTTGAAAGCCACCTCCCACTGATGATTCAATCACCCTCTGAAACTGCTGATGGTTTGTAGAGCTCAGAGCACTGTAAACTACTATATGCTTGGACTCAAAGGCTAACCTCAGGCTTGGACAAAGGCTTTTGGTCTCATTCTGTCAAGTCTGAGGATGGATCAGCCCCTGACCTTCACTATGTTTATTTTTTTAAACCCTTACCTTCTGCCTTAGAATTAATATTGTGTATTGGTTCCAAGGTAGAAGAGTAGTAAGGGCTAGGCAATAGGAGTTAAGTGACTTGCCCAGGGTCACACAGCTAAGAAGTGTCTGAGACCAGATTTGAACCCAGGACCTCCTGTCTCTAGTCCTGGCTCTCAATCTACTGAGCCACCCAGCTGCCCCCTCTTCACTGTTTCTTGATGAGCATGAATTAACCTGGACAGATAACTGGAGGATGAATAAAGGAGCTCTGGTTATAGCTTATAGATACACTCAGAGAGCTGGGGCCATACAGCTGGTCTCATATGTGCACAGCAATTCTGCTGCCATTATTTCTTGGTCAGCTTCCCTGCAGCTTCCTCTGTTCTCTCCCATCTCATCACTGATCCCCCTTTTATCACAAGGGGCTCCTGGTTATAGCTATGTCGACTCACAGTTTCTCCTTCTTAAAGAAACAGTATCCACTATCTATAAAAAGAGCCACTGAGACTAGGGCTACACATAATCTATTAGAAAGTTTGAATCCCTTATTACAAACAGAATATTTTAAATTTTATTTTAAATATTTAATTTAATTTAATTTAATTTAATTTAAAACCTCTTCCTACTTTCTACCAAGTTTGGTTCTCTACTTCCCTGTGAATTCTAGCTCTTCTGGTGGGTGTAGAATTTTAATCAACTGTGCATAGATTTGGCTCCTGTTGAATTGCTGTTTACTATCCTGATTATATTTAAAAGACTTGGAATTGGAGTAGGTAGGTGGCTCAATAGATAGAGAGAGCCAGGCATGGAGACAGGTTCAAATATGGCTTTAGATACTTCCTGTGTGACCCTGGGCTCTTCTGCCTTGAAACCAATACTTGGTATCAATTCTAAGGCAAAAAGATAAAAGCCTTTAAAAAAAAAGACTTGTATTTATTTTTGCTCCTGTGGTCAACTTTGTAATCAGATGAAGTGCATAAAAAAGCTTCACCATGTGAATGGGGTTCTTAGAATCTGAGGGAGAAGGATCTTCAGAGTCCATCAACCCTGAATGGGGATCCCCTCTGCTTTCCTGCCTCATTCTGACTTCAGGGGCCAACAGAACAAGTCAAATACTTCTTTTACTGATTTTCAAAGAAATGAAGATGACCCTAAGCCTTCTCTTCTCTAAGTGAAACTTCCTCAGTTCCTTCAACCCATCCTCATGTGGTCTAGTCTCTAGTTCTCTGACTATCCTGGTCCCCCCCTCTCTAGATGCCCTCTAACTCATCAGTCTCCCTCCATAAATAGAGTATCCAGAACTCATTTTCCAGAGGCAGATTTTTCCTTAAAGCAGCTGCAGCCACTCCTAAAAGGATGAAAATGATTAACCAGCTGGGACATGCAAGTTCAGGGCACAGAGTGTTCTTTCTGTCTCCTAAAACAAAAGCGGGCTATTAGATCTGCTGAGTGTTCAATTTAGCAAGAAGTAAAAGTGACAATCAGAAGAACCAAAATAAAACTAACAAAAGCAAGGATGACATGGCTAATCCTGAGTTCATCCCTAGAAGCTTCTGCTCCATATACTGCCTGGAAGGCATATGGGAGAAGGAACAAAGGAATCTAAGAATCAGGGAATTCTGGGAGTATCCCACGCACTGGATTCTTAGAATCCACTTTCTGGTTTGAAGAATTGTTCACTAATGCCAAGTATAAGAAACCCTGAGAGTCTGATGTGGGCTTCTCTCCTCTGCCAGTCCAAGAAAGGAGTCAACAATCTCTTATTCTGGCTATTGAGAAGTTCATCCTAGAGCTCACTCCCAATGGGAGAGTTCATTCACTCTGTGTATTTTCTGGTATATTCTCATCTGCATACCTTGTCTGGTTTCTGCTTGCTATTGACTTCGATAAAGGAGTTTATTTCCCTTTTTTAAAAAATGGGTTGAGGATTTGAGGGATTTCAAGACAATTGTTCTTGGCTTGGTTTGGGTGGGGTTTTTTTGCATCTCATTTTTTTAAGTTAAAAATTCATACGCTTGTATGTATGCACATGATGCAATGATTAAGATCTGGATCTAATTTTACACAAAATATCAAGAAAATATGAATGACTGATTGCATACAAAGCATATATATCAACAAACCCTTCTATGTTGGTAATTTCTCAGGAGCAACATCAGAAGTTGCCTATATGGTTGCCACAGATCTCATAGCTGCTGTGCCTCCCAGAAGAATGGCATGGCAGCTAGCATTCTAGCTTTAGACTCAGAAAATTGTTCCATTGTTTTTTTTCAGTTTTGTCTGACTCTTTGTGACCCCATTTGGGGTTTTCTTGACCAAGATACTGAAGTACTTTGCCATTTCCTTCTCTAGTTTATTTTATAGATGAGGAAACTAAGGCAGACAGAGTGAAGTAGGAGCGACTAGGTGGTTCAGTAGATAGAGTGTCAGGCCTAGAGATGGAAGATCCTGAGTTCAAATTTGGCCTCAGTTACTTCTTGTGTGATCCTGGGCAAGTCATTTAACCCCAGTTGCCTAACCCTTACCACTTTTCTGCCTTGGAACTGATACTTGATATCAATTCTATAACAGAAGGTAAAGATTACTTTTTTAAAAAATAGAGCTATTTAAGTGACTTGTCCAGGGTCACACAGCTAGTAAGTAGTTGAGGCTGGATTTGAACTCAGGAAGATGGGTCTTCTTGATTCCAGGCCAGGTACTCCATCCACTGGGCCACCTAGCTGCCCACTCAGGAAGAGCTAGATTTAAATCATACCTCTGACATGATTATTAACTATGAACCTTGGGACAAGGTTCCAAAGCTATTTCTCTACTAGCAAAATCCAGGCTCATAATACCTTTAGCACCTGTCTCATGGGGTTTTGAGAATTCAGTGAAATGATATATGTAAAGTGCTTTTAAGCTTTTAAAGTACTATATAAAGAGCAGCGTTATTCTATTTCTTTCACTATCTTATTTCCTTTTAGAAGACCTAGAAAATCCATTTCACTCTTGAATAATATAGCATTTTAAGGCTTACAAAGTGTTTTTACGCATATTATCCCATCCAATCATCACAACAACTGTAGAAAGTATGTGCTCTTATTATCCCCATTTTACAGATAAAGATGCTGAGGCTTAAAGAAGTTCTGTGTCCAACCTAGGATTTCAGAGCTAGTATCTAAGGCAATATTTGGTCTCTACTCTTCCTAACTCCAACTCCAACTGGATGGATCGCCACCACCCCGAGGGGTCCTTGCTAATCACACAGGAATCTTTCATCCCTGGGCAAGGGACCCTTCCATCTTTTCACTTCTTCATGCCTGCTCTAGTGCAGGTGGTGGCTGTTAAGCAGATTTCCCTTCTCTCGTTTCTACAAAGACAAAAGGGAGGAAGTTCCTCAATAGTGATGCTGCTCTCCATTCTCCACAGCTGAGACCATGATTCTAATGGCTCCCTCTTTGCTTCCTTGAGTGATTCACGACTTGATTGTGGTCTCTGAAACTGCCAGCTGTCTTGCAGATGTGCTCACAAGGTCACAAAACACAAATGCATTCCAAATATTGGAAAAACAATACAAAGTCCATCTTCTGCTGGTGGTGGGTCTGGGGCTTTTCTTTCACTCTAAAAAGGACAGCAGCTACTTAAAGCAATAAACTTTGGGATCTCTTGGCACCAAGGCTGCATGGCAAGACCCAAAATCACAAATGAAATCCTCTCTAGAGATTTCAAAACCCGCCTCTGGAGACATGCAGACCTGAATCTTCCTTCACTTAATGAGATTATATAATTTACCAATCGCATTGCCAGAGTGGAAGCTTCATTCTACTACCATTTGGGGAATGGTACAAGATGGAAGCTTTCAAGAATGGACATTTGGGGTTTTAAATATGCCAGGAATTTCTATTTTTGTTTTGTCTGTCTTGATTCAATGTCTAATTAATTGTCTAGAATGATTTTTTATTAAGAAAAGCACAGTTTGGGACATCAAATAAATACATGAAATACTTTCCCAGCTCCTTCTGCCAGAGTGCATGTCTTCGTGCCACCAAGAAGCTGCCAAAGAAAGGAGCCTGCTGTTTTCAGAGGATTGCACCTGGCAATCCCGAGCGTTGAGCAGAGCCATGAAAGGAAGCAAGCTTTCAAAAGATCCTGCCACTCTGGCTTTTCCTTTATTCATCATCCAGCAACCCTTGGGAGAAACAGGAGCATTGGGAGGATCCAGGATATTCTTGAGTCACTCTGCTACAGCTTGGCTTGCGTCTTTGACTGCTGGACATGGAGTAGTGTCCATTTGGACATGCGTGATTTCCAGAATCTTAAGAGTCAAAACGGAATGGATGACCTTGCCAGCAGCATTATCAAGACCATGTCTGAGTCAAATGAGGCTCTGTCCTGATTTTAAGGAACTCCACAAAAGGTGATTTTTTTCACCTTCTTCAGCAATCCATCCCAGCAGATCCCAAACAAGGCAATCATTCATCATGGCTGGCTTGTGTGCTTTCTTTTCATTATATCCTCTACCATGTTAAGAATTCTCATCTCCCCAGATGTCTATTATATTTCCTGTTATATTTCCAGGAAATTAGATAGTACTTTCCTGTCTTTGATTTATGATGTTATCTTATAGCATCTTTATGTTTGGTTTTTTTTTAAACCTTTACCTTCTGTCTTAGAATTGATGCTATCAGTTCTAAGGCAAAAGAGCCATATGGGTTAAGTGACTTGTCCAGGATCACATAGCTAGGAAGTGTCTGAGGTCAAATTTGAACCTAGGACCTCTCCTCTTCAGACCTGACTCTCTATCCACTGAGGCAGCCAGCTGTTCCAATTCCAAATCTTTTAAATATCATCAGGATATATAATTATAAATTGCATAATATAATTATAATATAGAATATGATAATATAAATATAATCTATAGTATATTTACATAAATATAATTTATTGTTTATTATTATATAATTATATAACATAAATTATAATGTAATATGATTATAATATAACTTATAGTATAATTATACAAATATAGTTTGTAATATATAAATATGTAAATATAATTTCTTATAAACATTAATTATAATATAATGTAATTATATAAATATAATTTATATTATCATATAAATATATAAATATAACGTATCATATAATCTAACTATATGAATATAATTTATAATATGGTATAACATAATCATATACATATAGTTTATAATATAATGTTATTATATAATTTATAATATATCATTATACAAATAATTATACAAACAATACAATCATTATACAAAAATGTATAATATCATAATTATATAAGTGTAATGTATCATATTATATTCCAATTATATAAATCTAATTCATAATATAACATGATGATATAATTATAAAAATATAATTTATAATATAACATCATTTACAAAATTCTGCATTGAGCCACCTAGCTGTCTCATATTTTTGCCTTTTAACAGAAGCCTATATAAGCCTTTAATTTGAAAGGAAGGAATAGCCATTGGTGGGATTCCAGATAGGATGGCAGGAAGGATGTTTTGTGTGAAGAATTCCCCAAAGGACCTCATGGTACCATGTGGTAGACAGCTCGGTCTCACGTCCTAGTGACTTACCCCGTCTCCTTGCAAGGCCCTCAGTGACATGAGTCATGTGTGTTAGTTGCCAAGCTTGAAGGCAAGAACGTGAAACTTTTATCTTAGGTTCCATACCCAGAGCATTGTAGTGTTTAATAAATGTTAAATGATTGTCATGATAAATTACTGCCTTGTTCATGTAGGATGATTAGTCAGCCAATCAGTAAACGTTTGTTAAGTGCTTGTTATGGGTCAGGCACTGTGCTAAGAAAAGCAAAAGACCATTTCTGTCCAAAAGGAGCTCATAGTCTGATGGGGACGAGAAGAGAGCATGACAACAACTATGTACAAACAAGATAGAGACAGAAGAAACTGGAGATAATCAATAGAGGGAAGAAACTAGCGTGAAAGGGAATCAGAAATAATTCACAGTTAGAGAAAATCATGGACTTTTAGAGTCAGAAGGTTGATAAAAGCCAACTAGTTCAACTATATATCCCCAAAGAATGCCCACTGTTGCTCATCTGAATGGGGCATATATAATATAATATATGGAGTATATATAAAATATATGGATATATATGTGTAACATATATATGATATATGCGAGTTACATATTTTTGATTATATATAAGTGAGGCATTTATATAATATATATGTTTATTATGTACATGATATGGGGTATTTAGATAATATATAGTGCATATATTTATAATATATACTCTATATGGGGCATATCTATGTAATATATGGAGTATATGTGTCACATGCACACATACATTTATATATGGGACAGCTAGGTGGCACAGTGGATTGAGTGCTGAACCTGAAGTCAAGAAGACTCATCTATCTTCCTGGGTTCAAATATGGCCTTAGACACTTCCTAGCTGTGTGACCCTAGAAAAGTCCATGAACTCTGTTTGTCTCAGTTTCCTCATCTGTAAAACAAGCTGGAGAAGGAAATGACAAACCATTCCATTATCTCTACCAAGAAAACCCCAGATGGGGTCACCAAGAGTCAAACACAACTGAAATGACTGAACAAGTATATATGGCCAATGGTCATCTAGCCTCAACTTGAAGTCTACCTCTGAAGGCAGATCCAGCACCTCTCAAGGCATCATAGGAATTAGAATCTGGTGATAATGGGAACTAGAACTTCAGGAAGAGGGTTCTTGGGGTCACCTAGTGATAGATGAGGAAAGAGAGGTCAAGTGAATATACAGATTTATAAAGCACTTTCCTCACTTCTCTGTAAGAAAGATAGTAGAGGTATTATTATTCACATTTTCCAGACAAGAAAATTTAGTTCAGAGAGGCAGGCAGGCAGGTAGGCAATATGCATTAATTAAGTATTTAGTGTGTGCCAGGCACCGGGCTAAGCACTGGGGATATGAATTCAAGCAAAAGAGAAAAATCATCCCTACTTTCCAGGAGCTTATGGGGGATGACAATACAGGAATAGAAATGGAGAGTGGGTTAGGGCCACCATACAAAGGGATGGTGATGGAATCCAGAGAGTCAGAAGCAGAGCTGAGATGGAGGATGATTATTCTGGACCCTTTCCCAAAATGAAGTCCTTGGAAGAAAATCAGCAATGGTAAAAGGGAGCTGGTGGAGCAGAGGGATATTGAATGAGGTTCTGCATTTTGCTCATTGGTCACCCACTGAATAAGCAGCAGAGCTAGGATTCAAATTCATGTCTTCCTTTAAAAAAACAAACAACCCTTACCTTCTATCTTAGAGTTAATACTGTATATTGGTTCCAAGTCAGAAAAGTGGCAAGGGCTAGGCAATGGGAGTTAAGTGATTTGCCCAGGGTCACACAGCTGGGAAGTGTCTAAGGCAAGATTTTATAAGAATTTAAAATTTAGGATTTTATGCTAATATGAAAGTCCTACTGTAATATTGTGATCCCCTATCTAAAGATATTATAACAAGTCAAAATGACTTTTAGTAGCTTTATTTACAAAAAGGTGGAAAGAGTGAAAGTGGTAAAATGTAAGAAGGTAGAGATTTATCCAACCTATCATCCTAAATGCTAACCTAGTGTAGGGCTTAGCCCTGGCAGGGCTTCACCATGTCCCTTGTCCCCACGTGGATTTTCCAGCAATCCTCAGCCAGAAGTCTGGTGGTGTCTTCAGCAAAGTTTCTACCAACACAACCTCCTCCAGGAAAGGAAGGCCTCTCTGGAACCAATCTTTCCAGAAGCCCAGAAAGGAAGGTCAACTACTCACCTAGCTTGCTGATGCAGAGTCTCCCTAGGCAAAGGCAAAGTCCCAAAGAGAATATCCAAGCCCAAGATCCAAGCCAAAAGTCCAAGCCAAAAGCTCCAAAGCTGAAGCTCCCCTGGATAGGAATTTCAGGACTTTTGATAGTCCTTTTTCCATATCCCTTCCTGTCCTTACCTCCACTTTACAGAAACCAATTGCAGTCTTTAAATTTGCCTCGTATTGCCCAAGGGGTGGTCAGTGGCCTCTGGAATTGTCACCCACTCTGGCAAGTGACTTGTGAACTCTCCTACTTAGTGACTGGTAAAGGTACTTTAAGTTCTTGATTGATTAATTTAAAAGTTGCTGATTCATAGACAAAGAAAGTTTGATTCACTCTTCACCATTTGAACCCAGGATTTCTCAGCTCTAGTCTAGATCCCACTGAGCCACCTCGCTGCTCTCCAAACACATCTTCTGACAATATTCTTGCCATCTTGTCATGCTGTCTCTTGGGACAAATGCTCGGGGAGATGGCGCCAGTCCCACAAAACTTAGTTTCCATGAATTTTGATTTCCATAGTTCCCCAGACACATGGTTTCTACATCTATCAGGACCATTGGCTGAGAAATGAAATGCTTAACATCCCCCATGAACATCGTCCAAGCTGTGATGTGAACATTGGCAGGTACGCTTTGTGGTTTGGCAGACTCTTCACCCTCCCGTTGCTGCGCTTGGCCTCTTCTGAGACAGGGTGATCTTAAGAATATTTATCCAGGGCAGCCAAGTGGCTCAGTGGATTGAGAGCCAGGCCTGAGACAGAAGTTCCTGGGTTCAACTCTCGTCTCAGACACTTCCTAGCAGCAGGACCGTGGACAAATCACTTAACCCCCACTGCCTAGCCCTTACCACTCTTCTGCCCTGGAACTAATACACAGTATTGATTCTAGGATGAAAGTAAGGGTTTAAAAAAAAAAGCATTTATCATGCTAATTCTAGGTAGCCACTGTAGATGTTCCAGAAACAATTAAGGAATCTTTTAAGTCTGGAATTTCCATTCAATTCCAAGAGTGGGCAAAAGAAAATATAAATCAAACCTTCAAAACTTTAGAGCTGGAAGGGATCTTATAATCTGATTCCATTTTAGAGATGAAGAAACTGAAGCCAAGACTAACTGCCTTGCCCAAGGTCACATAAGTATTATGTGGCAGATCAGGGAATTGAACCCAGCTCCTCAGACTCCAATCCTCCAAGGCTTCCTTTGCACTGTGATTTGATGTAATGGTCCCAGTCAAGACAAGTCAAGTCGACGAACGTTTATCACAGCACCCATTATGTTCCAAGATTTGTGCCGACCACTTAGGACAAAGTAGCAACAATGGTCTTGTCTGCAAGGAACTCACAATCTAGTTTAAAAATTATATGTAATAGGAGTCAAGTCCATGTAGCTAATCCCTGCCCCTATGGAAATATAAATAAACAAGTTGAAGTGAGGTGTGGAGGGGGAGCAGCTGGGTGGCTCAGTGGATTGACTCTGGAAAGAGAAGGCCCTGGGTTCAAATCTGACCTCAGACATATCCTAGATGTATGTCCCCAGGCAAATCACCTAATCCCCATTACCTAGCCTTTGCCATTCTTCTGCCTTGGAATTAATACATGATGTTGACTCTAAGATGGAAGGTAAGAGTTTAAAACAAAAACAAGTTGAGCTAGTAAAACCTCAAAGCAAAAAGTACTCATTTATTAAAATGGGGCTAACCAGGAGGAAGCTGGGTGGTTCAGTGGATAGAGAGCCAGGACTGGAGTTGGGGGATCTTGGGTTCAAATCTGCCCCAGTTGTGTGACCCTGGGCAAATCATTTAATCCAAGTTGCCTGCGCCAGCCCTTTTGTCTTCCTGCCTTGTACTTGGTATCAATTGTATGAAAAAAGTAAGGATTTTGTTTTTATTTTGTTTGTTTTTTAGTGTGGCTACCTTGTCTCCTTCCACAAAGGAGAATCTCTTGTTACCCTGCTTTCTGAGTGTCTACAAGTCCTAGGCAAATGACCAAATGGTTTGTATTGGAATGGGGACTTTATGACAAGGCAGGGATCTCTTCTAGACAGCTGTAACAACAAAGGGCCTCCAAAAAAACGCCACTCAGGATTTCTGCTGCCACTGGGGTGATAACTAGATAGGGAACAATTTTCTTTTCCCTTGCAACAGTTCCAAAGATGACAAGGTCTACAGGAAGCCCTGGGTACTATGGATTTGTGCAGCTAGGTTCCCACTGCTCCTTCCTTCCTTGTTCTTGCTGATCAGCCCCACATCATCAGTGAGCTCATCCAAGCAAAGGGAAAGAAGAAGAAGAAAAGCTCCCAAGCCGAAAAGTCTGGAATGGAACTCCCATTTTCTGGAGCTCCTTCTAAGCCAGGGAGCCACAACAGAAGACCTGAGGGATGCCCAGAGAAGTAGCAGAGAACCTCACACTTAAAAGAACTTTCTAGAAACTTGGTTCAATTCATCTTGGTGGTGATTTTTTGTTCTGTCATTTCGGTTGCATCAGTTTTTCATTATCCCGTTTGGATATTTTTTTTTTAGCAAAAGTACTAAGGTGCTTTACCATTTCCATTTCCTTCTCCAGCTCGTTTTACAGATGAGGAAATTGAGGCAAATGAGGTTAAGTGACTTGTCCAGGATCACACGATACACATCTGAGGTTAGATTTGAATTCAGATCTTCCTGACTCCAGATCCAGCACTCTCTCCACTGCCCCACCTATTTGTCCTTCATTAAATGATCAAAGTCTTCCTTCACTCTACCCAGAATAACTTTTGGAATTATAAAGGAGTCAGAGGGGGAAGAAAGCACAGAAAACTTGTGTAATAATAGTACTTGGCATTTATATAGCATCTTGAAGTTACAAATATTTCTCTTTATCCTTACAGCAACCTGGGAGGCAGGTACTATTATTATCCTCATCTTATGGATGAAGAAACTGAGGCAAAAAGGTATTTTATTGGTTTAGTTTTGTTTTTTTTAAACCCTTACCTTCTATCATAGTAACAACTCTAAGACAGAAGGGGAAAGACTAGGCAGATGGGGTTAAGTGACATACCCAGGGTCACACAGCTAGCAAATATGTAAGGCCAGATTTGTACCCAAGTCCTCCTAACTCTAGGCCTGGTGCTCTATCCACTGTGTAGACAGACAGACAGACAGATGGATGGATGGACAGATGGATAAACAGATGGACTGATGGACGAACAGATGGATGGATGGATGGATGGACAGATGGATGGACAGATGGACAGACAGATGGACAGATAGATGGATGCATGGACAGACAAACAGACAGAAACATACATACACACATACAAACAAATTTTTAAAAAGTTCCTTAACGGCTATCTTTTCATTTCCAACTAGCTTGCACTCTTTGGATTGGAACTAACAAGACTATACTTTCTGTCCTGGGCTCCTTCCCTCACTCTTTTCAGCTTTCTTTTATATAGTGCCTTCCTCCCATTCGACTGTAAGGGCAGCCAGGTGGTCCATTTCATAGAGTGGCAGGCCCAGAGTCAGGAAGACTCATCTTCCTGAGTTCAGATGTGGCCTCAGACACTTACTGGTTTTGTGACTCTGGGCAAGTCCTTTAACTCTGTTTGCCTCAGCTTCCTCATCTACAAAATGAGCTAGAGAAGGAAATGGCAAACCACTCCAGTATCCCTGTCAAGAAAACCCACATGGGTCACAAAGGGTTGAACATGACTGAACAGCATTAGATTGTAAACCCTTTGAGAGCAAAGGCTGTCTTTCTTTATCATATCTGTATCCCCAGCAGGTAACACAGTGCCTGGCACTTAATCAGCACTTGATAAACATTTATCCACTGAATGTGAAATTATTTTTTTTATTCTTGAGTAGAACGTATATTCCTTGAGGGCAAGGATTATGTTTTTAAAAAATAAATGTATTTGTAGCCTTTAGTGCCTTGTCTTGTACATAATAAATATTTAATAAATGTTTGTTGAAGGACTAAATGTATTTCTTCTCCTTTTCTGCAGCGTTTTCCCATCTCTGAAAAGATATCACCGAGCTCTGCCTTCAGCTAGATCTTTAAGAGGTAGTAGCTGTATTTATGTTTGCTCTTTGGCCTTCCTGATACTAGTCACATTAAAAAGGTACACTTTCCTCTTGTAAAAGTTTAAGTTTTGGACTGACCCTCAGCTAAATTTTATCTCCTTTAGAAAAGGGCAAGTCCATGATTATCTTACCTCTACGAACTCAAGGCCCTGGTCAAAGGATGACAAATCACATCTTACCGTTACTAAAAAATCCCACTGAAGGGGAAAAAAGAGAATTTAAATTCTCTCAAGTGTAGATCCAAAAGGTGAAAGCCATTTGAAGAGACTTTGTACTCATTCTTTAAAACTCTAATCTTCTGTCTTAAAATCAATAAGTAGTATTAGTTCCAAGGCAGAAAAGCAGTAAGGGCTAGGCAATGGGGGTTAAGTGACTTGCCCAGGGTCACACAGCCAGAAAGGGTCTGAGGCCAGATTTGAGCCCAGGATTTCCTGTCTCGAGGCCTGGCTTTCGATTTACTGAGCCTCCAAACTGCCCCAGAGCTTCTTTCCTCCTTTGATGTAAAACTGCCACCCAGTTTCTCATCTGTGTCTCCAAGAAACTGTGGCAGGTGCCATGGCCATACGCTGTTAACCATCTTGGCAGATGAACCCAGGTTGAGGGTAATTGCAGACCTCAAACCCATTGGTGATTTAGGACGAGTATCTACCCCAGGCAAGCAGAAGAGGTAAATGAGTACAATTTGTTCCAACAGCCATGGAGGTGACTGAAGTAGGCTCTATAGAGCGCTTAGAGCTCAGTCAGACGTTGAAGATGCCAAAGTCATCTACTGCATCCTGGGCCAGCCCGGTCATCCCGACTTGTGTCTTGCCACTGGACTTGGATGACTCTGAAAGAGAAAGAGTGAGGCTGATGACTTTGAGCAACTCAGCCTCATTTAAATCCAATTCATGCACGAGTCAAAAGATATCACCATCCCAAGAGGTCATTTTGGTCCTCTTCTAGCAAGAAGGACAATAATTAGCCAACCAAGGGGTCATGGCTACGAATCAGGATTTGATTCATTGTTCTGTTGATTTCTAGACTTAAGCAAATGTTAATTATGGAGATTAGAGTTTTTGCAAGATGGGCTGGTGGGCACATTTTCTTCTTCTGAAGAGCTAGTTGTTAAACCTTACTCAGCACACTCCTGTGAAGAACACTCTAGAATGGATTCCTAGCTCAGCCATGGATCACACTCTCCCTCCTTTCTACACTGGTCCCACAAGGAATATAAGACCTTTCCTTGGACCAATTTCTGTGTGTGTGTTGGGGATGGGGCGCCCAGGGAGGAGCCTGGTGGTGGAGAGAGTTGGTCTAGCACAGAGAACGAGGTAGAGGAGGATTAGACTCATTGTCTCCCATTTTAGAGGAGCAATTCAATGATTTACCCAAGCTTAGCCAGTCAGTTAGCAGTCAGACTGAAAAATGATAACTCCAGGATGTGGGATTTCTGGAACAAGATTTCTAGCTTATGCCAACCTTCCAGACTCCTTCAGAACACCTTGCAATCAACATTTCCATCTGCTTTATAGACCCTAAGTAATGAAACCCACCAGCGTCCTAGGCTTCCACCCTAATGGCTAGACCATATTGTCTCTCTTGGCCTTGGGGCGTCCTCAATTGCCATGAAGTTGTTTGCCAAATAAAACCACTAGGAGCCTGCTCTTTACCTTACAATTCAAAGAGCAGAACTGCATGGAATATTCACTGCCAGGATCATCTTTATTTATAAACCCAAAGTCTTCAACAAAGAAAATAGGATGGCCTGCCGTGCAAACCTTATTACAGCAAAATCTAGAGGATAACTTATTTACCCCATGCTTACATTCAATTGCTGTGTTTCATTGACTACACTTTTCTTATCTGAAGAGCAACTTTCACGAAAGTGGAACTTTTATGACTCGTATTAATTCAGTGTCCTCCGTCCCCATCTTTCTCAGCTCGCCATTGAGTCACAGGCTTTGTCATTTGGGGATGTGCCTGTGAGGAGCAAGATCGGGACCTGATCGATTGCAATCGATCACTCCATTCCCCAAGAATCTCCACAAATCCGAGTGATTCTCCTCCACAGTTTCCTTCCTCCCACTTTCATTGTCCAGATCCCTGTGGGCAAAGATACAGGAATGGGGTGAGAGTGAGAGCCAACAAGCCACAACAATCAAAGGATGCTATCTCAAGTGGGGACTTGATAGGACACAGACATCCACTGATGCCTTGCACAACTCTCTCCACAGTGTTTTCCTGACCATCCTTTGTGCTGATATCTGCTCCCCTCCTCAAGCCCCCAAATCCCTCACCACTGACTTCAGACCACTGCTCAGGCCTCCTTTTCATGATTCTTGCCTAACCCTTGGGATTTGTTTATCCTGATGAAATCTTTGCCTCTACACTAGCATGGTATTACTGTTAGTTTATGGCCTGGACTATGCCCTGGACTATTTTTTGCCCCTGGTGTTTTATCTCCCTCCAGGCCTGTTAACTCTAATCGCTAACATGTGTCTGCCTCATCCTTCTATGATATGGGACCCAATAACTAAGACTAAAAAGAAATGCACACTCTGGGGAATGATGGAATTCAATTCTTCGTGTACTATTCAGCAACGTGCATCACTGAAATGTAAGGATCTCTCTCCTTCTTCACAGTTCCTTTCTATGGAAGTATGTATGGCATAAAGAGAAATTTAACACAATGGCAAAGATAGCAAAGAGGGATGGCTGAAATGATCACAAGGCTTTTAGGAGGTTTCCTATACAACATAACTGTTTTCTTTGCAAATATGGACCATGTGTGAGGGCATTAAAAATCTCATAAAAAAATATAGAACTATTAAACACACCCTTTACTGGCCACAAAAAAAAAATAAAAATTATACTCAGTTAACTAGATATCAAATGACTTAATCCTAAAGAACTGAGAAGTCAAAGAACAAGTAATAGATAACTTCATTAGAGAATGACTCATAACAAACTTCTGGAGATGTTGCAGTTAAAGAATTCCATGCAGGAAAATTTATACCTCTAAACACTTTTGTCAACAAAATAGAGTAAAGAACAGATCAATAAATTGTTCATGCAACTAAACAACAACAACAACCACTAGAAACAATTTAAGAGTCTCAATCCAATACCAAAAGAGAAATTTGAAAATTATAACAGGGTGCTCAACAAATGTTTATTTGTTGAATGAATAATGGAGATTTCAGAAGGTAGTGATTTGTGAAAATCTCCATCAAGAAAAAAAGAAAGAAAATTAGCATCAAGGGACCTCATTTGGGATTCTTCCTAATTTTTTTTGCCAAAATGAAATTGTCTACAAGATCAGATATTCCAGTCACCTGAGTAAGTCTTCCAATAAGGAAAAGAAAATGAATTCTAGTATTCGACCATAGATCAGGATTATGAGGGGCAATTGGAAAATGATCATGGTTTTAAGAAAGATGTTAATGAGTGTCCACAGAAGGGTAATAAGAATGCAGAAGGATCTTGAATTTATGTTCTATGAGGATCATTTGAAGGAATTGAGGATATTCGACTTGCAGAGAACACTCAAGAACAACATGATAGATGTCTTCAAGAATTTGAAAGGCTCTCATGTGGAGGAATGATTAGATATGTTCTTGGCTCCAAAAAAAGTATGGAGTAAAAGTCACAAAGAGACAATTTTTGGCTCAATGTCATTAAGAAATGGCTAACAGGGGCAGCTAGGTGACTCGGTGGATAGAGCAACAGGCCTGGAGACCAGCGGTCATGAGTTCAAAACTGGTCTCAGATACTTCCTAGCTGTGTGACCTTAGGAAAGTTACTTAATCCCAGTTGCCTAGCCCTTACCATTCTTCTTCCTTAGAGCAAATTAATATTGATTCTGAGATAGAAGGTAAGCTTTTAAAAAAAATTCCTAACATTTAGAGGTGTCCAAAAATAGAATGCATTTCCTTGAGAAATGGTGGGTCCCCCTTTACTGCAGTTTCTTGTGGAGAAGACAAATGCTATAGTGGAGTTTCTTTTGGGAATAGGTTGGACTAGATGACTATCTGGATGCTTTCTAAATCTCAGTTTCTGTGATTATAAAAAGGGAAAATAGTGGAGAAAGTAATAAAAATAAATTTTCCTCTGGAGTAGAAATCCCTAGATCCAACCTAGAGGAGGAGATAAGATATTTCTGGATAAGTTTTCATTATTCTTTAATCAAAACAAATTAAGAAGACTAAGGTGTATCTTAAAAAAAACAACAAAAAAAGACAAGATAAACAAAACTCATTCCAGAGGTTTTCTGTTTCTTACAGATAATCAGATAATTAGATGACAGACAGCCCAGTGTCTTCTAGGTGCTTAGTAGATGTTTGCTGACTTGAATCTGACAGACATTAAATTTTAGATATATAGATTTGAAATATCTCCATTTTGTTGTGCTATTACTGGCCTCGGACACTTATTAGCTATGTGATCCTGAGCAAGTCACTTCACTCTGTTTGCCTCAGTTTCCTCATCTGTAAAATGAAATGGAGAAGGAAATGGCAAACCATTCCAGTATCTTTTGCCAAGAAAATTCCATATGGAATCAAGGAGGGTCAGACATGATTAAAACAACTGAATGATAACAAAATTCTATGTGGCTCTTACCCCAGGCTTCAAAGGACAAGGAGGAAGGAATAGTTTTAGGTTAACACAATAGACTTGGCAATTTTTGTAAATTAAATCACATTTAAGTCTACCAAGGAAGCACAGAATTAGAGAAATCCTGTGGTCTGCTCTTTTGTAAAATGAATAATCATCTTCTATGTCCACATTGGTGAACCTATGGCACCCATGCTAGAGAATGCTGAAGGGGGCTGCTCTCTTCCCCTTCTCCATGTACATCTGAGGACATTTCTCACATGACCCTCCCCTCTGCCAAGCAACCCAATGGGAGCACTTCCTCCCTCCCCTGTCTGGGGTAAAGGGGTGGTGAGGGCTGCATGGGAGGTGAGGGTTGCAGTTTGGGCACTCTGTCTCTAAAGGTCTCACCATCACTATTCCATGTGCTTTCTGAGTTTTGGTTTGAGGCAAAGGCAGAGTCAGTAAAGGCTTCCATGGTGGGAATATAAAGTAGCATCAAGATCTCCATTATCCTTAGCAGAGGGTACATCTAGATGAGGAAACTCCTGCTACCAATGCAAGTCAGAACCTTCTATGTAACTTACATTCTTTTTTTAATCCTTACCTTCTGTCTTAGAATTAATATTAAATATTGAATCTAAGGCAGAAGAATGGTAGGCATTGGGGTTAAAGAGACTTGCCCAAGGTCACACAGTCAGGCAGTATCTGAGGCCAGATTTGAAACCTGGATCTCCCATCTCCAGACCTGGTTCTCTATCTACTGAGCCACCTAGCTGCCCCTGCAATTTATATAGTTAGAGCATTTCCAAAGGAATTTAGTTAAATAACTTGGCCAGATTGTTGCATAACCAGTATGTGTGTCAGGGCAAGACTTAAAAACAGGTCCTTCTGAATCCAAGACCTGCCCTCTATTCACCATGTCATGCTATTTTCCCACATATAAGAGGTAAAAATCTCTTCTTATTTCCCCTTTGATCTAAAGGAGAGAATCATTTCCAAGTTGAGTCCCCCTCCCCAACACACACACACACACACACACACATATGGCAAGCACACACCCAAAGCTGTTGTCATAAAGCAGGACTGTCTTAGCAATCTGAGGGCTCACTCCAGAAATTGAGACAGCCAAAATCCTGCAATCCTTCAAATGCCCAGCAAAATGCAGTGAGCCAATTGTCCCAGCCATAGCACCCAGTGGTCTCCAGGACTTTACCCCTTGGCAATGTAAGACAAAAGCAAAACAAAGCTTGTTTTCAAGCTGACTCTGCAGTGAATTGATGACTTGGACTTTTGTACTCCAGGAGCCAAATTGACTTCATTGCCCATCAGATCGCCTGGCCTGTTGGATACCACATCTGGAAGAGATGCACAAACTAGTACTGGTCACTTTGATGGAAAAATAAATAGTCCCTATCTCAAAAGCTCAGGGAAAGGTGGTGTTTGTTTAGAAAGGGGGCTTTTTTTTTCTTCCTGATCTGGGGAAGCCAAGCAGACCCTGGAACTTTCGACATAAACAATGAAGAAACTAAAATAAACCCTTAGAAAGAATAAATGATAGGAACATTTTTTTCCTCATGAATCATATGCTAATTATTTTTGCTGAGAATGTAAACTAAGTTAATTTATCCTCTGTCAGCAACTAGAGTGCAGGAGGAATCTTGTACCTACCATAGGAATATTGTATTTATTTTAGGAGATGAAAAGATCTTAGAAACTGTTTCCCACATCTCCCCACCCCATTGTAAGAAAGCAAGTCTTATCCAAAGTTGCACACACAGGGAGACAATTTTTGACCACAGAGCTTCATAGAAACAAAACGTCACAATCAAAGGATGTTAGAACTGGAAGAGATTCGCAAGAGAATCTAATTCCATCTCCTTATTTTACAAAGGAGAAAACAGACCCAGAGAGACTCTGCAATTGACCTCTGGTTACACAGCAAGTAAGTAGCAGAAATGAAACAAGAATTTGGATCTCCCAGTTCCAAGACCAGGACTCTCCATAGCACTTTTCTGGCTGGCCTCAAATCAGGTCTTTCTACCTGACCACGGAGAAGAGGAGAATCAAAATTATTGTCTGGGTAATTGGAGCAAGTTAGAGTTTGACTTGACTTGGCATTTGATTGCAAGGATACAACCTCTAGTTTTTTCTTATACTAGTAATGATTGAGATGACAGTGATAAATGTAAAGTTTTACACTTGGGTCCAAGAAATTGATTTCACAATTACATGACCAAGGGAGGAGAAAATATAATTAAATAATGGTTTGCTGAGAAAGATTTGAGCAATTTAACGTTCTGCAAGCTCAGTGTGAGGTAATGGTGTAAAGTGGTAGCTAGAAACAATAATATAAACTTGGGCTGCATTAAGAGGGATATAAATTCCAGGAATAAGTAGTGGACTGGGGGCAGCAGCTATGTGACTCAGTAGATTGAGAGCCAGGCCTGGAGATGGTTTGGTTCTGGGTTCAACTTTGGCCTCAGACACCATCTAGCTGTGTGATCTTGGACAAGTCACTTAACCTCAGTTTCTTAGCCCTTACTGCTTTTCTGTCTTAGAACCAACATTTAGTTTTGATTCTAAGACAAAAGGGGAAAGTTTAAAAAAAAATAAGTAGTTGACTGTCTCATATTCTCTTAATATTGTGTTCAATCCTAGGCATCCCTTCAACTCATTGAGGTGGGAGTTCTGTTGATCATTCTCGATATGGCTTAGCCAGCTTGCTAAAATGGTTTACTAATTTGTGGCTACTGAGCATGTTACAGCTTCTTGAAGTCTCAGGTTGAGCTGGGGGAGTTGGGGGAGGAGTTGGTCCTACCCTATGCATGTGACAACTTCCTTTCCACTGAAGGAGAAGTTGAGAACAGTGGTAGAGGCAGGTGCTGTGGTGCTATGGAGAGCTTAAAGCTTGGCTAAACATGGAAGAAGCCAGTCATCCACTACATCATGAGTCATCAAAAGTCATCTTGACTTTTGTCTTGCCACTAGACTTTCATGACTCTGGAAGAGTGAGGCCAAAGACTCTGCAACTTTATCCCATTTAAATCCAATTTATAGGCAAGTCAAAAGACATCAAGTGATGTCATTTTGGTCCTTTTCAAGTAGGGAAGGCAACAACCATTCAATCAAAAACCATACTGAAAAAGGATCAGATTTTTGTTTGCTTATTTGGGACTTGAGAGGATAGCATTAGAAGCTATTAGTGTAAATAACAAAGAGGAAAATTTCATCATAATGTAGGCAATACTTTTAACATGGAGTGTTATTCCAAAGTAGAATTGACTGCCCAGGGAATAATGGCTTCCCCCCTCACCAAAAGTCTTCATACAAAGGCACAGAATCGATTATAGTTGGGATTCTTTTAGGGGTAGGGCTTGAACTGGCTGGCTATCAAATTCTTCCAATGCTGAAATCCTGTGATTATGACATAACATTACAAAGAATTACAAATTTTTTTAAATGACTTGAGTTTGCTTTCCAAAAGTCTTTTTCCCCTCGAATTCATAATTTCCCCCAAACAGATAGCTTTTCTAAACTCTCCTGTGTACTAATTTGGCCAAGTATATCTTAAGAACCAACTATGTGTCCAGCACTATTCTAGGTTCTCGAGATACAAAAATAAAAAGTAAACAATCCCTGCCCTCAAGAAGCTTTTGTTCTTTGGGCAAGCTATAGATACATATAAAATGTTTACAAACAAATACAAGGGGAATTAAAATTAAGAAAAAGATCTCCAGATTTGACAAGGGCAAGGCAATTGATGAATTAGGAGGGAACAGTTGAGTGATGGAGACAAAAGCCAGATTTCAGGAATGAGTAGAGAAAATAGAAGCATTTCTCATGTTCATATTGGAACTCAAAATTCTGACAGGCTCTGTGCATTGTCCAAGGCTGTCTGGACTCCAAGATACACATACATATATACATACACATACATACAAACATTTTCCCTCCCATCCAAATACTTCAAGCAAATTTCTTCCCTTTAATATTTCTATCACTCTCATTACGCATGCAATATGTGCTCAGGATGGGGTCCTCTCTACTTCTGGTCTATTAATGGAAACTTCACATCATGAATGTCTTGTTGGAAGATTCCCTGAAAAAAAAAACAATGGGTGGAAAAGAATTTAAGTCCACTTTAAGTGCTTCCTATTAACCTGAATAGCTAAACACCAAGATCAGCTCTGTACCCACTATCACTTTTATATCCAAGATCTCAGTACAGATCTCAGCAAATGTTTCTAATAAATCTGGGCTTACACATGTGTGATTTAATAGAAGAATACAGGGGAGAAAATATCCTGGAGACTTCACACATTCCAGGGATCCAACCACATTTGTCGGAGGAGCCATCCTGTCCCATAACTTATGAGTGAGTCTTTAGTGCCATTGGAGGAAGCTTTCACTCCCGAAGATTGAATGTCTTTGACTGTGAACCTAACAGGCCTTCTTGGGCATGGGGCCAAAGCAAAAGGGATGGACCAGATCAGCACACACTCCAAACCCTACAGAGTTTCCTCAATTAGTCACTTTAAGCAGGGCCTCTATCTTAGCAAGATGCTAAGTTTCAGAGGGCCCAGGAAGAAATAATAAAATATTCTGGAGAATGCTCAAGGTTTCAATCAGAAATCCAAGGCTTCACAAATACTAAGAAATCCCTCATAATTTGGCTCCTTCTAACAATTTCAAAAAAAAATTTTTTTTACACTTTACTCTCCAAAGATTCTATAATCCAGCTCCCCATCTCCCAGTTCACCTCTTTGCTTTTATACTAGCCATTCCTAATGCCTAGAATGCTCCCTCTCTTTCTTCTCCTCTTCCTTCTCTCTTCCTTAGCTTCCTAAGAGACTCAGCTAAGAGTCTATCTTCTGCAGGTCTCCTTCTTCTTCCCCACTCTTCTCAGTCCTAAGACTTTCCCTCTGAAATTATCTTCCACCTACTCAAAACTTGCACATATATAGTTATTTGTATATTAAATCATTAGTCAAAAGAAATCAATTTCACCTGTACCATTTTCCCAACCACCCAATCCAATTAGAATGTGCATTCTTCAAAGGCAAAGACTGTGTTTAGTACAGTGTACCTAAAACATAGTAAGTGCTTAGTTACTGCCTGAGTTTTCTAAATCAAGACTGGCTTGGGCTAAAGTGTCAGGAATTCCTCCAGAGTTAACATTTTCTGGGCTTCCTTTTAAAGGTCACTCTGGAAAGAATCATAGCCACTGGGTTTGGAGAAGGGGCTTATTGTTGGGGCTTGCCTTCAATTCTATAAGGATCAAAAGGAATTGATGGTAAGAAGATGAGACCATCATCTTTCACAATCTGTGTTCCCAATTGGGTCCATCTAATATTAAGTTGAAAGCCACATAGATAGATGATTACTCAATCAGCAATTATTTGCTAAGTGCCTACTATGAGCAAAGGTTGTGTAAATGAAGATATCCAAGATACAGTCCTTATCTTTAGAGAAGAAGTGGAAAAGGCAGGGCACATGGACGGAAAATTAATGAGACAGTTTGTGATAAGTGCCTAATAAATGATTCGTTATGGACAAGAAGTGATGGAGCCATGACAGTAAGGAAGGTGTCTCTGTGAGCTGAAGGTTGTGGTGGTTTCCAGGATCTGTTCCCCAGCCCTGGAAAAGACTTGACTTTAAGAACCAACTCTTGATTTGGGGAGACTCTGGGTAAGTTTAGAGCCCTTAGTCCACTCTTCTACAGAGGCCCTTCTGTTTCCTCAGTCCAATTCTATTAACAATGACTCCTTCCAGCTTAGACTTGTTCAGGAACCTCAGCCCATATAAGCCCCACAGGAACTAAGTGTGGATTGATATCAGACTTCTCAGTGATTCCAAGACCCCCCCCCACAAAGGATGGAGTTTCACTTCCCAGACTGGATTTCCTGATGTGGAGATGATTAAACCAGATTCCTAACATTATTTTAATGTGGTAGGGATTGATTTGTTTTAATTTTTTTTTTCGTTAAGAATACTATCCAAGATGATCTGGAAACTGAAAACTTCTGTGCTGGAAGGAAAGGAATGCTCTGTGTGTGTGTGTGTGTGTGTGTGTGTGTGTGTGTGTGTCTGTATACACATCCACTCCACACTTATACTGCTGCTCTAGCTCACTCTCTGAGAATGGAGAACAGTTCAGATCATCCCGTTTGGGGAAGATAGAAAAACTGTTGATGAAATTATTGAAAGTCATATGTTAATGATTCAGTCACCTTCCTTCCCTCCTTTTCCTTCCTTCCTTCCTCCCATTCTTTCTTCCTTCCTTCCTCCCTTCCTTCCTTCCTTTCTTCCATCCTTCCTTCCTTTCTTTTCCTTCTTTCTTCCTACTTCCCTCCCTTTCTCTTTTTCTTTCTTTCTTCCTTTCTTCCCTCCTTCCCTCCTTCCTTCCTACCTTTGTTTCTTTCTTTCTTTCCTTCCTTCTTTTCCTTATTTCTTCCTCCTTCCCTACATTTCTTTTTTCTTCTCTCCCCTCTCCCTTCCTTTCTTTAATTTTTTTTTTAAATTTTATTATCCATATTGTTCATTTTTGTAAGTGAGTAATCTTCTAAAACCAAAACCCCAAGACACAAATGCAAATAAACAGTTGAAAAAGTACATGCTTTCATTTGCATTCTGATTCCAACAGTTCTTTCTCTGGAGGTGGATAGCATTCTTTGTCCTAAGTCCTTCAAAACTGCCTTTCTTTCCAGTGTTTTATTGATGTCCTTCATTTGGCAAATCCTTCCCAATGACTTTCCCTCTATCCCCCTCCAAAAAACCCCAGTAAAACAAACCACATAAATAACAAAATTAGTAAAACAACATACTTACACAAACCCACACACTAATCATTTTATTCTATTAAGATCATGACTCTTGAAGTTAGTGAATTGAATCTTTTTGTCTTACAGATGAGGAAACTGAGGCACAAAGGAGTGAGTTACTTGCCCAAGGTCTCATGGCTAGTAATTGTCTAGAACCTGTGTTTTTGAGATTTTTTACTACAAATCCAGAATCCTATCCCTTATGTCATGCTGCCTCTATACAGATGAGAAAATTAAGACCCATACTGATAAAAATAATTTGTCCAGGGTCATACAGGTCATAAGTAGCAGAGCCAGGATTTGAATCTAGGTCATTGGACTCAAAATCCAGCTTTCTTTCCACTTGGCCGCTCTGTCCAAAATTTGCTCCAGGACCCCAGAGATTCATAGCAGGCCTTCTCTTTGCTCACTCTCATTCCTCCCAAAATTCAGTATCTTAAGCTGCTTTCTGGGCAGCATTTGAAGCTAGGGGCAACACAGGCTTTTTCTTTTCCTTTTTAGGAGACAGTGAAACCAGGTTCATACTCTTAGGGAAGGATTTCTTCATAAATATGTTTTCCATTACATTACAGAGAGGCAGAGCAACAAGAAGGTCATATGCAGGTCTCTCTTTTGAAGGTTTTAGGATCAGTTTCCTCTGGAGGAGCAGCTCTCTGCCCTGATCACTTTTTGAGCATTTTAGAATTGTGAGACTTACAACATGCTAATGAGACAGCTGAAAATCCCTGATCACAGCTCTCACTTCTTTCTGCCAAGTTTTTTCCCCCATTTGTCTTTTTTTTTCTTTTCTTTATCTCTCTTCCTCTCTTTGGCAATCTTCCGCTGCAGCCTATTTTCTGTGTGTGTACAGATATGTATACACACATATATAATATTTACATGTTTCAAATATATTTTATGTTCATATATTATTATATAAATTAGGTTATTATATAAATATAAATGACATTATTCTATAAGAATAAATTAGATATAGTATCTAAATATATTTCATTTTTACATATTTGTTATTCCATTATGACCTGGCTTTCATGAAAAGTTAGGTGAAGGAGAGAGGGACACGGAAAGACCTGAGTTCAAGTCCTATCCCGCTTTAGACTGGCTGTGTAGCCATCACCTAAGATCTTAGTCATCCCAGGAAACTCTCCAAGAAAATGAAGCTGGCAATCTGCATTGATGGAGAGAGTTTCCACAGTGAGAGTTCCCTTCACTAATAAAAATCAAAAGTCCAGACCCAACAATCATGTGAACTAATCGAAAGACTACAAGACTTATAATCACATAACTCTGGATTTGGAGCCAGAAGAGACCTTAGAGGTTTTATAGCTGAGGAAATGGAGGCATAAAAAAGCCTCCAAGTAGTTCTGACTTGCCCAGGATCATCCAGCTCATGAGAGTTTGAGGCTATTAATCCTGATACATGCCCTTGTAAGTCAGTTTTCTGAGTGTCTGTTTCCTCATCTATAAAATGGGGATAATCATACTCTTACATATCTATCTCACATGGTTGTTGGACAGAAAATACTTTAGAAGTCATCTGTGAGCTATTATTTGCTCCTTTATTTTCTGTTCCTTGGACTAAATCCATTAGGAAGATCTCTGCCTCCCTGTTTCCACAGTGTCATTACCCAGACACCTCTAGTGAAAGCATCAACACTCTCCCTAAGCCCATCATCAGATTCCTTTTACTATCTGTATTGGGTGGAATGTAGATTTCAGGAAATTATAAGGCTATAAAGAAAGAAAAACCACTGGAGTGACCACTGCAGGTTGAATCTTTTCCACTGAAATAATATCTTCCCAGTAGAACAGGAACCTTTAGCTGAGCAAGAAGTGTTCCAGCAAACCGCTGCATTCAGCTAAAAGAAAGAGAAAGTTGGTAGAATGTAAGCTCCCCGGGGACAAGAACCATTCCATTCTGTCTTGTTCCCAATGCAGAGCCCCATACAGGGACATCAGAGATGCTAAAGAAATGCTTTTTGATTTAAACTGTGTTGAATTACTTTGTCTTGCGTTGCATTGCATTGAATGGCATGGAATAACCACTCCATCTCTGAAATCCCAGTGCTTGTTTTTTTCACTGACTATCCCTCATCTATGGAATTTTCTCCCTCTTCATCTCTTCCTGGCTTTCCTGACTTCCTCCTGATCTCAGTTAAAATCCAGCCTTTTATGAGAAATCTTTCCTGTTGCCCATTAACACGAGTGCCTTCCCTCTGTTGATTACAGTTTCTTCGATCTCTGCTGTGTATATCCTATTTGTGCATTGATGTTTGTACGTTATATCACCCACCAAGCAGGGTAGGGATCGTCTTTGCCCTTCTTTATATATCAACATTTAGCACAGTGTATATATTATAGTAGTATATAGTATATAGTATATTATAGTAGGTGCCCAACAAATGCTTATTGGAGGTCTACTGATGGTCCCTAAGTGACCATTCTTAGGTCAGGTCCTTTTTTCTTTTTCTTAACCCTTACCTTCTGTCTTAGAATCAACACTGTGTATTAGATCCAAGGAACAAAGAGCAGTAAGGGCTAGACAATGAGGGCTAAGGGACTTGCCCAGGGTCACACAACTAGGAAGTATCTGAGGCCAGATTTGAAGCCTTAGTCAGGTCCTTTTTGCAAATGTGTTATGAGTTGTGACCATCCAGCACACGATCCTGTTTGGTTGGTTAGTTGAGTTCATTTTGATGTACTTATAAATATAGCTAAAATCAGTAGCCATTTGTTAACTGCCTACTATGTGTTGGGTACTCAACTAAGCAAGCTTAATATTTGGCGATCACATTAGCAACCAGGTTCAAGAAACTGCTGTTAAATGGATCGATAGGTTGACATCAACTCAAATTCTTCTCAAAGCATTTGGTGGCACGCTCAGACCAGGCTAAGCATTTCTAAAGAATGCCCTTTGGCCTGAATGAATAAAGATGGTTTTCAGAGGTGCCCGATATTCCAAAAGAGAATAGACTTAGTACCCAGGGAACAGGACTCAGCAATACATAAAACTCTTAGTTAAAGAGACAAATGAATAGAAGTCCTGAATCTGTTCTGTACATTTGTAATTGATACACTGGGTAATTTCTGGGAAAAATGCAATGCCAAGTCATTAATTTATTCAGCAGACAAGCTTGTAGAAGGTCTGCTAAGTAAACAGCTGTATCCTAGGCACTGTGGGACAATTAAAGACTGAAGGAATCATTTCTGCCCTCCAGGGCCTCCTACCCACAGTTTCGGTATCCAGACTAGAGATAACATATATTAATGTGTAAATGGATGCATATATATTAATAAATGTATAGTATATATGTACAAATACTTGTGTATCTACATGCATAAATGGATGTCTGAATTTCCTCTCCCAAGCACTACGACATTTTCACAATAATTTGGGACTAGAATGACTCACTCACTAGGAAGAGAGTCCTCAAATGCCTGGCTCAAGAGGCTACGTGTGGGTGTAGAGTGTGCTGAAGTCCCAGAGGTGAAATATTTTGAAAGGAGTAATGAGGAACCTGGAAGTGAATGGAAAGAAAGATGGCAAGGATGGCCAGAAATGGCAGCAAACTGTGGAGAGGAGATGATCTGGCAAGCTTCTTGCATCTGCTAACTAACTTTCACAGACTAACTCTCAGACATAGATGGAAGAAAACTTTTTTTTAAGTCTCACAGTCCATCTGAGAATCAATACTATATATTGGTTCGAAGGCAGAAGAGTGGTAAAGACTAGGCAATGGGGGTTAAATGACTTGCCCAGGGTCACACAGGTAGGAAGTGTCTGAGGCCAGATCTGAACCCAAGATCTACCATTTCTAGACCCGGCTTTCAAACCACTGAGTTATCTAGCTGCTTAGATCTCTGAAGAGCTTGAGTCTTACTTACTCCAGTGATGGGGAAATGGTCCATCTTGTACCATGCCCAAAAAGAGCTAAAAGAGAGCCTCCTATTCTAGATTTCAAGACTTCCATAGCTGCCCATTGGCAGATCATTACACCTTTTCTGCCCCTTCCTTGAAACTTTGTTATGTTGAGCCACTTTTTATCCCTAGAGGTCTGAGAGGAGGTAGCCTTGGGAAATACATTATGGAATAGAGGACTCCTGCCTATTTTAGTTCTTTGTTACCTTCTTGGAATTCCATTCCCCTCTCCTATTTCCCACTCCTACAATCTTTTTGACTTTTCTACTAAACCCCCCAAAACTCGATCCTCCTTTGGATTAAATTCCAGGGGTAGCTAGGGCTCAGGGGATCAAAATCCTGGAGACAGAAGATCCTGGATGAAAATCTGACCTCAGCTGTGTGACCCTGGGCAAGTCACTTAAACCTCTTTGCCTATCCTTTACCACTTTTCTACCTTGGAACCAATCACCATATTGATTCTGTGCCTCAAGGTAAGGTTTTTTTAAAGAAATGAAATCTCCTCGGTATCCTGTGCCCCTAGTTCATCTCTGAATGCAAGGTAGCACAGAGAGCTCCTCCCCAAAACTCCCTATAAGAGTGGCCCTCAGTGCAGACAATCTTTTTACTTCCTAAATTGGCTTTACTGCTTTGGACTTTTCCATCATGTCTTTGCCTAATGCTTCCCCCACCTTCCACTTCCTTTTTTGGATCTTCTTTCCCCATTAGACTATAAACAACTTGAGGTCAGGGACTGTCTTTCTTTCCTTTGCTTTATATTTATGTTCCTAGCACATAGTAGGTGATACTGAACGCATGTATATATGTAAGGGTGGGTGGGAAGGGGAGCCAGTGAAACAACCAAGAAGCCAGAGGCACAAGCATGTTAACAGAACCCAGACCATATGCAAAGAGTGGCCCAGAGCACTTTCTTTTTCGTCTAAGCTGCCTTCGCCAAGACTGGTGACACCACCTTAAGCCTGGTGCCTTCTTTCCATGAGCATCATTTCCTGGCATCGTTTTCCTCTGCTCCTCAGTGGGTGTTTTCTCTCCACAGGGTTCCCTCTTCATCCTGACAGATGAAGCTCCCAAGGTTGTGTCAGGACCCTCCTCCCGCGGCGCTCACATCACAAGCTCTCTCTGGCGAGTTCAGGAAGGAGCTGGGGGTGAGGAGAGCCTGGCTGCCAGCATTTCCAGGCACGTGGAGCCCACCTGAGCTGCCATCGTCTCGTTTATTTAAGCCCCCTACTCATTGGCTGTTGTTGAGCTAAAAAGAGAACCGAATAAATAAATAAATATCCCACCCATGGGGAGGATGAAACACAGCAGCCTCTCCATGGCAAGGAGAAACCAATAGCATCCACCACAACCATCTGAGCCCTCACTCCGCCTGGGAAAAATTAAGTAGCTGTTTCAGGCCTTGGAGGTGACTTTTTTCCCTCCCTCAAGCTGGAAGTCTCCATGCACACCCTGAGACAGATGCAAACACATACATGTAGATGTACACACATATACACTCGCTCCCCGAAGCTCCCAGACTGTCTTCTAAAAGCTGACAGATAAGCTTCTGTGAACCATCTGCTTGGTACGGGCCACACAGAGCATTTCTCTCCAGTTTTGCAACTGGGTGGCATATATTGGAGGCAGCAGATGGTGGCACCTGACAGGAGGCTGCTTTACAAGCTCTGGAGAAAAGCCCTTCTTGGTCTGGAGTTAGCAACATGATTGAAGGCTGGGCTGGGGGAATGGAAGCCTGGGTCTTTGTCTTACCTCCCCAGATGCTCCATCTGGCCCCAGGACACTCCATTTTCTCTCTGTCTCAGTTTCCTCCTTTTACCAAACAAGTTGGAAAAAAAATGTTACCATCGATGGAACCCTGAGGATGCTACACAGAGAACTCGGGGTCAGAGGTTTGCTCTAAAATTCATGCATCTCCATAAGCCTGACACAGGTTAGCTTCAATTCCCTTTTCTACCCTTTCCCCCCCTTTCAACAACAACAACAATTTTTTAATATTAAATCCTCACCTTCCATCTTGGAATCAATATTATGTATTGGTTCCAAGGCAGAAGAACGGTAAGGGCTAGGCAATGGGGGTCAAGTGACTTGCCCAGGGTCACACAGCTATGAAGTGTCTGAGGCCACATTTGAACCTAGGACCTCCCATCTCTAGGTCTGGCTCTCAAGCCACTGAGCCACCCAGCTGCCCCCCAAAACAACAATTTTTATAGGACTTTAAAATTTGCAAAACACTTTGAAGTATTATTTTATAGGAGTACTGGATCTGGAGTCAGGAAGATGAAGTTCCAATCTGGTCTCAGGCATTTCCTGGCTCTGTGACCCTGGGGCAAGTCACTTAACCTCTGTTTGCCTCAGTTTCCTCATCTGTTAAATGGAGATAATAATAGCACCTACCTTAGAGGACTGTTGTAAGGATCAAATGAGATAATAATTGTAAAAATGTGCTTAGCACAAGAACCTGGCACATTCCCTTCCTCTTATTTCATTTGAACCCTGCAGGTTAGTGTTATTATTACCCTCATTTTACAGATGAGGAAACTGAGGCAAACAGAGGTTAAGTGACTTGCTCAGGGTCACACCACTAGGAAGTGACTGTGGCCAGATTGGTACTTAGGTCTTCTTGACTCCAAACTCGGGGATCTATCACCAGCTGTGGTGACCTTCAATGCAGTTATTGGAATAAGTTACATTTCTGAGTGCCATCTTTGGAAGCCAGGAGGCCAGAGCCCATGCTTGCATGTCTGGGTAGAGCTCTCAGAGATGCGAACGTCTTCCCGCCGCTTCACAACAGGAATCAGGCCCCTTCTGCACATCATCCCATAAGCATGAAACTTGAATGGCTCAGTTCTCCCAGCATCTCAGGCATCCTCTTCCTTCCCACGCTGATTTCCATCTTGTCAAGGAGCTTGGTCAAGTGCTCTGACATCTGGAAGAGTCCCCGGCTAGGCCCCGTCCCTGTGATTTAGGCAAAGCGCTCGCTGGTTGCAGGATGCATCCGTTAACAAAGGAAAGTTGGCGGTGAGGGCTTTGCCCCAGCTGCACGGGAGCGAGGAGGAAATGTGAATCATACAAGGCTCCCCCCAAAACAATTCAAGGAACTATCCAAAGGAAGTGACCAAAATAACTTAAGGGCTTGCCGTTCATGTTTGAGGAATCAAGAGAACAGAAGCTGAGATCTCACTCTAAAGGGTTGGGGGTGCCATGGGGGAAGGGAGTTGGGAGGTGACCCATGGTGGGGGTGAAACTTCTGTGAACAAAGTTTATAAATTTTTATTGCTGTAGAGTTGTTTGATGTCTCCCAGCCCCAGGAAAGAATAGTTTGTGGACGAGGGCATGGATGGAGGGGGTCCCTAGGAAATTGAGTCTCTCCCTGTGGGGACTAGGTCTTGTCATTTATGTTTTGACTTGGACTAGAGCCCCAGAGAAGAAGATCCAGATGCCCAGGGTGAGTGACCCACAGGGAAAGATGAATTTATCCAAAAAAGGTTGGACTACAGAGAAATCCTTACCAATGATGACTCTTATGTCTGTTCCTTCTTCCTCTGCTCTGCCAGAGTCAATTAAAAAAAAATCCCTCTGAGCAGTGAAAGAGTTTTAAGTCTTTGGGACCCCAGCTAACCAAACAACAAGCCCAGGAGAGGATAAACAGTCCTCTGTTATCACACTCATTACCCTTAGCTTCAAAGGATTCAAGCGTGTTTATACAAAGAACACGAGAATTCTCTGTGTTTATTTTAAAGCCTGGACTTTAATAAACAGTCTTTAAAAAAAGAAAATAAATAGCACAAGGAGAAAAAACCTCCAGCTCTCCGTCTTTGTTTTACACATCAGTCAAAACATAACACTCCCCTTGGCTTTGGGTTTAAATACGTTTTGTTTCTCTGCAAAAGTTCACCATTTATGAAATCGGGAGACTTTATTACTTTTGATCTACCCTACTGGCCCCTGCCTGGGTTTGGTTCAGAGTTCTCCGGAGCTAAGTACAACCACATGTGATGAGAGCTGCTGGTAAGCGGCATTGGCTGCTGGCGAAGTCAACACTGGGTCTGGAAATATTAGAAAGACCAATGATGCCAAGATGAAGGGTGTGCCCCCTTGCTCAAAGGAGACCCGTGCCAAGTGCTCCCTCTTCCATGGCGTCTTCCTATTTGACCTGTAATTGTGTCTGGATGAAGGGCTGATCTAATCAATCAAGAGCCCTAATAGGCTCTGAGTGGAAAGAAAGAAAAAAGCCAATTAGATTAATTCGCATCGGCAACTACTCTTTCAAATCCTCCATGATGCTGGCCGCATACACGATCATTTGGAGATCTCTGGGAAGTGTAAAGAGAGAAGGAAAAAAAAATACCCCATAATCAGAAAGAGCTCAATGTACAGGTATCAGCTTCCAAAGGGAAAAATTATAACATTACGTTACAGACAACAGAGTTAGTTATTCCTTGGGTCCTCCTTCCAAGGAAACATGCTTCATGGTCCTTCTCTGGCGTACCGCTGGAGGTTGATCAAAGGTCAGTCACCCGAAGGATCATCTCCTTGGTCTCAATCCTGAGCCCTTTGGGCCACCTTACCCATCAAGACTTCTCTGTACCAAGAGTCTGGCTCTAGAGTCTGAGGATGTGGGTTCAAATCCTGCTTCTGATATAAACAATGTATCTTGAATCCATTATCTCTGTTCCAGCAGGTGGGTAGCATGCTTCTCCATCATTTACAGTGTATCTTTTGAATCATTTAAAGTTATTGAAAGCCAGAGAAGACAGCTTCATGTTAATGGTTTTCTACACCTGAGATCTTGGGCAAATATTTCACAGAACCTCCATTCTTTATCTGCTGTATAAAGGAAATGGACTATGTGACCCCAAATGTCTGTCTTGCACTACGTCTATGACACTATGGAAATCAAGCTGAATGATGTCAGGATGGGTTTATAGACAACACACTGGTCTGCTTTCCAAAACAGCAGCAGACTTGCTTTTTTTTTTCAGAGTTATTTAAAGATTAGCCCATTTTTCTGCTCCTCCCCAGATGAATAGAGCTTCAATCCAATCTCACAAACATTTGTTAAGCACTTACTGGTTCATGGATCCAGATTATATAGGCCTTGACAGTCAAGCAAAAGCATCTGAACTTTTCTCAGTAGGAAAAAGAGAGCCACTGAAGATGGTGGAGCATGAGTGATAACTAGATCTCTCTGCATAAAGCAATAGTAAGAAAGGATGGGCTGGAGAGAGAGAGTTCCAAGGTAGGAAGACTGTTGAGAGGCTATTCTAGAGGCAGCTAAATGGCTCCATGGATTTGCAGATAGGAGGTCCTGGGTTCAAGTCTAGCCTCAGACACTTCCTAGCTGTGACCCTGGGCAAGTCACTTAACTCCCATTGCCTAGCCCTTACCATTCTGCCTTAGAAAGGGTACTTAGCATTGATTTCAAGGTAAGGTAAGGATTTAAAAAAAAAAAAAAAGGTTATTCTAATGGTCAGGCAAGTAGTAATTGTTGGTCCAACTGAAGAGATTTGACCTGAGACAAATGAGACTCAATTAAGGTGGTAGAGCAAGGTTTTATTGGAAGAAAAGAAGGGGTGGTGGGGTTGGAATGTAGGGAAGGAGCAGCAAGGGAGAGAGGACCAATGCCAGGACAGGTGGCTGTGGAGTCCTCTCTGATTCGGAGGAGAGGAATGGGGGAAAGGAGCAGTGTGTGACCCTGGAGGAAATAAAAAAGGATTCTCTCGGGATTTTTCTACTGTCTTTCCTTCCCCTGCCAGGTATCTTCTCCTATTAGGATGTAAGCTACTTGAGGCAGAGATCATCACTTTACCCCGGATTTGTATCTCTAGTGCTTAGCACATAGTGAGTAGTTAAGAAACATAGTAAGCACTTAAGAAACACTTTGCCCATTTCTTTGCAGTCTCTTCCAGGTCTGTATGTATGTAATCTTATACAAAACAGGAATCTAAATTCAATGTTACATTGTGGATCCAGGAGATGGTTGATAGCATCAGGAAATAGAGATTTTGGCCTCATTTTCAGGAGAATGAGATAGGGAGTCAATAAGAGAGGTGGATAAAAAGACCTTCGGGGGCCCCTTCCTGCCCTGAGATGAGAACAATGAGCTCCAGGGAGTCCCAGAGGAGAAACCTCCTCTACAACACTTGGACTGGTTTCCATTTCCTATTTTGTACTAATTGCATCAACGACCTTTGGAAGCATACTGTTAAGACATTACCTGGATTCTATCTGCAGTCTTGCCACTGGCCCCTCACAGAGAAGGTTGACTGACTTAATGAGCCCAAGAAAAGTGCCCTTGCCAATGCTTGACTGGGTACCTTTTGGCTGGTTTCTATCTCCTTCATTCCCAATCCCAGATGTAAATTTGCTCCTGTATCAAACATGAAAACAGTAAACTCCAGTCAGGAAGGAGGGGCTAATGGCTCTTCTCAGTCCGTGCTACTAGCAGGAAGAGTAAAAAATCTTTAGTGGATGCCCAAGATGGAGCATGTTTGATAGCCAGGCCAGCTGGAAAGTACTCTCTACCAGATTGTACTACCCTTTAACAGTGAGAGGGAGAGTACAGTTAGTACAGAGTAATATCTTCTTACCTGGCAGTGTAGCTAAGATAAGTATTGGCAAGAGGTTTAATGATGACCCAAAGAACAATGAAAAGATGCAATTTGGGTATGTGGCAGGAGTATCATTTTGCCATCATTTGACTTTAAAGATTGAGTAGGAATTCAGAAGTCAGTGAAAGGCAGAGAATATCACAGAAAAGGGTTAAAACACCTGAAGGATATGCATGACCAGAAAAGGCAGTGCCAACCAGTGCTACAATGGACCCCTCAAGATATATGAATTGAGTGGATCTACTGGAGACCATTCATAGAAGGACGTTGATGAGAATTATGGGTGAGAGCTAGTCACACAACCCCACTAAGTACCAAGTCAAGTCAGCTACCTCTCCTCGACTGAAACAATCCAAACTTCAGTATTTCCAGATTCAACCTGCATCAAAGAGGACAGAATTTTCTAGAAGGGTTTGAACGCTTTTGTTTTTCTTCAGTGACCAATTTTTTCCCTCAGCTCAAAGTGTTTAATAGAAGCTCTGGGCTCCAATGATGGGGCAGTTCACCAACATATACCTACTCTGAGAATATCAGAACAGTCTGGCACTCCCAGCCCTGAAGGGTTTTCACAATTCTAGGTTCAGCTCTAGTATGGAGAGATGCCTGTTTGACCTCCTCTTATAGAAGACATAATTCAGTTCAATTCAAAATCATTTATTAAGTAACTTCTGGGCTAGGTGATGAAAGCAATACAGAGTTCAAACAAACTGTCTTGAGACTCACAATCTAATGGTGAGACATGACCATAAGCAAATGAGTATAATTCAAATGAATTATAATTACTTAGGGATTGGAGGAAGGGAGTGGCATGCGAGCTTCTGCAGATGATTGGTCATGACCAACTGAGAAGATCAGAGAAATAGAGGAAATGTCATTCAAGTTGGGCTTTGAAGAATGAGTGGAAAGTCAGTAGTCAGTGAAAGGCAGGGAATGGCACAGGCAAAAGTCATGGAATTTGGAAGGAGCAGGAGAAACAAGGCATGTTTGGAGAGGGTGACTAATGTAGCTTAGGTAAAGCATTAGAATATGTGGAAGGGGATAATATGAAATAATATTGGAAAGCGAGGGTCACATCAGCTGGAGGAAAGAGATGAATATCAAGTCTAGGAGCTTGAGTTTTGCTTAAGAGGCAAAGGGAATGTCTGAAGATTTTTGAACAGAAAAGGAACCTGGTTAGATCTATATCTAAGGAAAATATATGTTCAGGATAGTTTTGTTGAGATTAAATTCCCTGGAGACTGTGTCTCAATTTACAATTATGTATTAAATAATAAAAAGTGAGCCAGAGAAAGAAAAGGCACAAGCCGCATGTGGTCAACTCTTCCCTTAGCAATCCTAATTCCTGACTCTGGCTGTGCCACCCTTGATTGCTGGCACTTTCCTAGCTGTCTTGTCTCATTGTGATTCCAGCTCAATAGAGACTGAGACTATCACTAGACCTCAAATTTATATCCTTCCTGACATCGCTTTCCTGGGTCTCTCTGATTGACCAGGCTTGACCTCAGTCTGGGTCAGAAGCCAGACTTCCAGGAAGCATGTGGGACAAGAGGCAAGTGTCTTCTGGGTGCCAGGGAGCTATGACTCTTCTGGTGTTCTCCCAGAGTGGGCATTTGCCTCCCTTATACAGATAAGCCTCAGGCCTTATTTTTAACTTAATCAGAAGGTGGGGTTGAAGCGCAACCCCAGAAAAATAGAGATTCAGAATAGTAAATTCTTACAGTTTAGAGTTGGGAAGATATAGGATGGACATTTGGGCACCAAAGACTTTCTATCTTTCTAACATAGCGTGGGAAATTCTAGTGATTGGGGATCAGGTGGAGTCCAGATAAGGCCCTGGCACACCCAAGGCAAGATTTGAAAATTGTGTCCCAATAGTGTATGTGTTACCATGCATGGAAGACTTTGAGTCTTCGTATTTATACATAAATAGCACAAAATAGATATTTATGTGCTATAGAAAGAATAAGTTTTTGGCATTCAGATATCTGAATTTATTTTTTTCATCATACCATTAAATTGAACTTCCTGGCATCCTCTACCCCCATGTATTGTACTCTGGGTGTCTGCCAATACTAAAATCCTAGCCCCAAATTTCGAATCAGGACAGCCACCTCCTATTTTGCCACTAACTAGATATATAATCTTGGGCTAGTTGCTTCACTTCTGAGCCTCAGTTCATTTGATTGTAAAATGAAAGGTAGAGCCAGATGACTTCTATGGTACCCTTTAGCTATATTGGGTAACAAGTCTAAGAAGGTCTGGATACCATCAGCGGGCAGAACCCTAGAGGGATATAACTTTCAACTAGCACTTTGTTCCCCATTGCCAAGTCATGATTACCCCACTGATATTTTCTGAGTTTATGACTCACTCAAATTCTGGCTCTTCAGGCACTTACTTAGCTATAGATCCAACCTTTCTCCTTCTCTTCCTATTGCTTCATTCATCCACCTTCACACTAAAGGTCCATAAGTTTAATCAGATTTATAAAAACATGGTAAAAACAGAAACATTGGTTGCATGTAACATAGACTACATGTTCTATTCAATAGCTTTTCCCAAAGTATTACTTTTAAGCTAAAGTCATTTGGATGTGGGAGGCCAAATTAGGGTCTTGTCCAAAGAATTAACGACTCAGACAATCTCCATGGTGAGGGAATAAGCTTTACTGAGGGAGGAATGGCCCTGGTGATGGAGTAGCTGCAGTGATGGAAAGGTTTGGTGATGGAAAGTCTCTGAGAGGTTTTCAGGAATCCTTTTTATCTTGCTTACTTACTAAGGAAGTTGTCATTTGTTTGGGCTCTTGTTGCCCTGCTGTTCCCAAGGAAATGATGTCACTTTACCCATGGTTCACCTTGTTTCCCCACTTAGGGGAGAAGGGGTGTGAAAACCACAATTCAAATGGTTTGCTTTGATATGTTAAATAACCTGGGGTGATTTCAGATTACTTTTTCCTGATTCTGGACAGACTTAAAAGAAGGGAAAGTCCCTGGTCCTCTGTGCCTATGTTGCCTGGCCAGATGGAGAGCTCCTGCCTACATTCTTGAAGCAACCTGTCAACATCTGTACATCAACCCCATCATTTTTTTCATCACACTGTGGGAGTTGTTGTTATTTGTCCTTCATTTTTGAAGAGGACCAATGAGATCACAGGAGGATGTCTTGACTTGTGCCTGAATCGGAATTAAGTAGGATAGAGTTGCACAAAGTCATCAGACTCACTTTCTCTTTCAGAGTCAACCAAGTCCAGTGGCAAGACAAATGTCAGGACAACTGGAATGACCCCAGGATTCAGTGGATGACCTTGGTACTTTTTTTGTCTGACTAAGCTTTAAGCTCTCCACAATGCCTACTCTGATCATCTTCATGGCCATTGGAACAAAATGTCCTCATCCACCCATATCACCACGGGCAAGGAAGTCTTCACATGTTTGGTGTAGACACCACTCCCCACTTCCAGTTTAGATCTGGAATTGACCTTAGAGGCCATCTGATCTATTCCCCCACCCCCTTCCCTCCACTTCATTTTTTAGACAACTTCAGTGTCATATTATAGACCTCTCACCCCAATATACACACACCCCCATTATGGACTTAGAGAAACTTTGTAGAAACTTTGCTAATTGCATGGTTGAAGGGAAACTAGAACATGGACTCACTCTTCCAAGACTTTGAAACACATCTCTCATGCCCCTTTCTGCCCTTACAATCCCATTAATGGAATGGGTCATACCTCAAATGCTACAAAATCCAAAATTCATCTGGCAACAGGTGACTCTCAAATCCTAGGCAGTAAATGGACTTCCTTCAACTCCATTGTTTCTCTTTGGGGCTCTATCTTTCACCTTTAAAGCCTACAGTTAGCCCTGTGTCTGATGTCACCCCTCTCTGTCTGCTCATGTGCCCTGAACCAGGAGGCCAAAAGGGCAAATGAAACTATATCAGAATAGCAGTGTATAAAAGAGACCCAAAATCCTTCCCTATCTACTGGCTTCCTCCTTACTGCCCTCAAATATGCCCAAGCCTCCTTTGCCCTCTAAAAATTCTCACTGATCTTAAAATCTTCCTTCCCCTCCTTTAGCAAATGTCCTTTATCTCTCCTTCCTTTTTTGTTAAACTCCTTGAAAATATCCTCCATATTTTGTATTTCTATTTCCTCTTTTCTCACTCTCTTCTACACCCACTGAAATTTGGCTTTGAAGTTCATCACTCAATTGAAATTGCTCTCTTCCAAATGACTAGTACAGGCATCCCTTCCACATCTCAACTTTCCCCATCACAGTTTCTAGCTATTTTGCATCAGCATAAGATATTAAATGGGAATTTGGGGGGTGTTTTACAGAAGTCACAGACAACACACACACACACACACACACACACACACACACACACACACACACAAGAAATTTTANACACACACACACACACACACACACACACACACACACACACACACACAGACTAGAAATTTTAACATTGACTTACATAGAGCCTGTGACCAAATACTTAACCCAAATTTTACAATAAGGTGCTGTACACACCCAATAAGAGAAAAAGAAAAAATCAGTCTTCTATGGTCTAAAGGGACCATCCAAACTTTTTACTCAGATTTTCCAGATTATGGGAGCTTCCCACCCCTAACCCCACAATGTGGAAGGGATACCTGCAATTACTTTGACTGCCCAATTGAATGACCTTTTCATGATCTTCATCCTTTTTGGCTTTGACAATGTTGATCATCTTCTTCTTCTACATCATTTTCTACTCTCTCCTTTGTAGGTTTTTGTAATAGTGCTCTCTCTCAGTTCTCTGGCTCCCTTGATGACTGCCCCTTCTCATTCTTTCTTTGTTTACTGGTTCTCCATCTTTGTCATACCTAACCGTGGACATCCCTGAAAGCTCCTCCCTGGGCCCTCTTCTTTTTTCCCTCAATGATGAGCTCATAAGCTCCCACTGATTTTCATTTATCATTTTTATGCCAATTCCCAGATCTACATATCCAGTCTAGGCATTTGTTCTGATATCTCCAATATGTTCCCATCTCTCCAATCATCAGTTGGAGACATAGAATAGGAAGCCCTGTTGGTACCTCAAAGTTAGAGCTCCTTATCTTTGCCTTCCAACACTCCATTCTTCCCAACTTCCCTGGTATCCTGAAGGGTATTGCTAACCTCCCATTCTCCTAGGTTTGAATTAAGCATCCCTTGACCCTGTTACTCCCTGTTCAGTAAACTCCACCTCATTCTATAGACAACTTCAGTGCCTTATTAAAGACCTCTCACCTCCACCCCACCATTATGGGCTTAGAGAAACTTTGTAGAAACATTGCTAATTGTGTGGTTGAAGGCAAACTGGAACATGGACTCACTCTTCCAGCGTTCCAAAACATATCTCTCATGCCCCTTTCTGCCCTGACAATCCCAAGGATGGAAGAGGTCATACCTTTCACTTATTCCTTTTGAGTGCCCCCAAGCACTTTGTCATATTCACCCACTAAATTGTTATAACAAAAGCTGTTTCCTTACATAAAAATCAAAGGATTTTTGTTGTCATTTTTTCTCTTTCAATTCTAGAAGTGAAAAACCTCTTGGGAGACAAGACCTTGATGTTGTTCTTTTTCTGTGGTCAGAACAGAATCAGAGGTCAAAAAGAAGGGAGGGAAGAAGGAAGATTAGTAGGGAAAAGGGCAGAAGGAGAAAGAGAAGGGAAGAAGCAAATCTGGAGCTTCGGGTGAGAGCCTGCTCCTTAGCCCTGGAGGTGAGGGAGCTGCAGAAAGGGATCAATAAATATTCCTTCTGATCTTAAATGTCTTTCCTAGGACTTGAGACCATAAGATGATAAAGATCCAATTGGAAGGAAATTTAAGATGTGTCTAGGTCAACCCCTTCATTTTATAGATGGGAAAATGAGTCCCAGGAAGGTAAAGGGAATCTGTCCAAGGTTACCCAGGTAATAAGTAGAGGAGCCAGGATCCAAATTCAGCTTTTCAACGTTGTTTAGTCATTTTCAGTCATACTTGACTCTCCATGACCCTTTTTGGGTTCTTCTTGGCAAGGATAGTGGATTCATTTGCCATTTCCTTCCCCAGTTCATTTTACAGATGAGAAAACTGAGGAAAATGGGATTAAGTGACTTGTCCAGGGTCACATAGCTTGTAAGTGTCTGAGTCTGAATTTGAACTAAGGAAGAGCAGTCTTCCTGATTCCAGACCCAGAGCTCTATCTACTGCCACACTTATCTGCTCCTCCAACAACAAATCCAGAGCTCATTCCATCTCCCTACACTACCTCTAGGAGCCATATTTGAAAATGGTCCAAATCCCCTTTATTTGTTATGTGTTTATTTATTTATTTAGGGGGGAAAAATAGCCTTACCTTCCATCTTGGAATCAATACTGTGAATTGGTTCTGAGGAAGAAGAGTAGTAAGGGCAAGGCAACGGGGGTTAAGTGATTTGCCCAGGGTCACACAACTTGAAAGTATCTGAGGTCAGATTTGAACCCAGGACCTCCCATCTCTGGGCCTGGTTCTCAATCCACTGAGCCACCTAGCTGCTCCCCCAAATCCCATTTAGTACCATCCTGGGTTCAAATCTGGCCTCAATCAGATACTTCCCAACTATGTAACCCTGGACAAGTAATTTAATCCCAATTGCCTAGCCTTTCCTGCTTTTCCACCCTAGAACTGATGCTTAACATCAATTCTAAGACAGAAGGCAAGAGTCTGTTTGCTTGTTTTTTATTTTAAAAGAAGATAAGGCTCTTTGGGAGGTCTTCAAGGAGGGATATAATGAGAAATGTGAGAAATAGATGATGTAATAACAAAGATATCATTAAAAAAAAGTAAAAAATCAACCCCTCCTCCAAGCTAAAAATATTTCTCAAACGCCTGCTGTGTGTAAAACACTGAGCCAGTGATACTGGAACACATTTCGCATGATTTCACTTGTACAATGGGTAACATATTGCTTGCTTTCTCTATGAGTGGCAAAGAGAAGCTGAAGGGAAGGAAAGAATTCCTAAATCAAAATTTAAAAAAAATGAACGTTAAAACCAAATAAAGGGATGGATGAACAAAGGAATAGATGAGTGAATGAATAATAAATATTGGAGGGGTGGGACATTGATCTGGGCTTTGGACACAAAATTTAACTTCAAAAAGTCCTTGTTTTTGACAGAGCTTAATAGCTCTGCACTTTCCAAGGATCCTCATATGCATTCTCTCACTTGAAGAATATAATACACACATAATATAGATGATGTGGATATTATCAGTCATCCTTGATAATGGAAGAAGATGAAGAAGATGGGGTTCAGAGAGATGACACGATTTGCTCAAACACACACTATGGAGTGAGAGTTTGAACCTACGGCTTCTTTTGAATCCCAGTGGATTCCAAACAGATGATCTCTTGGGCCTTTGGAATATCAGTGCTTCCAGCTCAGCCCCTTGCAGCTATCATCCTGGGAAGCAACATTTGCAATAATAGCCTGGAAGCGTCTCCTGCATGTGCTGAAGTCATAACTATTGAAGACCCAGAAAAGAAAGTTCTTCCCCCCAAAGATGTTGGCCCTGAACAATGGCTCACATCATGATTTTATCAAGGGAAATCACATTAAAGAAGAGGCATTACCCTCTGCTTTTGCTGCTATGGACCATGGGTCCTTTCCATTTGACTTGCTGCTAAAACCTTCCATATGGATTGTCTCCCCCATTAGAATGTGATCTCCCTAAGATCAAAGTCTGTCTTGTTTTTCTATTCATATTCCCAATTCTGAGCACAGTTTTTTGCACATATTAAGTGTATTTTTTCAATTCATTAAGACTTAAGGCCCAATGTTCTTTTGACTTTACTATAGATGCCTAGTTTAAGTTCTTTTTTTTTTTAGAATGCAAAGTTTCTAGCAATAGTAGCAAAAGCTTTTTTTAAAAATCTTTACCTTCTGTTTTAATATCAATTCAAAGATAGAAAAAACGACAGGGGCTAGGTAATCAGGATTAAGTGATTTGCCTAGGGTCACATAGCTAGGAAGTATCTGAGATCATATTTGAACCTGGATCATCACAACTCCAGGCCTGGTGCTCTATCCGCTGTGCTACCTAACTGCCTCTTACTAGCAAGCAATCTGACTACAGATAGCAGATGTGGAATGCTCAGACTAGTTATCCCTTTTTTGCTTTTGTTTTTTAAACCCTTATAATCTATACTAAATGCTGATTCCAGAGCAGAAGAGGGGTAAGGGTTAGGCAATTCTGATTAAATGGATTACTCAGAATCATATAACTAGGAAGTATCTGAGGCTAGATTTGAACCCAGGACCCCTCATTTCCAGACCTGGCTTTCTATCCACCGAGTCACCTACCTGCCCTACACTAGTTATCCTTTAAAGAGCACTGGTTTACTCCAGGATCTATCCAGACCCTTTATGGTATTGATGCTTATGAATATTTACCATTATCTAGAGCAGTGATTCTCAAAGTGGGCACCACCACCCTCTGGTGGTTGCTGCAGTGATCCAGGGGAGTGGTGATGGCCACAGGTGCATTTATCTTTCCTATTAATTGCTATTAAAATTTTTAAAAAATAATTTCCAGGAGGCTAAGTAATATTTTTTTCTGGAAAGGGGGCAGTAGGCCAAAAAAATTTGGGAACCACTAAAGAGTGATGATGACCATCATCCCTTCCTCTACCCTGAGAAAGGGCTGAATCCGATGTGTTATGATATATACCTCTGAAGTCACTCTGGAGAAAATGAGCCACAATCAAGATGAGCCAGGATTCCAATGATAACTGAAGGAAGTGCTAAATCTCCCAGGCTTCCTACCATGGCATCCAGCCATTGGATGATGCCTCATGTGCAGGGGAAAAAAATGGAGGAGGATAAAGACAGAAGTACTGAAATCTTAAAGGAATCTTTCCAACTGGGGCAGGAAACATAGCCTGGTTCTAGAACTGTCTCTGCCACTAATTAGTTGGTTGTGTGACAGTGGGAAAATCACTTTGACTCACTTGGTTTTCCAATGTGTCAAGTGAGTAGTAGGGATTAAGTATTGTCATAACTCCAAGGACAGTGGAAAGAATGTTAACTCTGAAGTCAGAGGACATGAATTCAGAACCCACCTGTGACTCTCATTAGCTCTGTGATTTTGGCCAAGTCACTTAACCTTTCTGGGTCTCAGTTTCTTGACTTGTCAAACAGAAGAGTTGGAGTAAATGGTCCCTGAGGTCCCTGGCTGTCCTTTTATGATCCTATGCAAAATATTCCTTACCACATTTGTTCATAGATGCCACAATTTAGCTAGGAGCAGCCAGGCTCACTTTTCCAGAAGATGCCTGACCTCTTCATAGATGGTGATACATCAGAGGCTTCCCTGAGGGAACAGCTACCAAGAACATCAGGAGGATGAAGCTTAGGGTTTCACAGACTTAAATAAAGATCTGTATGTAGACAACTATCAGGTATTATATAAATCAGAATATACGAGGGATTCCTTTCATGTAAGGGTCGAACCCAAAAGATGAGTGAAGTCTCTTGCTATTGTTTAATCATTTTTGATTTGTGTCCAACTTTTTGTGATCTCTTTTGGGTTTTTTTGGGCAAAGATATTGGAGTACCTTCCTGTCTCCTTCCCTGGATCATTTTACAAATAAGGAAACTGAGGCAAACAGGGTTAAGTGACTTGCTCAGAGTCTCATAGCTACTAAGTGTCTGAGGATGGATTTGAACTGAGGTCCTGACTCTGGGCCTGGTGTTCTATCCACTACTCCACCTAACTGCCCCTAGGTGAGGTTCCTTTCAACTCTCAAAATCTGTCATTCTGAGAGGTGTATCAAAGGACTATGGAGATCAGAGAAGGAGAAAATCACTTCTACCCAATCTCAGCTGAACCTTAAAAGGATAGCTTGCCAATTCCTTTTGTCAATTCCTTTTTGTTTTACAATTCAAAAAGCATTTATTAAGCACTTATTGTGGGTCATACCATGTTAGCCTCTGAAGAAAACAGAAGAAGATATGGCCTTGCTCTTAACGAGATTCCAATTTAGTAGGGAGTCATAAGAGGAGTCCATATCTCTGCTTCATTCATTGACATTCTAAATCTTTCTCCATGCCATCTCCTTCATGAAGTTTTCTCTCAGCCCCCAATAAAGAGTGATTTTTTTCCCCTCATCTGGTACCATATCATTTTCTTGTACATTTTTTACATTCAAATTCATATTGCATTTGTCTGTGAACATCTCTAAGGGCTTTTTCAAATCTTCAATTCTGTTAATCCAGGAAGCTTGGAACTTTGCTTTGCTCTTCATCCTATGGATTCTTCCTCAGGGCTATCCCTAGTAATTTTATGCCTGGGGCAAGGGGAATAAAACACTCTTTCAAACACTACTGGGGAGGCTAGTATGAGTAGGAGGAAAGAGAAGAAGCACTATCTGGTAGCTTCCTATTTATCTAAAATATTCTCACTAACTATGCCCTAAGCTTAGTTATTTTTAGCTGCTAAAAGATTTCAAGAGCTGTCAGCACCCTCTAAATTTTGATGCCCTAGGGCAAAACCCTAGTCATTCTGCCCTAGTTATATCTCTGATTTTCTTCAAGAGAGGCTCTGGTGAATCACCAGCTCTGGAGGAAAAATGAGCCTGGTTGCTACTAGCTGAATTTGGGAAATGCAGAACAAAAGGCATGAAGGAAAATGCTGCTTCTTCAAGAATTTCTGACAGCAACAGGGACTCACATAGGTAGGGATGGGCACAACTTAATAGCCACCAAATTGGGCAGGAACATGGAGATCATTGATTCCAGCTCTCTCATTTTCCATATGAGCAAAAAGAGGTAATTAATGATGAGAACCCAGGGTTTCCTGAATCCCATTCCAATTCTCCCTACCATACCATGTCCCCTCCCATCTTTTAAAACTAAATTCGAACTTAAGACTTTCATTTTTACAAATTTAAAAAAAATCTACTTTAGTTAAAAATATATGTAAACTCCAGGATATACTTGGTTGAGAGCCCCCAGATTCATTTCATGCTGTAAGCAACCTTAGAGATCTGCAAGCATGATCTTTGGTTATTTCAGGAATGGTTACAATCATTTCATTAAACAATTACATGGAGTATCTATGGTCTAAATTTAGATTCCAAGGTAAAATGTCATTAAGGGGCCTTTTTACCGTTAATTGCAAAATGCCTCCTTTAGAGAAGCATCTAAAGACATTACAAGCTTCCAAAGGAGCCCACTGCAGACTGATGAATCCATTCTCAGTCCCAGATATCTCTGATCCTAGGCTATTTTCAAATATCATGACAATCAGGATCATTTGTTGATTTACTGTTGAGGACTGAAGCTCAGGATTTATCAAAAGTGATTCATTTTTCCTGATGCCTATTTTTTAGTCTATTTAGAGGGGCTCTTTGCAAATCCATTATACAGTGACTCCCAGTTACCCTCACAAATGTACTTCTCTTTTGGTATTATTCATCTCTATTGACTGCCATCTAAGCTGTCACATGCCCTGACCTTGATGTCCATGGTTACCAGGTTTGTTATTGTTCATTCGTGTCTAATTTTAGGGGGTTTTCTTGGCAAAGAACCTAGAGTGGCTTGTCATTTCCTTCTCCAGCTCCTTTTACAGATAAGGAAACTGAGGCAAACAGGGTAAATGACTTGCCCAGAGTCACGCATCTAGTAAGCACCTGAGGTCAAATTTAAACTCAGGAAGAAGAATCTTCCTGATTCCAGGTCTGGCATTCTATCTACTGAGACACTTACCTGCTCATTCAGATCAACTGTATTACCTTCCCTGAAAGGCAATCCCAACATCAATTAATGCAGTGGCATGAAGATATGCAATAAAAATAACAATCATTAACATCTTGACGTAGCACCTACTGTGTGTCAAGTGCTTTGCAAATCTGATCTAATTGGATCTTCACAATAACCTGGGAGGTAGGTACCATTTTTGAAAAGAGAAAGATAATCCTCTAAAGTTGAGGTGGAAAAGTTGTTCAACCAAGTTGTACACTCCTGGATGGGTTATTCCAAAGGACCGATCAATCTGTTCAATGGTTGGAGCTATTATTGCCTGATAGTTGAAATGGACACCACAATGTTTTAACTTCACTTTAGTCAAGCCATAAGTCATCTCCAAGTCATCCCCATCAAAGCTGAGGAAACTGAGGCAGAGGTTAAGCAGCTTGCTTGGGTCACAGAGTTAAGTATCTGATTGTGGATTTGAACTCAGATCTTTCAAATTCTAGGACCTGTGCTCCATCTGCTGTACCAGCTAAATAACCATCTAGATTCCTGGGTTCCAGGTCTGGTTCTGCCGTAGCATAACTATAAGCCCCTAAAGTTAAGGAAGCGTTTAATCTTCCTTGGACTCGATTCCCTCATTTGTAAAATATAGCAGTTGAGATCCTTGCCAGCTATTGAGTTCTGTAGTTTGGTCAACTTTGACTCAATTACAAATGGGTAGATTATTCATAGCTCTTAAAAAAAAACAAAACAGGCTCTTACCTTCCATCTTAGTATCAATATTGTGTATTGATTCCAAGGCAGAAGAGCAGTAACAGCTAGACAATGGGGGTTAAGTGACTTGCCCAGGGTCACATAGATAGGAAGGATCTGAAGTCATATCTGAATCCAGGATTTCCTGCCTCTAGTCCTGGTTCTCAATCTGAGTCACTTAGCCCCAGTAATAGATCTTAATCATAATAGCTAGCATGTAAATAGCACTTTAAGGTTTTCAAAGCATTGTCCATATGTTGGCACAGATGGTCCTCAAAACAAACCTGTGAAGCGGCTGCCATTGTCAGTCCCATTTTAGAGATAAAGCTGCTGAAAGTTCAGAGATTAAGTGATTCATCCAGGATCACATAGCTAGAAAGTGGCTGTAACAAAATTTGAACTCAGGTCTTCTTGACTCCACGTAAGGCACTCTAGCTGCTGCACCACCTAGCTGCCTCATAATTGTTGGCTCTAGATAAATACGTTTGTAGGACTTAATGAAGGAGTATCTGAGGCTGGATTTGAATCCTGAACGTCCCATCTCCAGACCTGGCTCTCTATCCACTGAACCACATAGCTGCCCCTTACAGAATACTTTTGTTGTAGTCAAATTTCCTTACTTTTTATTTCACTATCACTATAAAATGAATGTTTAGAAAGTGCTTGAGTCAGAATTCTCTCTGATCAGCTGGGAAACTCAGTTGGCTGGAATCTCTTGCCTGCAATTGCTTGTAAAAATTTAATAAATGTGTCTGACACATTTTTGGCCAAAACAGAAGGTAAAGCCTGTTCCTTCTGCATCTGATGCAGCGATGGCTGCTCTGCCCTGGGAGCCAAGAGACCTAGATTTGAATTCCAGCTGTGCCACTTACTAGATGGTAAGTGACAGACAAGTCACCTCACCAATCTGAGGAGCCTGTTTCCTCATCTGGAAAATGGGTTTAACAATGCTTATGTAACCTGTTTTTGAGGGCTGTGGTGAGAAAAAAATATGTAATAAACCTTAAAGAATGACATAAATATGTTATTGTTGCCATTTTGGTTTCCAACTGAGGGCTTGGCTTTCTCTACTAAAGCATTCTTCTGATGCTCCACTGTGGTATATAATCAGTTAGTCAAAAAACTTTTCAGCATTTCTTAAGTAGCTCCCATGTGCTAAGTGCTGAGGACTCAAGAGAAGGCAAAAGCATGGTTCCTGTCCACCCTGGTGCTCACACTCAAATGGAGGAAACAACATGCCAACAACTGGGTGCATAGTGGACCAAGACAGACTAGATGGGAAGTAATCTGAGAGAAGAAGGCACCAGAAGAGGCAGGTGGGAGAGACATCCTACAATGGGTGGAATTTGAAATAAGTTTTGAAAAACATCAAGAGGTAGGGGTTCAAAGGGAGAGACTTCCAGGCATGGAGGACAGACAACCAGCATGAAGGCAGTGTGGGAGAATGGAATGGAAAGTGGAAGGGACAGCAAAAATATCTGTGATCCTAGATTGGAGAATTAGTGGAGAGGAGCAGACTATAAAATGGCTGGAAAAAGTAGGAAAGGGCAGCTTGTAAAACTCAGGGTTCCCCAAGCTCTGGTATATGATTGTCATGGAATACTCGTGCTATAAGAAATGACAAACAGGAGGATTTCAGAAAAATTTGGAAAGACTTACATGAACTGATGCAAAGTGAAGTGAGCAGAACCAGCAGAGCATTATACACAGTGACAGCAATATTTCTTGGTGAAAAACTGAGAACGACCTAGTTATTCTTAGTGATGCCATGATCCAAGACCTTCCCAGAGATTCATGATGAAAAATGTCATCTGCTCTCTGAGAAAGAACTGATGGAGTCTGAATGCAGACTGAAACATACTGTATTTTACTTTCCTTTTTCTTCTTTTTCATTTGCTATCCCTTCCACAAAATGACTAACTGGAAAATATTTTACATGATTACACATGTAAAATCTATATCAGATTGCTGACATATATGTCATATATATATATACATACTTCAGGGAGGGGGAAGACAAAGAGGGAATGAGGAACAGATGAAGGGAGAGAATTTGGAACACAAAACTTTGTAAAATGGATATCAGAAAATTGTTTTTACATGTAATAAAGGGAGAAATAAAATATTTTTTAAAATTTGGGGTCCACAAAATCTGAACCAGAGAACAAAAGCTCTGGCTTATATTTGGAAACTGGAAAAGTATCAAGCATGAGCTGGATATCTGTTGCCTGAGAACCTGTTTAAGTTCAGAAAGACTTGAGAACAGTGTGGTCCATGGAGAAGGCTAGAGAAGGCAGCAAGGAGTTGCCATGTCAGCTACCAGCAGCCTTAAAAAGAAAGTTGGTGTTTCTTTGGTCCTTAAAATTGTTCCTATGCAGTTTACTTTTTTTAATCAAATAAACGTGAGGGTTTTCGTTTGTGTTTTTAAAATTGGCTGGAGGGTGATAAATTTGGGGACTGATATTACTCTTGAAAATCCAATGTGCAATGATACACGTAAAACCCAGTGGAATTGTGCATCGGCTAAGGGGGACTAGGCGGGATTGGGGAGAGGGAAAGAACATGAAACATGTAACTAGGGGAAAATACTCAAAATAAAAATAAAAATATATATAAAAAAGAAAATCCAATATGCTTTGGTCAAAGGAACATCCCCAGTGAATCCATAGATCTTGACTTAGGAAGTAAGTGTAGGCATGGGAGCTTCAAGAGAAATTTTAAACTTTACAGGCTGTCACAGAGTAACCTTACTGGCATAGGAGACAACATGGTACCTGGAAAGAACATAGGCTCTGGGATCAGAGGACTTGGATTCAAATGCTGTCTGTGGTGCTTACTACCTGGGTAAAGTTGGCCAAGTCACTGAGCACAGTTTGTTCATGGGGCAGTTAGGTAGCACAGTGGATAGAGTACCATACCTGGAGTCAGGAGGACCTTGATTCAAATCTGGCATCAGATACCTCCTAGCTGTGTGACCCTGGGCAAATCAATTAATCCCAATTGCCTCGCTCTTGCCACTCTTCTGTCTAAGAACTGATAGTAAGACAGAAAGTAAGAGTTGAAAAAAATCCACATAATTTCTTCGTCTATTGAAAAAAAAGGAAGTTAGATTTGATAGCCTCTGAGGTCTGCCCAGTCCCAAATCTCTGATCTTATGATTCAAAATTAGAAGATCTGATCTCCAATTAACCCTCTGTCACTAGGGTGGCTAGGTGATGTGGTACTTTATCTGTGCCTCAGTTTCCTCATTTGTAAAGAGAGGATAATATAACCTGTGTAAAGGATATTATTAGGCTCAAATGAGCTCATGAATGTGGAAGCCCTATAGAAACCATAAAGCATTCAACAACTAAGCAGGATTGTTTTCATTTCTTTGTTTTGTTTTTAGGAGATTGCTGCTGGTACCTCTGTCATTTTTGGTGTCTGTCCTCTTTAATCATCACCACCCCTGTGCCATCTCAGAAGCAATCTGTCACAGTCAGCCTCAGAAAGACAACTGATTGCTGCTCTGGGCAGTCCTGGCCTTGTTAAAGGCGAAAGAGGGACAGAGCTAGAGACAGTACATTTTCCTAATGCCTTTTTCCCCTCCTGGGACTCAGCTGTCATAGTATATCCTGGCAGATCAAGATGAGCACTTCCTGGTGGGGGTGAGGACTGCTGCTCCACAGTCTGAGGCTTACATTTGTTTTTTTTTTAGGAAGACAAAGGAACTGCCTCATGATTTCCTCCATCCTATTCTCTAGGGCGTCATCTTTGTAGGGAAACACTGAATTGGGGGAGGAAATGTCTTTGCTAAAATAGAAAAAAGAAAAGCAATACAAATCAAGTACTTTTATTCCTTGAGTATAGAAAACCACACCAAAGCTACCTGGGATTTTGTATGGTTTTTTAATTAATTAGTTTTTAATTTAAAACCTTTACCTTCCAATTTAGAATCGATACTAGATACAATCAATACACGGGTATTGGTTCCAAGGCAGAAGACTGTAAAGACTAGACAATGGGGGTTTGGTGACTTGCCCAGGGTCACACAGCTAGGAAGTATCACAGACCAGATTCAAACTCAAAACCTCCTCTCTCTAGACCTGGCTCTCAATTCCATGGAGCCACCTAGCTGTCTCCTGATTTTGTATATATTGAAACAGCTGAGCTCCCAGGTAACAAAACTACCTAATATCTTCTGGGTCCAGGGTACCATATACTAGGCATTTCAAAAAGGGAAGGAAAGGAGTAATGTCCAGATATGAAAAATCAAGTCTAGTGGGAAGAAGGACATCCAGGTGGAACAGTGGATAGAATGCTGGGTCTGGAGTCAGGAAGACTCATTTCCTGAGTTCAAATCTGGCCCAGGCACTTGGTAGCTGAGTGACCCTGGGAAAGTCACTTGATCCTGTTTACCTCAGTTTCCTCATCTGTAAAATGAGCTGGAGGATGAAATGGCAAACCGCTCCAGTATCCCTCCCAAGAAAACCCCAAGTGTGGTCATGATGATTTAGACATGACTAAAATGACTGATCAACAACTCCTAGCTGCCTCCAGGCAAATAGCTTAAAACACTCTGAGTCTCAGAGTGACAAAGTAAAGATGAGAACCTAAAGCTTGTAAGTGGTCCTCTGTGCCCCACTTCTTGGTGCCTCCATCTCCTTTTAAGGGATTACACTTTCCACATTTCAAACACCCTAAGTGTGACCTGTGTTTTATGGTCTACCCAACTTGATTTAGCAATTTAGAGACTGCTAGGTGGCTCAGTGGAGAGAGAGCCAGGCTTTGAGACAGGAGGTCCTGGGTTCAAAGGTGGCATCAGATACTTCCTAACTGTATGACCCTGGGCAAGTCACTTAACCCCAATTGCCTAGTCCTTACCAATCTTTTACATTGGCACTGATATTTAGTATTGATTCTAAGACAAAAAAGTTAGATTCTTTGAAAAAAAAAGATTCTTGAGGAAAGAGAGAAAAGAAGAGTCTTATATTCGTAAAAATATGTTTGGAAATGGTCCCTTTGAAAAGTAAGGAGCTAAGGTCATGGCAACAGAAATAAAGATGGCAACCAATTGCTTGCTGCCGCCATGAACATGGTCATCTCATCCCCATCTGGAAAGTAACACAGCCTCCTCCGTATCAAATGCCGTCCCTAGAGATTCTGAGTTGGCAGGACTTGGGGGGATTAATTTAAATACATAAACCTGGACCCTGCCCCACTCAGCCAGTTGTTATCTTTCAAAATAGCAAAGATGTTCCAAGAAGGCAGACTTTGAAGGAGGGAGGTCTTTGATCAGGCCAAAGGCAGAAGAGGAAAGAAATTGCTGCCTGGCCTGGAGACAACAGGGTGTGTGTGTGTGTGTGTGTGTGTGTGTGTGTGTGTGTGTGTGTGTGTGTGTGTGTGCTCGCGCATGCTAAGGGGTTGTGTGTGGTGGGGAGAGCATAAGTGAAATGAAAAGCAGTTAGGGCCAGGGGAGTGTTCTTAGCAGAAGTGCTCAGGTCAGGGCTTCAGAGATTGTAGGGGTGAAGGAAGGAGAAAGCCCTCACTTGGAAGCTGCTGAAGAATTCTAATTCGAAAGCAACTTCCTATCCCCATCCCATTTTTTATTAAACTAGAAACTTCCTTTGGCCTCTGAAGAGATTCAGAAGCCAGAGAGGGTTTATTTTTGTAACAGACTTCTCCTCTCCTGTCCCATAGTCTTTTCCTTCCTGTTATCTCAAAGTCCTATTAACCTTCAGAGCCATTATTTTATATTTAATTTTATTTTTTAGAAAAATTTTTCATGGTTATAAGATCCATGTTCTTACTTTTCCCTTCACCCCCAACATCCCCCATAGCTGACGTGCATTTCTACTGGTTTTAACATGTGTCATTGATCAAGACCTATTTCCATATTATTGATAGTTGCATTGGTGTGGTCATTTATTGTCTATATCCCCAATCATGTCCGCATCAACCCATGTGTTCAAGCAGTTGTTTTTCTCCTGTGTTTCCACTCCTGTAGTTCTTCCTCTGAATGTGGGTAGTGTTCTTTTCCATAAGTCCCTCAGATTTGTCCTGGGTCATTGCATGACTGCTAATAGAGAAGTCCATTACATTCAATTTTACCACAATATATCAGTCTCTGTGTACAATGTTCTTCTGGCTCTGCTCCTTTCACTCTGCATCAATTCCTGGAGGTCTCTCCAGTTCACATGGAATTCCTCCAGTTTATTATTCCTTTGAGCACAATAGTATTCCATCACCAGCATATACCACAATTTGTTCAGTCATTCTCCAATTGAAGGGCATCCCCTCCTTTTCCAGTTTTTTGCCACCACAAAGAGTGCGGCTATAAATATTTTTGTACAAGTCTGTTCATCTATGATCTCTTTGGGTTACAAACCCAGCAGTAGTATGGCTGGATCAAAGGGCAGGCAGTCCTTTAGAGCTCTTTGGGCATAATTCCAAATTGCCATCCAGAATGGCTGGATCAGTTCACAACTCTACCAGCAATGCATTAATGTCCCAATTTGGCCACATCCCCTCCAACATTCATTACTCTCCCCTTCTTTCATTTTAGCCAATCTGCTAGGTGTGAGGTGATACCTCAGAGTTGTTTTGATTTGCATTACTCTAATTATTAGAGATTTAGAACACTTTCTCGTGTGCTTATTGATACTTTTGATTTCTTTATCTGAAAATTGCGTATTCATGTCCCTTGCCCATTTATCATTTGGGGAATGGCTTGATTTTTTTTTATACAATTGATTTAGCTCCTTGTATATTTGAGTAATTAGACCTCTTCCGAGCCATTATTAAGCAGCATCGGGCAATGAGGAGTGCTAGACTGAGATTCAAAGGAACCAAATTCAGATCTTTCATCTGCTATTACCTGGGAGGCATTGTGTAAGTCATAATGACATGGTTTCCTCACCTGTAAATCAGAGGGCTGGAGCAGATTGCTCAAAGATCTTTTGTAGATGTACAGTCAAAATACTATTAAATCAATTGGATGTATGAACTAAGTAAGACCAAGATATTTCTATAAAATCCCACTTAAAGTAACTGCCTTAACCAGGTCAGAGTACTTCTATTGAATCAATCATACAAGAACATTAGGTGAGGCTGGAGAAGTCCTTGAAAGTCATTGGATGAGGGGGCAGCTAGATGGTTCAGTGTATTTTGAGAGCCAGACCTACAGATGGGAAATCCTGGGTTCAAATATGGCCTCAGCTCCTTCCTAGCTGGGTGACCCTGAGCAAATCACTTAACCCCCATTGCCTAGCCCTTACCACTCTTCTGCCTTGGAACCAGTACATAGTATTGATTCTAAGGTGGAAGGCAAAGGTTTACAAAAAAAAGTCACCGATAATATGCAATGATGCTGCTTGGGAGATGGATTGAGATTTGTTAAGAAGACTTGGTCATGTTCTGATGATCTATAAAATGTCAAGCCAGTTTGGAACTTGAGCATTCTAGTATCTAATTAGCAAATGGCAAATAAGTCCTTGCTGAGCCTTGTAAGGAAAATGATGGGAGAGGTTAAAGAAGGGAAAGGAGGAAGAAGAAGAGCATCTGAGAGGATTTGTGCTATCTCTTACTAGAGCATGACCTCATAAACATTGAAGGGTTGGAGAATTTGGACTTCTCATCCATGTCCTAGCCACTGTCCCCAGATGGCATTAAGTGGCATCAATATCTACATCAAGGATTGAGGATAAACTAGTCACACTGAAGAAAAATGGCTTCAAGACTATGAGGGATCTAGAAGAAAGCTATACTATACCTAACAATCATTTTATGAATAATCTACAAAGAGGAGAAAAAGACTTATAACAACTTAAAGCAATAATTTCTCCCTTTTCTATTTATGCTTTCTCTGCTTGAGCTCACCTTTTCCTGGCCTCTATATGTTTGGGGGAGGATATACTCCCAATTTGTCTTTTTATAACTGTTTTTATTTTACTGTCATAGTATTTTTCTGAAAGATACTGATATTTGGCTGACAAATTGGTATCAACTGATAATCAGTGAAGAAAGTATACTGGTAGGGGCTTAAGAGCTATAAAAGACAACTGCTCAGTGTTAGTAGAGTTTAGGAGAATAAACACAGGGTATTTTATTTATTTGTTTATTTTTAATGAATTAGATTTTTCCCCCCAATTACATTCCAAAACAGTTTCCAATACTTTTCAAAGAATATTAAAGTCTCCCAAGCAGTACCAGCTCTTAACCTGTACTATAAAGCAGTGATCATCAAAACAATATGGTACTGGCTAAGAGGCAGAAGGGAGGATCAGTGGAATAGACTTGGGGTAAGTAACCTCAGCAATACAGTCTATGATAAACCCAAACAGCCCAACTTTGGGGACAAAAATCCACTATTTGACAAAAATTGCTGGGAAAATTGGAAAATAATATGGGAGAGATTGGGTCTAGATCAACATTTCACACCCTGCACCAAGATAAATTCAGAATAGGTGAATGGTGTGAATATAAAGAAGGAAACTATAAATAAATTAGGTGAACACAGAATAGTATACCTGTCAGATCTTTGGGAAAGGAAAGATTTCAAGACCAAACAAGAGTTAGAAAAAAAGTACAAAATGTAAAATAAATAATTTTGATTACATTAAATTAAAGTTTTTATACAAATAAAACCAATGCAACCAAAATTAGAAGGGAAGCAACAAATTGGGAAAAAATCTTTATAACGAACACCTCTGACAAAGGTCTAATTACTCAAATATATAAGGAGCTAAATCAATTGTATAAAAAATCAAGCCATTCCCCAATTAATAAATGGGCAAGGGACATGAATAGGTAATTTTCTGATAAAGAAATCAAAACTATCAATAAGCACATGAAAAAGTGTTCTAAATCTCTAATAATTAGAGAAATGCAAATCAAAACAATTCTGAGGTACCACTTCACACCTAACAGATTGGCTAACATTACAGCAAAGGAAAGTAATAAATGCTGGAGGGGATATAACAAAATTGGGACATTAATGCATTGCTGATGGAGTTGTAGATTGATCCAACCATTCTGGATGGCAATTTGGAACTATGCCCAAAGGGCTTTAAAAGACTGTCTGCATTTTGATCCAGCCATATCACTGCTGGGGTTATATCCCAAAGAGATCATAGGGAAAGAGACTTGTACAAAAATGTTATAGCTGCATTCTTTGTGGTAGCAAAAAATTGGAAATTGAGGGGATGTCCTTCAATTGGGGAATGGCTGAACAAATTGTGGTATCTGTTGATGATGGAATACTATTGTGCTCAAAGGAATAAGGAACTGGAGGAATTCCATGTGAACTGGAAAGATCTCCAGGAATTGATGCAGAGTGAAGGGAGTAGAACCAGGAGAACATTATACATAGAGATGGATACACTGTGGTACAATCGAATGTAATGGACTTCTGTACTAGCAGCAATGCAAGGATCCAGAACAATTCTGAGGGACTTATGCAAAAGAACACTGTCCACATTCAGAGGAAGAACTGTGGGAGTAGAAACAGAGAAGAAAAACAACTGCTTGAACATATGGGTTGATGGGGATATGATTGGGGGTTTTGATTCTAAATGATCACCCTAGCGTAACTATTAATAATATGGAAATAGATCTTGATCAATGATACACATAAAACTCAGTGGAATTGCATGTCGGCTATGGGTGAGGGAGAGTTTTGGGGCAAAGGAAAGAACATGAATCATGTAACCATGGGAAAATATTCTAAAAAATTAAAAAATGTTAAAAAAAGAATATTAAGTCTCGAATTCTCTCCCTGCCTCTCTTCCCCCCTCACCTCTCACCCACATTGGGATGATAAGCAAACTCATATAGATTTTATAGGTGCAATCAAGTAAAACATTTTTTCCATGTTAATCCTTTTGAGGAAGGAAATTCAAATAGAAAAAAATTAAGAAAGTGAAAAACTTTTGCTTTGTTCTGGATTCAAACTCTATTAGTTCTTTTTCTCTGGAAGCAGATGGTATTTTTTTATCATGAGTCTTTTGGGATAATTTTGGATAGATATATTGCTGAGAATAGGTATTATTCATGATTGTTCATTGTACAATATTCTTGAGACTGTGTACTATGTTCTGGTTCTGCTTATTTCACTCTGCTTTGGTGTGTGTAAGTTATCAGGTTTTTCTGAGCTCCTCCTGCTTGTCATTTCATACAGCACAACAGTATTTCAATACAATCATATACTATAACTTACTCAGCCATTCCCCAATTGATGGGTATCCCCTCACTTTACATTTCTTTGCCCTCCCCCTCAAATAGCTGCTTTAAATATTTTTGTGCACATAATTCCTTCCCCCCCCCCTTTTTTTTTTATTTCTTTGGGACACAAACCTAGTATCAGAGTTCAAAGTAGTGTTTTATAATCCTTTGGGCATAGCTTCAAATTGCTTTCCAGAATGATTGAATCAATTTGCAACTCCCCCAAAAGGGCATTTGTGTCTCAACTTTCCCATATCCCAAGTTTTGGAATTTTCCTTTTCTGTCATAATAGCCAATCTGTTAGGTGTAGGGTGGAACCTCATAATTGTTTTAATGTGCATTTCTTTAATTAATTATGATTTAGAACATTTCTTTTCATGACTATAGAAAGCTTTAATTATTTAATCTGAGAACTGGCTTGTTCATAGCCTTTGACAATTTATCAATTAGAAATTGTATTCTTATATATGCTACTTATTTCTCTATGTGTTTCAGAAATAAGGCCTTTATTAGAGAGGTTCGTAAAAAAATTTTTGCACCATTGTGATTACTATATGTTACTCTCCATTCTATTTACCTATGTTTAGTTTCTGACCTCTGATTTGCCCTCTTTTCTGTCAATCTCACCCCCTTCTCGTAAACCCTTTCCCTCCTATTTTCCTTTGGATAAGATAGTTTTCTATACCTAATTGATTCTGTATGTTCTTCCCTCAGTGAGCCATCTTCCCCTCCACTGTAAAAGCTCTTTCATGCCTCTTTTATGTCCAATAATTTGCCTCATTCTATTTTTCCCTCTCCCCTTCTCCCAATGCATTCTTCTTTCTCATGTCTTAATTTTATTTTTTTAATCACCTCATCATATTGAACTCATACCATTACCCTTTATTTATGTATACTCCTTCTAACTGCCCTAATAAAGCCAAAGTTCATTGGAGTTACAAGAATCATCTCCTCCTGTAGGGATGTACATAGTTTAACCTTATTGAATGTCTTTTGATTTCTCTTTCCTGTTTTCCTTTTTATGATTCCCTTAAGTCTTGTATTTGAAAGGCAAATTTTTCATTTAGCTCTGATCTTTTCATAAGGAATTTTAAAAGTCCTCTATTTCATTGAATACCCATTTATTCCCTTGAAAGATTATGCTCAGTTTTGCTGAGTAACTGATTCTTGGTTGAAGTCCTAATTCCTTTGCTCTCTAGAATATCATATTCCAAGTCCTCCAAACCTTTAATGTAAAAGGTGCTATGTTTGTGTTTTCTTGACTATGACTCCATGATATTTGAATTGTTTCTTTTTGGTTATTTGCAATATTTTCTCCTTGACCTGGGAATTCTGGAATGTGGCTATAATATTCCTGGGAGTTATCCTTTTAGGATCTTTTCAGAAGGTGATCATTAATTCTTTCAATTTCTAGTTTGCCTTCTGATTCTAGAATATCAGTGCAGTTTTTCTTTCTTTCTTTCTTTCTTTATTTCTTTTAATTTTAAACCCTTAACTTCTATGTATTGGCTCCTAGTTAGAAGAGTGGTAAGGGTTCAAATCCGGCCTCAGACACTTCCCAGCTGTGTGACCCTGGGCAAGTCACTTGACCCCCATTGCCTACCCTTACTACTTTTCCACCTATACGTCAATACACAGAAGTTAAGGGTTTAAAATTAAAAAAAAAATTAACTGTATGACCCTGGGCAAGTCACTTAACCCCATTTGTCTAACCTTTGTCCTTCTATTTTAGAGTTGTTTCTAAGATGGAATATAAGGGTTTGTTTTTGTATTTTTTAAGGGATATGGCTGAAGTTGGAAAGGCAAAAGCAAAAATCCCATTTAATTCGAGTTCACTGGAACAGGGTAAGCTGCTTACTTATATACTTACTCAGAGAGTAAGACTCTTGCCAAGTCCAAATGGAGAAGATTTTTAGAGTAATAGTCCAGATACCATCTTGGAAGAACTGAAACTTTCAGAAACCCAGAAATAAGGCTAAGGGTAGCATCAAGAAAGGACTGAACTTGAAGAGGATGCCCTAACCTCCCAGAAAAGACTGGGGAAATGAGTGGACATAAAAAAAAACCACAACTAACTCTAGAGAATTTTTATGGTGACAAAGACTAAGGCACAGACACAGAAGGGGACAGTGGAAGCAAAGAAAACACAAGCAAAGTCCAGAAGAAAAAATATGAATTGGACTCAGATTCTGGAAGAGCTCAAAAAGGATTTCAAAAATCAATTAAGAGAGGCAAAGGGAAAATGGAAGAAAATTAAAGCAATGCAAGGAGAAATGTGCCAAATTAGAAAGGAGGCTCAAAAGCATTCAGAGGAAACTCATTTTTTAAAAATTAGAATTAGGCAACTAAAAGCTAATGGCTTCATGAGACATAAACAATAAACAATAAAACAAAATCAAAAAAATGAAAAAGCAGAAGAAAATATGAAATATCTCATCAAAAAAAACAACTTAGGGGGCAGCTGGGAAGCTCAGTGGATTGAGAGCCAGACCTAGAGATGGGAGGTCCTAGGTTCAAATCTGACCTCAGACACTTCCTAGCTGTGTAACCCTGGGCAAGTCCCTTGACTCCCATTGCCTACCCTTACCACTGTTCTGCCTTGGAGCTAATACACAGTATTGACTCCGAGACAGAAGGTAAGGGTTAAAAAAACAAAAAACTTACCTGGAAAATGGAACCAAGAGAGAAAATTTAAGAATTATTGGACTACCTGAAAGCCATGAGCAAAAACAAACAAACAAAAAACCCTGGACAACATAATATAAGGAATTATCAAAGAAAAAGAAAAATGTCCAAATATGAAAGAATCCTCAGATGACAACTTCCAGGAATATAATAATTAAATTCAAGAGCCCCTAAGCCAAAGAGAAAATATTGCAAGCAGCCAGAAAGAAATGATTTGGGGGGGCGGGAGGGCAGGGAGCTGGGTAGCTCAGTGGATTGAGAGCCAGGCCTACAGATGGAAGATCCTAGGTTTGTATCTGACCTCAGACACTTCCCAGCTGTGTGACCCTGGGCAAGTCACTTAACCCCCTATTGCCTAGCCTTTACCACTTTTCTGCCTTAGAACCAATACATAACATTGATTCTAAGGTAGAAGGTAAGGGTTTAAAATAAAAAAAAAAAGTAACGATTCAAATACCAGGGAGCTACAATCAGAATCACACAGGATTTAACAGCTTCCACATTAAAGGATCAGAAGGCATGGAATGTGATATTCAGAAAGGTGAAAGATCTAGGTTTACGACCCAGAAACACCTATCCAGCAAAACTGAGTATATTCTTTCAGGGGAAAAAATTAGTCATTCAATAAGCTAGAAGATTTCTAAGCATTCCTGAGGAAAAGACCAGACATAAACACAAAATCTGAAGTCCAAACATAAGACCCAAGAGAAGCCTAAAAAGGTAAATAAGAAAGAGAAAATTTAAGGGACCCAATAAGGTCAAATTGTATGTATTCCTACATGGAAAGAGGATGTTTACAACTCTTTAATATTTTTATTATTGTAGAGCAGTTAGAAGGATTATACTTAAACAGAGAGTGGGGAAGTAAGCTGATTATGATGATATATTTAAAAAATCAAGGGGTGAAAAAAAGGGTTGCACTAAGAGAAAAGGGAAGGGAGAGATGGAATGGGGTAAATTATGTAACATAAAGAGGTGTGAAAAATTATTACAGTGGAGGAGAGGATGAGGATGGTGACAGGCAATGAGAAATAGGCCGGAGGTAACCACGGAGAACCACAGATCAAGGGATTGTTCATTGCTTAGCCCCATTGCATTTCTTCCCTCTAAAACAATGGCAGCATAACAGTATTGTTGTTATTGTTTAGTCATTCAGTTGTGTCCAACTCTTCATGATCCCATGGTCACCAATACTGCCCATTTGGGGTTTTCTTGGCAAAGACACTAGAGAGGTTTGCTATTTCCTTATCCAACTCATTTTACAGATGAGAAAACTGAGGCAAATGGGGAACAAAGAGTGGGATGAGGGCCATGGAGAAGGAAAGGGTGCCTTTGGAAAGAACCCAGAGAACCTTATAGAGGGGATGCCTCCTCCTATTTGGGTTCCCATGAGGATTGGAGAGAAGATGTCAGGAAACAGCTATTCCCCTCTGGCACCTTGGACTGTCAGGGGCATTTGAGGAGATTCCTGGAGGACTGCACGTCCCCACAGGCCAGGATTTGTTTAAACTACATTTAAAGGCTGCTGAGGGCCTGGACATTTAGTGGTGATGGTGCTCACACCAGAGCCCCTATGTTGTCAGTTCTGATTACTGCCCTGTGTGCAAGGCCAGCGCGAGGACGGCACTAAGAAAGCCGCCCTAGAATCCCTCCTCCTCCTCCTCCTCTTCCCCCAAAGAGACACAGCTGACAGCAGCAAGAGCTGGACAAATGCCCGGACTTAGAACACATATACCCCAAACCCCAGGTCTCCCAGGGAAGCTTTCTGTTTATCTATTCTAGACCAATTTCAGAACTCAAGCTATTGAGTATTGATTGATTCTTTCCCCTCCCTCTCTCCTATCGTCTCTTCTCTTCTTTAAGCTCAGATGAGGAGCTGATCTTCAGGCATGTCAAAAGAGAGTATAACTTTCCCAGCCCTGTAGATCCCCCTCAATGGAATTAAAAGAGATTTGGCCTAAAATAGTATATTTGCATTAATGAACTGGAAATACTATCTCCCCGAATTTATCTTGAAAGGCAGCCCATTAAAAAAAAAGAAGAAGAAGAAGAAGAAGAAGGATGGCCAGCCTCAGGGTCCAGAAAATTTGAGTGTAAGTCCTGCTGCTGTCACATACGATCTGTGTGACCACCCAGAAATGAGAGACTCTCAGCGACCCCAGGCAGCTCTGGAAGACTCTAACTTACAGATCTGTGTCAGGAAAGGGAGTCATCATGCTGGGAATTCTTCACAGATGAAATGTAGGGTTTCAGACATGCCTTCTCTCCCCACCCTCTCCCACCTCCATAAACATCACCGTATCTCTAATGCCAGGGGAACCCGAGTTACCTTTAGGTTTCAAAACGTCCTAAGTCCTGTTTTCCCACTGTTTGTGACCATTATCATCCTTTGTTTGGGTTATGATTTTCCCCATTATAAAGGGCACCCATGCTGCTGAGACTGCGGAACTATGGAAGTAAGTATTGAAGACACTTGGCCCGTTTGTTTACACAGCCAACTCTTAATAATTCATGATTCAAAATAACAAACGATATAAATTATCCCACACAGAAAATTATTCCAAAATCATATGTGGGTAACATGTACGATTTAGTGCTCACAATATACCATAATGCCTCCAGAAGATCTATGTACAAATATATACATATAAGCAGGGGGAATGCTGGTAAATATTTAACCCTGGGCTTCTTAAAAAAAAGTGTTACACAATAAACTTAAAATTTTTTTAAATTTTTTAAATACCCCTCCCTTCCATCTTAGAATCAATATTGTACATTAGTTCCAAGACAGAACAGTAAGGGCTAGGCAATGGGGATTAAATGACTTGCCCAGGGTCACACAGCTAGGAAGTGTCTAAGACCAAGTTTTGAACCCAAGACCTCTTGTCTCTAGGTTTGGTTCTCCATCCACTGAATCACCTTGCCCAATACATTTTTAAGTTTAATCTGTGGGACAGCTAATATAGCAGATAGGGATCCTGAAGTCTGGAGGATCTGGATTCACATCTGACCTGAGACACTTCCTAGCTGTGTGACCCTGGCCAAGTTGCTTAACCCCATTTGCCTAACCCTTGCCCTTCTGTTTTAGAGTTGTTCCTAAGAAAGAAAGTAAGGTTTGGGGGTGGAGAAAGCTAAATCTTCTTCCTAACATTTTCTCCATCACTTTTGTAAGTCTAGACAATCAATAAAACAATAAACCAAGTCTTGATTTGTAGCATTTATTGATTTCTGAAGTGTAAACTGTTCATACTGAAAATCTGTCAATCAGTTCTCCTAAGCTGGTTCCAGCATCCCCCTGCATACAAACTACTAAAGCTTGAATTGCATTAAGCTTTTTGGGACAACTTAGTATACGCTGTTGTTCAGCCATGTCTATCTCTTCTGGACCCACTTCAGGTTTTCTTGGCAAAGATATTGGAACGGTTTGTCATTTTCTTCTCCCGCTCCTTTTACGAAGAAGGAAACTGAGGCAAACAAGCTAGTTAGTGTCTGCGACCAGATTTGAACTCAGGAAGATGTCGTCATGACTTGAGGTCCAGCACTCCATCCCCTGAGCCATCTGGCTGCCCCATCTTCTGTGTGTGTGTGTGTGTGTGTGTGTGTGTGTGTGTGTGTGTACATATATGTGTACAGACTTTGAGATACAGGCACACCTCGGGGATATGGCAGGTTTGGTTCCAGACCACCACAATAAAGCAAATCACACTAATATTTTGTTTCCCAGGACATATATAAAAGTTACGTTCACACTGTCTATTAAAAGTGTAATCGTATTTTTTAAGTTCATACCTTAATTAGAAATACTTTATTGCTAAATTTATTTATTATATTCATTTATTACAGTATAGCTAGCCTAATGAGATGAGATGAGATTATTTTATTAACACAAACTATATTAAATTTATTGCCACCCATCACCTGAGCCTTCAGTGAGAAGGAACCTTTTTGCCTTGATGCTGCTGGCTGCTGAAGGCTGGGGCTGTTGTGGCAGTTTCTTAAAATAAGACAATAATGAAGTTTGCCTTATCAATTGATTCTTCCTTTCACTTGAACACTTAGAGGCCACTGTAGGGCTATTAACTGGCCTCATTTCAATATTATTATGTCTCAGGGAATAAGGAGACCCAAGGGGGGGGGTGGAGAGAGAGAGAGAGAGAGAGAGAGAGAGATGAGGAATGGCTGGTCCATGTAGCAGTCAGAACACACATAGCATTTATCATTTAAGTTTGCTGTGTTATGGGGTGTGGTTTGTGACACCCCAAAACAAGATTGCTGATGCCAGGTTACCTTAATAAATAGAATAATCATGAAAAAGTGTGAAATATTGTAAGAACTACCAAAATATGACACAGAGACATGATGTGAGCACACACTGCTGGAAAAATGACTCTAATAAACTTGTTCCGTGGAAGGTTGGCACAAACCTTCATTTTGTAAAAAGAAAAGGTGGTATCTGTGAAGTGCAATAAAATGGAGAGCAACAAGATGAGGTATAGGAGGCAGCTAGGTGGTTCAGTGGATAGAGCACCAGTCTGGAGACAGGAAATCCTGAGTTCTAATTTGGTCTCAACCACTTACTAGCTGTGTGATCCTGGGAAAGTCACTTAAACCCCATTGCCTAGCCCTTACCACTCTTATGCCTTGGATCCAATACACAGTATCAATTCTAAACAGAAGGGAAGAGTTTAAAAACAAAAGAGATGGAGAATATGTTTATCTCTGAGTAATTCAAATCATATAATCTCTTTTGAAAATTCGTTTGCAACATTAAAGTTCCCAAGTATCTCTCTCCCTTTCCTCCCTGCACTGGAAAGTATCATTTGATTTTTTTAAAAGTCTATATAACATGTAAAACCCAGTGGAAATGCTCATCAGCTATGGGAGGTGGGGAGGAGAGAGAGAGAGAGAGAGAGAGAGAGAGAGAGAGAGAGAGAGAGAGACAGAGACAGAGAGAGAGAGAGACAGAGACAGAGACAGAGAGACAGAGACAGAGACAGAGAGACAGAGAGAGACAGAAAGAGATGGAGAGAGAGAGAGAAAGAGAGAGAGAGAGAGAGAACATGAATCATGTAACCATAGAAAAATTTTCTAAAAAACAAAAAAAAATTTTAAGTCTATATAAAAGTATGTTATGCATGTTTTGATTTATCACCACTTCTTTCTCTGGAAATGGACATAAACAAGTGCTTCAAACAATATTTTCTTTGCTGTATATAATGTTCTCTTGGTTTTGCTTGTTTTACTCTTCATAATTTCATGTAGGTCTTCCCTTTTTTTTTTAACTAAACTACTCAGTCAAAGCATGCCGTTTTTCACTTTATTTCCTTCATGAGTTTTTTACTGCATGTATCATATGTGTCTTCAGACATAGCATGGGGAATATGGAAATATGTATTGCATGACAGAACTAGTATAACCTATGTTGAACTATTTGTATCCTCAAGGAGGGTGGGAGAAGGAGAGTGGGACAGAATTTGAATTATAAAATGTCAAAAAACAATTGTCAAAAGTTATTTCTACATGTAATTGGAAAATTGGAATTTAAAATAAAATAAAACAGAACAAAAAATTAAATGAAATTAACTTGCTTGTTATTTCATATAATCTTTTTTTTAAACCCTTACCTTCCATCTTGGAGTCAATACTGTGTATTGGCTCCAAGGCAGAAGAGTGGTAAGGGCTGGGCAATGTGGGTCAAGTGACTTGCCCAGGGTCACACAGCTAGGAAGTCTCTGAGGTCATATTTGAACCCAGGACCTCCCATCTCTAGGCCTGGCTCTCAATCCACTGAGCTACCCAGCTGCCCCCTATTTCATATAATCTTAACAGTTTAATACTGGAAGGGACTACAGGGTTTATCTAGCCCCTCTCCCTGACTCATTCTATAGATGATTCATATATTCTGCATATATTTGTTACATACATACTTCTATTCATGCATGACATCCATGTATATCTACACATATATAAAATATGATAAAATGTCATGCAGCCTTTATATTAGTATAGCATTTAATTTATGTGTTTTATAATTTATGTGTTATATACATGTTCATATAAAACATAAATTAAATGCTATATTCATATAGTTAGGGTCTTCATCCTAACTTGCACTTACAACAGCAAGTTGGATCCCAGAGGGCAGCTAGCTATATATATATATATATAGAGAGAGAGAGAGAGAGAGAGAGAGAGAGAGAGAGAAAGAGACAGAGAGACAGAGAGAGAGAGACAGAGAGAGACAGAGAGAGAGAGAGAGACAGAGAGAGACAGAGAGAGAGACAGAGAGAGAGAGAGAAACAGAGAGAGAGACAGAGAGAGAGCACAGTAGCCATACACATATATATCAAAACAACTTTATTTCTCTTTGGTGCTCTGTCCTGTGCTGGTGGCTACTCTCGTCTGGCAGGCTCCACCTGGGAAGTTGATTGCCTTCCAACTCTATTCCTGAAGTTTCTCCCCCAAGGCTCCATGTAGCCAGACAGGCTGGACAAGACCCAGTTGTCCAAGGACAAGGTTGATGGATTTCAGTTTGTATGATGGATTCACTGGCTCCTCACTTCCCTGGTCTTTTGCTCCCAAAGAGTGACCTTGTCTCTCGAAGCTCTGCCCAAGGCGGATCTGGGCAGCTGCTCTTGAGTTTTCTCACCTTCTGTTCATCTCTTTAGAGCTGGAAGGGGGTCCTTCAAGATCATCCAGTCTAACCCCTCATTTTACAGATGAAGGAAAGAGATCCAGAGAGAGTCACACACGTGGCAAGTGGCAGAGTTGGGATTTGAACTCAGGTCCTGTGAATTCAAATTCAGAACTTTTTCCCTTTGTATTATGATCTCTCCTGGAATAATAACCAGATCCTGAGTCAGCATGTCCAGATCCATGCTTCTTTTCTCCAACATTATCCTAAGCATTTAGGAAAATAACATCTGAATTCAAGGTACTACGATTACATCGACTTTTATAGTTCATCTCTAGACATGCCCAAGTTCATGAAGACATGTTGTCAGCTCTGTTTTTAATACTCCAAGACATTAGCCTATCTCCACACCAGAGAATAGCTCAGAAGGTCTTGGAACACAGAGAAGTTGTGGCTCTGTGACAAAGGCCCTGAGGATTTTATTTGATTCCCCTGGAACCAATAAAAGGATGGCTGGGGTTGTTGGTCTTATAAATATTTTTATTTTTAGATTGGTTTGTGATCTCATCAGTATGAGTGCTCCCCTACTGGGATGGATGGTGGCCCATTGATTCCTTGTCATCCTGTGCCACTAGATCCTTTCATACTCCTATAAGTCTATAAATCTTCCTTAAAATATCTCCCCAACATGATGGTGGCATTCCTCCAAGGGTGTACATCATCTAGGTGGTTGTTGGACAGGTTTCAGATCTCTCATAATAACAAGCAAATGAAGATTTGTAGACAGTTTCCCCTTCTTAGCCACCATTCTGCCATCACTACAGGATTGAGGGCCAAGGGCTTAAGGGGGCACATCTGTTCTGCCCCAGTTATGCCAATTATAGCGTGACATACCTTTCCAAGAGAAGATACTGAGATGCCAAAGAAAGAGGGACCCGTGCCAGGTTGGCTTGGATCTTATTAGGGTTAATTAGGTTCGTTGGCTTCTTTGAGTGAGCTTACTCCCAAGAGGCCAGTTGTCCTGGGCAGCAGCAGGACAGAGTAGCATGGTGGATCCTTACACCAACCCCAGGCTAGGTCAGATATTATATAGAAACAGAACAAAGAAGGCATAGTGCCAGGGATGGCCCAGGGCCACATGCAAGTTTTCCCATGAGATAGTTGGGGCTTCTTTTGCTGTTTGCATTTACTTAGAGGAGTTTACACTGTCTGGAGTCATAGGTCATGTTCTCACTCTGACTACCGGTGACCAGTGGGTTATCTTCAGAACTCTTTATAGAATCTTGGGGGTCCTCATCCTAACTTGCACTTACAATAGCAAGTTGGATCCCCAGAGGGCAGCTAGCTACATTCCCCTTTCAGGGAACTAGAAATCCTCTAAGAGGCAATGAGGATCTCCATGACTATTGGCTTGAGCCAATTGTCAGTTGCAGTTACTATGTCTCCTATATTATCAACTGATCTAGCTTTTAGCATCTTACTAGCCATTTAAGCAGTTAATGTCAATCGGCTTTTTAAAAATCCTTGCCTTTTAAGGCTGGGGGACTTATGAGAAAGAAAACTAGCCACATTCAGAGGATGAACTGTGGGAGGAGAAACACAGAAGAAAAACAACTGCATGAACACATGGGCTCATTGGGATATTACTGGGGATGAAGACACTAAACAATAACTCTAGTCCAACTATCAATACTATGGAATTAGGTCTTGGTCAATGATACATGTAAAACCCAGTGGAATTGCTCATTGGCTAAAGGAGGTTAGAGGGATTGGGGGAAAGGGAAAGAACATGAAATATGTAACTATGGGAAAATATTCAAAATAAAAACCTAAAAAAAAAGAATGAAGAGGGAAAAAATCCTTGCCCTTTGTCTTAGAATTAATACTTGGTATTATTAATCCAATTAATCCAAAGCAAAAGAATGGTAAGAGCTAGGCAATGGGGGTTAAGTGACTTGCCCAGGGTCACACAGTTGGAAAGTCTCTGAGGCCAGATTTGAACCCAGAACCTCCCATCTCCAAGCCTGGCTCTCAATCCACTGAGCCACTCACCTGCCCCTCAGTTGGCTTTTCCAAAGTGAGATTCCTGAGACCGAATAGCAAGATCAGAAGTTCCAAAGCATTTCTCATTAATGAAAGGGGACACCCTCCCCAGAACCACTACAGTCCCTGGAGAGAGTGGTCTCAAGCTTGAAGTGGTTGTTGCCAAGCATTCTCTGCACCAAATCACTTGTCAATGTAGCATCACTGCTGGACAAGCCCCTCCCTGGCTATGGGACATAGCATTCACAGCCCTCAGAGCTGCATCAGCTCCTCTCCAGGTTCAGCTGTTGGAAAATTCTGATATGAGCCCCAATTCGTGAAACCCTGGTGCCTCACTCCTCTGAACTTCCAAAGATCCCTGCCATCTCTCATAGTCCTTCATCTAAGATCAAGAAAAAACAAATCCAAAGAATGAAAGAACAGAGGTGCCATTGTCTAGGATTAGATGAGCAAACTAAGCCATTAGTGCTGGCTTTCCCTCTCTGCATTTCCAAGGTCACAATAGTCCTTGCTAAGCAAACAAGATGAAGCTGAGTCACTAGGACTTTTGGCATGCCCATACAGCAGGGTATCAAATAAAGAGGGATCCTTTTTTTCATCCTGAAAATCACCTCATGACATGAACTAGTGATGATTTAATTCATTACAATGAATGTTTCTTAAGTACCTGTGTCAGGTACTTTGTTGGGTCATTGGGATGATAATAGAGAAAGAGAAGCAAGTCTCTGCCCTTGGGGAGCATATATTCTACTGGGGTATATGTGAGTGTGAAACAGTCACAATTAAGAATAGACCATGGATGGGCAGCTGGATAGCTCAGTAGAGTGAGAGTCAGGCCTAGAGACAGAAGGTCCTATCCTCAGACACTTTCCAGCTGTGTGACCCTGTGCAAGTCACTTGACCCCATTGCCCACCCTTACCATTCTTCTACCTAAGAGCCAATACACAGAAGTTAAGGGTTTAAAAAAAGAATAGACCATGGAGGGGAGCAGCTAGGTGGCTCAGTAGATTGAGAGCCAGGCCTAGAGATAGGAGGTCCTGGATTCAGATATGGTCTCAGACACTTCCTAGCTATGTGACCTTGGGCAAATTGCTTAACCTCTATTGCCTAACTCTTACTGCCTTGGAACCAATACACAGAATCAATTCTAAGATGAAAGATAAGGATTTGGGGAAAAATAGTACAAGGGTGGCAAAGAATTGGAACCAAAGGGATGCCCAGTTGGGGAATGCCTGAAGAAGTTGTGGTATATACTTGTAATGGAATGGTATTGTGCTATAAGAAACAACAAATAAGATCATTACAAAAAAAACTTGGAAAGATTTATATGAAGTGATTCAAAGTGAAATGAGCAGAACCAGGAGAAATTAGTACACAGTAATAGCAATAAAGTATAATAACTAATTGTGAAGGTTTAACTATCATCAGCAATGCAAGGATCCAAGACAACACCAAGGGTCTCATAGTGAAAAAAACTATCCACCACTGTAGAAGGAACTGATAGACCCTAAAAGCTGATTGAAGCATACTATTCTTCTCTTTATTTCCCACGAGAATTTTTCTCTAGTGCAAACTATATGTCTTGTTTCACAACAGGATGAACATGGAAATGTGTAGTGTAAGATAACATATGTACAACCTATATCATATTAACTGCCATCTTGGGGAGGGTTGAGGGATGGAGGGGAGAGAGAGAACATGGATCACAAAATGCCAGAAAATGATTATTAATTGTATCAACATGTAATCTGGGGAAAAAAAATTTTAAAGAATAGTAAAAGGACAATTGAGAAGGCACAGAGCACTGACACTAGAGGTAGATGACAGAGGAATTGATCCTGGAAGGAAAACACATATTCTGAGAGGTGGTGATAAATAGGGCATGCTCATCCGGCATGGAATTTAACGTGGGTTGAGTTTGTACTCTCCTGCTAGTAGTAGTTTGGCACCCTTAAAAATGGCCAGGCACACGGCAAACTTTTCCACATTTCCCTGACTCAGTAATTTCTACTCTTAGGAAGAAGTTATACACTGTGGGAGTTGATAAGGCAGTGAGTGCTGGCTCGCTATCACAAGTTACAGCCTGCTTGGGGACTTATCTGCCCAAAGCATTGCCTGTAATTTCTGATAATAGATATTATAAAACAGCCACAGAAAAGAGAGCTTGATAATGATCCCGAGAAGTGGATTTCTCATCCTTGCACTGAGTCCGCCGTTTTATGGCAAGAGTTTATTAGTGAGGCATCCCATCTGCAATGCAGCAAGGATAACATCAGGGGCCATCCATCCCTTTTCAAGCAGCCGAAGGAGCCTCACCAGAACAGGGCTGACATCTCTGGTTATAATAGCAAAACTGACATTCATATAACGATGGGCAAAGTATTCAAAGCTCTTGGCATACCTGATCTCCTCTGATCCTCCAAATAACCCTGAAAGACAAGAACTAGGAACCCTATTACCCCCATTTTATAGACTAGAGTACTTCAATGACTTGACCAGAGTCACACAACTACAAAGTATCAGAGAGAGAATATGACTTCAGTTCTTTCTGACTCCGATATCAACCTCTATTCATTATACCACAAATTCTAAGCAGGAATTTTAAACCCTTTTGGGTCATGAATTCCTTTGGTCATCTGGTGAGGTCTGTGGCCTCGTCAGAATAATGTTCCAAATGCATGAAACAAAATACAAAGGACTACAGAGGAAATCAATTATATCAGTACAGCAGGACCTTGTTTTACACCAACTCTAAATGTGAATTCAGATATACTCAATTGGCAAGTGAAAAAAATAAAGGCAGGATGTTTGCAATGGAATATTGTTGTGCCATAAGAAATGATGAGCAAAATAATCACCAAAAAACCTGGAAAGACCTATATGAAGTGATGCAAAGTGAAGCGAGTAGAACCAGGAGAACACTGTACACAGTAACAGCAATAATGTATGATGATCAACTGGGAACAACTTGACTATTCTCAGAAATGTAAGGATCCAGGACAACTCCATGGAACTCATGATGAAAAAGACTATCCACCCCCACAGAAGGAACTGATGGCGTCTGAATGCTGACTGAGGCATGCCATTCTTCTTTTTATTTCCCCCATGACTGGTTTAAGTGATATGTGTCTTATTTCACAACTTGACAAACATGGAAATACATATTGTATGATAATACATGTACAACCTATATTATATTATCTGCCATCTTGGGGAGGAGAGAGGGATGGAAGGGAGAGAAAGAACATGGATCACAAAATGTCAGAAAATGATTATTTAAAATTGTATCGATGTAAAAAATGAAAATTTTCTATAAAAAAAATAAAGGCAGAAAAGTACAAAAAATAAAATTTTAATTATGCTCTAAAGCTGTGCCATTTTCCCAAGAAGGGCAACGTCTCGTAGCAGTTCACGCAGTCACACATTCGTTCTTTCTCTGAGTAGTATTAGTGGGAGTCTTCCCATTGTTTTGCACCAAACATTGACTCCTGCATCAGTGTTTGCCTGGAGTTCTTGCTCGTCACAAGTTGTAGCCGTGTGAGAGCAGTGCTTTTCTTTGTTTCATTAATACTGTTTAGTTATTCACAATGGCCCCAAAGTATAAGAGTAGTGATGCTGGGGGCTATGATGAGCCTAAGAAAAATCACAAGATGCCCAGGTGTGTTCATATGAGAAATACCTGTCAAATGATGGAATTTGCTCAATTGCATGATTTTCAACTTATGCAAAAGTCTTAGAACATATCAGTTGTGTAAAATTAGATCTTATTGTACATAGCAGTCAAAATTCTTTTAATAAGTTCAAAAACCCTGGGTTGAGCTTCTGCCTTAGATTCTCTGTCTTGCCTATTGCACATGCCAGAAATGCACTCCCTCTTCATTTCCACCTAATGGTGTCCCTTTCTTCTTTTAGGACTTAGCCTATGGGAGCAGCTGGGTGACTCAGGGTAGTGAGAGCCAGGACTGGAAACAGGAGATCCTGGGTTCAAATCTGGCCTCAGACACTTCCTAGCTGGGTGGCCCTGGGCAAGTCACTTAACCCCATTGCCTAGCCCTTACTGCTCTTTTGCCTTAGAACCAATTGTTGAATTCCTACCTCCCCTTTTATACCCTTTTATACAAATACTACCTCTTTCTAGGAAGTCTTTCTTAACCCTTCTAGTCACTAGTGGCCTTTTCCCCTTTGGATAAGAAAATACATTTTTTAGAACTAAAACCTTGGAACCAAAACAGAAGGTAAGGGTTAAAAAAAAAAAGGCAGTATATTGCAATAGAGAGAAACTGGCCTTGGAGTTAAGGAGGTCTTGAATTCAAGTCCTATTTCTGACAGATATTGCCAAATGACAAATGGAAAATATCTCTAATTTTTCACTGTCCCAGGTAACTTAAAAAAAAAACACCCTTATGTCTATCTTAGCATTAATTCTTTTTTTTTTTAACCCTCACCTTCCTTCTTACAATCAATATTATGTATTGGTTCTAAGGCAGAAGAGCAGTAAGGGCTAGGCAATGGGGGTTAAGTGACTTGCCCAGGGTCACACAGCTAAGAAGTGTCTGAGGCCATCTACTTGTTACTCTTTGAAGCTATAAGTTACAGATAAGTGGAAAAATCTGCATTTTGGTGACTGGATTCACACTGGGAATTCCTTTCATTGTTAAAATTAAGTCTAGGGCAAAAAAAAAAAAAGTATATTTTCTTATTCAAAGGGGAAAAAGTCATTAGCGACTAGAAGGGTCAAGAAAAACTTCCTAGAAAGAGGTAGTATTTGAGGTGGGCATAAAAAGGGAGGTAGGAATTCAACAAGCAGGATTGTAAGGGACGACGTGCCAGGGTGGAAAACCAAATAAACAACGATGTAGAGGCAGGAAATGACAGAGAAGGCAAAGCGTGCAGATTTCCTGGATCTTGATCAAGTGCATGGAATAGAGTGATCACAGACTCACAAGGTGGTAGAATCAAAATTTAGAGTAAGAGAGACTTTTTTTAAATTTATAATTATTTGTTAAATACCAAAAAGCAGGCCAGAGAAAGAGAAGACACCGGCCAGGTGCGGCTGGCAGCAACCTTAGCTGTCTGTGTCTCCTCACCCCCAGCCTGACCGCACACCGACTCAAACTGGGATTCCAAGGAAAAAGGGCCTGCTTTCTCCCTGTTCTCCAATTCATGCTCTTCATGACACCCCTTTCCCAAGCCTGTAAGAGAGACTTTACAAGCGGACTAGCACAACCTCCCATTTTGGAGATGAGGAACCTGAGTCCTAGAGAGTTTGAGTGATTTACCCAAGGTGAAACGTAATTTAATCAATTCAATAAACATTTATTAAGCATCTACTATATGCCATGCACTGTGCTGTGTTAGGGATGCAAATAAGAAAAAGAGACAGTTCCTACCCTCAGTGAGCTTAGAATCTAACAGGGGGAAGACAACGCATTAAAAAAAAAAAAAAAGGTGAAAATGTGGAGTGGGCAAGCAGAGAAACTGATGGAAAGTGGAGTTACCAGGAAGATTTTGAACCTTCTATAAAGGAAATTTGGGGGAACAGTTTGGCCCTGCAGTCTTCCAATCAGAAGAGAGGGGCAACTGTATCAGTGCCCGAATCATTCTTTATGGTGATGAAATTTCAGGTGATCCACTTATCCTTGGATGGGGGCAAGAATCTATTCTCTGGAATCCAAGCCAAGCTGAGTAGTCGATGGAAAATGGGGTATGTGGAGTAAAAATATAGCAAATAAAGGAAAATACAGTTTAAAATAGGGTATGTGAGATTAGGGATGTGGACTCGAAACTACCACACCAATGCAACTATCAACAATTTGGAAATAGGTCTTGATCGATGACACATGTTAAAACCAGTGGAAATAAGCATCAGCCATGGTGGGTGGGGGGAAATGGGGGGGGGGTGAAGGGGAAAGTAAGAGCATGAATCATGTAACCATGTTAACTTTTCTAAAAAATAAATATTATTAAATGTTAAAAAAAATAAAATAAAATGGGCTATGTGGAGTAAAATACAGTAAAGGAAAATACACTTTAAAACGGGATATGTGGAGGAAAATACAGTAAGTAAAGGAAAACACAGTTTAAAATGGGGTACATGGAGTAAAACACAGTAAATAAAGGAAAATACAGTAAAAAAAAAAAAAGTAAAGTAAAATACAGAGGCAGCACTTCAACTCAGCTTTTCTGACTCCAAATTCTGGGTTCTATCTACTGTACATCACTGGGAAGGACCTCGAAGGCCAGGGGAAGGAATCTGAACCTTATTCAGTGGACAATAAAAAGCCACTGAATGGTTTTGAAGAGAGGAATGATGCAATCATCTGTCCAGCAATAATTGAAAAGTTTGCTGTCCTCTCCCCTGGCCGTCTGGGAAGTTGTGTTCAGTAAGGGATGTCCCATTTTATGAAGGGCATAAATAATCCAGAAAGGATCCGAAGGAGGGCGCCAGGAGGGGAAAGGCCCTATTTTGTTGTGGATTCGTTTTCAGTTCTGTCTGATTCTTCATGATCCTGTGACCCCATTTGGGGTTTTCTTGGCAGAGATACCGAAGTGGTTTGCCATTTCCTTCTCCAGATAATTTTACAGATGAAGAAACTGAAGCAACCAGGATGAAGTGGCTTGCCTGGGATTACCCAGCTCCCTTGTAAGTGTGTGAGGCCAGATTTGAACTCGTGAAGGTGAGTCTTCCTGACTCCAGCCCTGGCACTCTGTCCCCTGTGCCACTAGCTACCTCAAAGGTTCTAGGGGTCCTGCTGTCAACATGAGACAAAAGAAATGGGGATATTTAGCTTGGGAGAGGAACACAAGGGGGAATATCTGTCTTCAGGTAAATGTAGAGCTTTGACATAAAAAGGGATTAGACCTGTTCTGTTTGGACCTTAATGCCTGAGCCAGAATCAACAAGTGGGAATTACAAAGGGGGAAATTAGGCCTAATAATTAGAGCTATCTCCAGATGGAAGGGGCTGCCTTGGGAAGGAAGGAATTTCCCTTCCATGGAAGTCTGCAAGCAAAGGCTGGTTGATTGCTTACTGGAGAAGTTGCAGAGGAGATTCTTGATTGGCTGTGGGCTCTGCAGTCCTTTCCAGACTCTGAGATTTTGTGATTCTTTGTAGGGCCTGCAGTCAGGAAGACTTCTCTTCCTGAGTTTAAATCCAGCCTCTGACACTTATTACCTCCATGACCCCGGGCAAGTCACTTAATCTTATTTGCCTCAGTTTCCTCATTTGTCAAATGAGCTGGAGAAGGAAATGACTAATCACTCCAGTGTCTTAGCTAAGAAAACCCCAAAAAGGGGTCATGGGAGTATGAAGAGTCAGACAGGATTGAAAAACAACTAAACAGGATGAAAATGAGTGAAGCCTCAGGTCAGTGCATTATCAACTGTGGAAAAACAGCTTCCAGGTCAAGCTCTACAAACTGTGGGTCAATAGGCCATCTTCAGGGATGAAGGCTCATCATTCAGGTCAGAAAGCATAAAGGAGGTTCATAGCAATCATGCTGCCCATTCCCCAGCTTCCACCTCTCCCCCAGGCCGCTCAGGCTTTGACTGGAGAACAGTTACTTCATCTCCCCTAATCTCAGGCCACATGCCACTTTCCTGCCATCTTTATTCCATGCTGTCCAACTAGTAACCTCCCCTGATCCCCTTTCACAATTTTCCAACTCTAGGTGTGAAAGAACAGTCAAATCAACATTACCATTTCCAGCCTGGACGTTTCAATCATTTCAATCAAGTGATGAGCCTTCAGTCATGATTTCCTCTGATTTCTTTGTCCAAAACCCTTATTCCTGGGCCACCACTCTCCCCTATATGTTGGTTGACCTTATTAAATAGCATAAGCTCTCTCGGGCGGGGACTGTTTGGCTTGCTTGATTTTTATTTCCAGGGGATAGAACAGTGTCCAGTACATAGTGAGCACTTAATAAATGCTCTTTCATTCATTTATATTTTAGGCTCAACAAATGAGCTCGAGAATTGTTAAATGAATCAGCAGATCCAACTGTCTTCTTCCAGTTGAAGCCAACTGAAAGTATATGTTTTGTTTTTTTAAACCCTTATCTTCCGTCTAAGAATCAATACTGTGCATTGGTTCCAAGGCAGAAGAGTGGTAAGAACTAGGTAATGGGGTTAAGTGACTTACCCAAGGTCACACAGCTAGGAAGTGTCTGAGGTCAGATTTGAAACCAGAACCCCCTGTCTCTCTCAGAGAGCTGCCCCCAAGTATACATTCTAAAACAACTCATCTATGTCAAGGATGCCAACTAGGCTCCCCTCTTCTTCTAATACAGAAAGGAGATAATGCAGGGTACCAGCCCAACAATTCTTGACCTTCATCAGCATTTAGTTAAGCCTATACTCATTAAAATACATTCAAAAATTTCTTTAATGAATCTGTTTCCTCAATCTTCGGTCAAGGTCTTGGTATCCTCCTCCTCCTCTCTTTTTCCCACATCTTATATCCGCATAAAAACATCTGGTGGATGCTATTTCCATCCCACCGTGGAACGTACATCCCATTCTCATACTGGTTTCACCAATAATATTTTAGCCAGAGATCTGAAGTCATCCTGTGCTGCTAAGCACAGAATAGATGTCATTGTGAAGGCACAGTAGCTTTTGTCTCAATCTTCTGAAGTCTGAGGGCCCCCAGCCCCAGGATGCAGGCTGCCTGCAAGGTCAGCCTTCTTGGGCCAGTCAGAGATTATAAATCAGTCCCTTCATCCTTATTCCCATAGATGGGAATCATTCTCTATAGCAACAACTCTGTAGGCAAGGATGCTGCAAACTAGAGGGTTGAAAGTTGGTTTATTTCCTTCCTTCTTTCCCTCCCTCCCTCTCCTCTTTCTTCTTCATTCTCATTCTCTTTCCCTTTCTCTCCCCTTCCCTATTCTTCCCTATTCCCTCCATCCCTCTCTTCCTTTCTTCCTACATTATTTTTTCTTTCTCCTTTCCTCCATCCTTCCCTTCCTTCCTTCACTCCCCCTCTTCTCTCCCTTTCTCCCTCCCTCCTTCCCCGTCTCCCTCCATTCCCCTCTGCCTCCCTTCTCTCACTATTTTTTTCCCTCCATTCATCCCTCCTTGCATTTTTTCTTTCTTCCTTCCCAAAACTGTATAGAGGATAAGCTTTAAGCCTGAAAGATCCTGACTTGGGCACTTGTTATCTAAGCAACCCTAGACCAGTCCCAATTTCTCTATGCCTTAGGCAAGTCCCCAAGATTTCTCCACTGAGTCAAAGACTGATTGAGATCTGCATCAATGGAGGTTTTTCCTACTTTCAGATTCCCAATGTTGACCCAGAATGGGTAGCTTTCATGGTCACCTCAGTAAGCCTAACATATAATTGGCATCAACAGCATCCAAGGCCCTTTGAGAACAATCCTCCAGTGATTGCATTTGTGAATCTAAATGTGTTTTTTTATAAGAAAATAAAAACATTTATGAGCATTTTAATGCCTTCATTTATTGCCAAATGGTTAAGATAGTAGCAAGGGAGGCCTAATTTTTTTCTTCAGATACAGTAACATTTTCCCAGGTTTCTTTCCTTGCTAATAAAATCCTTTCTAAATAGGAAACATTAATTTTTTTGCCCTTGCCTTGTGGTGCCCATTTACAGATATCTTTGCGCAGCCCCCTAACATTTGGCTTTAACTTGTTTGTCTTCTGTAGACCTTTTCTTTTTTCCCCCCAAGCTCTGTGAGCTTATTGCCTTCCTTGACTGGCGTGCTTTCCTTTGGTTGTTTCAGGAAGATTTATATGAAATAATTTCAACTTAACTCAAAGCCTTCCCACTTTCCCTACATGGCATGGGACTGAAAGAAGGGGAAATAATTCATGAATAAAGTTCCCACTAGCTATTTAACTGAGCCTCTAAAACATATCACTCTTGTCTCCTTTCAGAAGAGGAAATCATTCTCAAATTTTGTTCTTGGAATTTACTTAAAACTCTACTCAGTCAGTGGTTGGGATGCCAGAGGTAGCGAGGTCCAAGAGAAAAGGCACTACTGTATCTGGAGTCCAAGGGGCAAGTTTCTAGTTCGGGCCCTACTATGAGCTCTTTGTGCAATGTTTTTAAAGTGGGACAGTGTAAAGAATGAAGGATTTTCAACCAGAAGAAGACCCAGGTTCAAATCTCAACCCTGCCACTTATGACTAATGGGACCTTGGCAAGTCACTCTGCCAAGAGGACCTCAGTTTCCTTCTTTCTAAAATGAAATAGTTGAACTAAATCAGTGATTTCCAAAGTGGGCGCTACCGCCCTCTGGTGGGTGCTGTAGCAATCCAGGGAGGCAGTGTTGGCAACACTTCTTTTGTATTATTCTATTCTGATTTCAATAAATAGTTTCATAATTTCCAGGGGGCGCTAAGTAATATTTTTCTGGAAAGGGGGAGGTAGACCAAAAAAGTTTGGGAACCACTGAACTAAATGGACACTGCCAGTACCAAATCTGATCCTCTGACTAAATATTTCTGGGAGTTGGCATGGTATAACAGAGTACTGGATTTGGATTTGGAAAGACCTAGGTTCCTTACCTGAAAAATGAGGCTTGGAGGTAGTTAGGTGTCTCAATGGATTGAGAGCCACGGCTAGAGACAGGAGATCTTGGGTTCAAATGTGGCCTCATATACTTTCTAGCTGTATGACCCTGGGCAAGTCACTTGACACCCATTGCCTATCCTTACCACTCTTCTGCCTTAGAACCAATACACAGCATTGATTTTAAGACAGAAAGTAAGGGTTTTAAAAAAAAATGAAGCTGTTAGATTAGACTATGTTCACTTGCATCCCAAAATATATGATCCTGGAAAGTTAATCAGTCCAGAAATGCTATTGACAAAGATCACAGAAGATCATAGATGTATTTTATTTAGTCTTGAGAGGGCCTTCTCAACTATATATAATTCCCTCATAGCCCAACAGAATTCTGGAACAAGGAAAACTCCCTGAGCTACATGTGAAAATTGTTCACATTTTCTTTATTTAGAATTAGCATGTTTATACAATAGTTCTCTTTTCCTTCTATTCATTCCCCTCTAAAAAATTAGCAAGGAATAAATTCATCAGGACCAATTTTAGTAATTGACTGTTATATAGAACTTTAAGTTTAGCAAAGTACTTTACTAATGTACTCTAATTTGGGTCTTATAACAAGTCTAGGTTAAAAATCTTTATATAGAACCCATCTCTATATGGAGTATTTTTGTATTCCCAGTCTGGTAAAACCTTTGGAACCCTTCTCAGAATAATTTTCTGTTTTGGTTTGTTTTTTAAATTCATAATTAAAAGAAATGCTAAATTAGAATAAGAAGTTAACAAAAAAAATTTTCTCATTCAAGCTTACAGACCTCCTGCAATCTATTCATAGATCCTTGGGGGAGGGGGGAGGCAGTCCAAGACCCCCAGGTTAAGAACCTCTATTCTGTAGGCATCATCCATATTTTACAGATGAGGAATCTGAGACTCGAAGACTTGTCTGTGGTCAGATATCTTCTAAGTCTGGAAGGTGGGATCTGAACCCAGATCTTTCCAAATCCAAATCCTTCCCTTTGTCCATTACACCATACTGACTCCCAGTAAAGGATTAACTTTATGGGACCAGAGCTGAGGATATAGAGTTGCTAGCAGGTCATTTCACTGAGTCTGCTCAGTTTGGTTTTTATACTCTTTTGAGGGGTAGTTGCCTGCCAAAATATTTCTCTGCTGTCATAAATGTTGCAGAGAGAGCAACTATTGGGTGCTGTGACTTGGAAAATCTTGCCATGGTGGACAGCTTTGGAATGTTTGTTCTGCCCTCTCTGAAGATTTTCAGCTGTGTTACTGAGGGCCTGGGGAAAGGGTCAGCATTCCAACACAGCCTAAAGCCAAAACCTAGATCATGTATACCGGCTATGATTCTTTTCCCAGCTCCATCCCACAGGAGAATTAATAGAACCAATTTTTAAAAGGAATCCAAAGAGGAACTTTTTGGACTGGCTCTCTAAAATACCTTGGAAGCCCCATTCATTCATTCCAAATTGGAGCTCCCCAAGGATCCAGGAATTTGATCTAGGTTACCCTAGTTGATTAGTTGATAGTTGCTGTTGATAGTTGATAGTCACAAGAGTATCTGAAAAGCAACCCATGATGTAGCTTGGTAGAATGGAAAGAGTTTCAAGGGTGGAGTCAGAGGACTCCTCCAGACTGGAATCCTGGCTACATCATTTACTTACTGCTTTGGCTACATCATTTAACCTCTTAGTTTCCTCATCTGTAAAATGAAGGGGGAGTTAAAGTAGATGCTTTCTAAGCTTCCTTCCAGCTCTGAATCTATCATCTGGTGTATGATTTGGCCCCTCCCCTAAAAATGAATTTGGTTGGTCACCAGGCAGAAGGAGGTCAAGGATGGGAAGAAGCGCTCTGGTATTGACAAAATAAAGAGGGCAATGGCAAATGCTGGAGGGACTGAGGGAAAACAGGCACACTAATAATAATAATAATAATAATAATAGCTAGTCTAACCAATTGGGAAAGTCATTTAGAACTGTGTTCCCCAAACTCACTAAACAGTGCCTATAGAGCTAGGTGGTGGAAGGTATTCAAGAAGACCTCAGACATCACTACCTATGTGACTCTGGGCAAGTCATTTGTTTATTTAATTTAATTTTATTATTTTCTTAAAACCCTTACCTTCCATCTTGGAGTTAATACTGTGTATTGGCTGCAAGGCAGAAGGGTGATAAGGGCTAGGCAATGGGGGTTAAGTGACTTGCCCAGGGTCACACAGACAGGAAGATTTGAACCTAGGAACTCCCATCTCTAGGCCTGGCTCTCAATCCACTGAGCTACCCAGCTGCCTCCTGGGAAGTCATTTAACTACTATCAGCCTCAATTTCTTCATCTGTAAATAGGGACAATAGCAGCTACTTCCCAGAGTCTGGGAATTAAATGAAGCAAATAAGATGACATTGGTAAAGATGATATCTGCAAATCTTAACATACTATGTAAATGACAGCTATTATTATTATACCCTTTGATCCAGCTAAAACAATGCCAGACCTATACTCCAAGGAAATCAAAAAATGAAGGACAGGATCTCTATGAATAAATGTATTTATAGCATCTCTTTTCATAGTGGCCAAAAATTGGAAACATAAGGGGCAATATCTAAACAAATTATGGTATATGGATGGAATGGAATATCATTGTGCCATAAGAAATAATGAAATGGACAATTCCAAAGGAAATAGGGAAGGTGTCTATGAAATGGGGCAGAGGGAAGAGAGCAGAATTAGAACAACTTATACAATGACAACAACATTATTGAGAAAAATAGCTTCAAAAGACTTTTGAAATCAGATCAACCCAATGACAAGCCAAGAGTCCAGAAGACTGTAGATGAAACATGCCATTCACCTTCTGCCAGAGAAGTGATGGGTTCAAATGGAGAGAGAGGCATACATCTGGGGGTATGAGCAATGTGGGAGTAGACTATGCAATGTAAGTTATTCAGAGAAGTAAAGGGAACGTTCTAAATGCGTAGGAAAAGGAATTTTTTTTAAAGAGAAGTTGTAGAAAGAAAATACATTTTAGAGCCAATGTGTGTTCTATACAGACCCAGAAAGAAAATTCAGTTTTGCAATCTTGGGGGTGGTTTCTGGGCTCCCTCTGCTGGCCTATGACAGCTTGTTAAATGGTCATTTTTTTTAATCCTTGATTTCTTGAAGGTCTCTAAAAATCCATTAAGTCAGGTTGTAGTTAAAACGAAATATGACTTGCACTGATGACCAGGGGAACTTCTCCCTGCAATGCATTGTGGGGCAGTTGAGCAAAAGCACAATTTTTAAAAATCCATATTAAAGCTGGAACAGCCTGGATCTTTTCAGTCCCATGCAAAATGCAACAGGAGGAAAAATGATAATACCAATTAGAAAACAAAATCAGGGCAAGTCAAATTGCTTCCAGCTTTGAAGGAGGAGGCTCTCTGTAAGGAATGGTAGGAAGATGGTCAATCAAAGACCATGCATCTTAGTCCCTGGGGTTCTGCTTTAGCTCTCCTCTTCTTGCCTTTTAGATGATGTTTCTTTCTCAGGTTTGAAGGAATTTTACCCAGGCAAATGTCATGCTCTCTCACCAGGCTGCTGGTCCTGATGTATTTTTTTAAACCCTTACCTTCTGTCTTAGAATCAATACTGTGCATTGGTTCCAAGGCAGAAGAGCAGTAAGGACTTGGTAGTGAGGGTTAAGTGACTTGTCCAAGATCATATACAGCTAGGAAGTATCTGAGACCAGATTTGAAACCAGAACCTCTCATCTCTAAATCTGGCTCTCAATCCACTGAGCCACCCAGCGGGGCTGGTGTATTGAGGGGAAAATGCTGCCTGGAGATCCACAGTTGGATAGGATCCTAAGGTTCTAGTCAAAGTTGGGTTCCCATCACTCCATTTAGTCACAAACTTTTAAACATTTTTAATACAACATCAAAATGTTTCACATATATACGTTGATGCAATTCAATAGAAATACTGAGTGCTTTCAGAAAAGAAATCACCCTTGTCCCTGTACATAAGGTTCATAATTTGCCTTCAAAAATAAACTCAAAATAAGGATTGCTCTTTAAGCTTCCTAGTTCTTCTGCTTGTCACAGGTCTTCCACCTCTGGTAAATATTCACCGAGCTGAATATCCTCTGAAAAGTTTCTCTAAGACTTTCCCAAAGAAACTTCAACTGGAATATTTCTTTGCTCCTTCTTGCCCTGCTTCCTGAGGGTGCTTTTTTAAATTTTCATTCTTCATTAAAAGTTTACAAAACATTCTCATGAGGCTCTGCAACAACCCTGTGAGGTAGGTCTGGATTATTCCTATTTTACTGGTTAGAAAACCAAGACTCAGAATAATTTAATGATTTGCCTTTTGTCACACAGCTTTGTCATGATCAGGAGTAGGGATGAAATCCACTCAAATCCACTCAGATCAGATGAGGCAATGTGGAATAGTGAGTAGACAACTAGACATGAAATTAGGAAGAGCTAAGTTCAAATTCTGGTCTAGTAGGGTGATCCATTCAGTGACATCTCTGTACTTCAGTATTCTTTTCTGTATAATGAACTTGATGTCCTCAACAGTCCCTCCAGCTCTAAAACTATGTTTCTGTGAAGTAACTAAAAGTACACTTAAATTCTACTGCTTTCTTTAAGTCATACAGAGCTGATGAATCTTTTTATAATTGTGGCAATGCCTCCATGGGGGCAGAAGATCAATTGCTTGGCCTGGAGTCAGGAAGACTCATCTTCAAGAGTTCAAATCTGACCTCAGACATTTACTTAGGTGTGTGGCCTTGAGTAAGTCACTTCATTCTGTTTGCCTCGGTTTCCCCATTTGTTAAAAGAGCTGCAGAAGAAAATGGCAAACTATTTCTGTATCTTTGTCAAGAAAACTCCAATATGAGGTCACAAAGAATCCAACATGACCAAAAAAACAACAACAACAACAATAACAACTGAACAAAAATACTTCCATACCACTGTGTTTTCACAGCTCCTGCTTACAAGTCTGTAAGAGTTTCTGGACCTATAAACCAAAGATGAGTGAATTAAAATTATCCTCTGCTATGAATTTATGTTTGAGTGTCAATGTGTTTCAAAGGAGAGATTTCTGGATTTGGAATCAAAAGTAGAATTCTGCCACTTACAACCTCTGTGACCTTCAGCAAATTATTTAATTTCCTGGAGACTCAGTTTTCTCTTCTGTTAAATGAGGGTGTTGGACTGGATGGCCTCTGAAATCCCTTTCAGTGCTAAATCATTCATTCGGTCCAATCAACAAGAATTTATCCAGAGTGCTTACAATATTCTGGGCACCATACTAAGCTATCAGGACACAAAAAAAGACCAAAAAATGGTCCCTGTCCTCTAGGAGTATACACTCTAATCAGGGCAATAACAATGTAAAAAACTATATTCATCTTGAATACATACAAAGTAGGTGACAGTAATCAGAAGAAGGATGGTAAGAGAAGCTGAGGGAACTGGGAAAATTCTCCTGCAAAAGCTGGGATTTAAGGTGAATCTTGGGGGCAGCTGGGTAACTCAGTGGATTGAGAGTCAGGACTAGAGACGGGAGATCCTAGATTCAAATCCAGCCTCAGACACTTCCCAGCTGTGTGACCCTGGGCAAGTCACTTGATCCTCATTGCCCACCCTTACCACTCTTCCACCAAGGAGCCAATACACAGAAGTTAAGGATTAAAAAAAAAAAAAAAAAAAAAAAGATGGTAAGGTGAATCTTGCAGGAAGCCAGGGAAGTTAGGAGTCTGAGGGGAGGAGAGAGAGAATTCCAGGCAGAGGGGACAGTCAGAGCAAAGGCGTGGCTTAAGGAAGGCTATCTATGAGGAGTAAGGAGATCAATGTAGTGAGATCATAGAGATCACAGAAGACTAAGGTGTATGAAGACTAAAAAGGTAGGAAGGGGTCAACTTATAAAGGACAGATTTTATATTTGATGATGGAATAGGAAACTTCTAGAGATCATTGACGGGCACAGGAAAAGAGGGCATGATTGACCAACAAAAGAGGTTTTGCAGAGCATGGATTGAAACAGAGAGAGACTGGAAGCAGGGAAGTGAGTTAGCAAGCTATTATAGCATTTCAGGTACAAGCTAGCCAGAGTCTGAACTAGTTATGGCTATATGAGTGGAGAGAAGGCAATTACAAGTTCAAGGCATCCAGGCCAAGAAAATTGTGATATATTAATGTAGTCCACTGGAAGTTTAAGAGGTGAGTGGACAAAGGAGTCCAAAGGCATCATTATGCAACCTACAATGTCATCATGAACCATTAGGGGGCAATGTGAGTTCAAGCACCCCATCTCTGGTTTCCTTCAGTAAATCTTACACAAGTGTAAACAGAGAATCATCTGGGTCTCTGAGCAACTGAGAAGGACTTATCTGGATCCCTGCAGCATCCTGGCCTCTTCCAATCCCATCCCAATCTCTGCCATGCCTCTCAACCTTCCAGTCCTGTCCAGGTCATAGCTTATTTTATTTACACTCCATCAGGAGTTCTTAACTTTAGAGTGTGTCAGTCTTGGGGAGCTTACGGACCTCTTCTAAGAATATTTTAAAATGCATAAAATGAAATATAAAAGATCACAAAGGAAATGAATTATGTTGAATTGCAGTTGTATGTGTATATATGTGTGTTCATGTATAAAAAGATATGTATGTAATATGTATATATACACACATATGTGTCCATCAACTTGGTGTGTGTGTGTATGTGTACATACACTAACCCTGGCTTAGATTTTAAAATGTAAAGATCACTCTCATACAATATTTATCAAATTTATTAAATTCACTCAGTTTCTATCACCTACCTGCTCAGACTCTTCTGCTTAATTTCCTACCAGTCAGGCAGTAAGCATTTAGTAAGCACCTTCTATGTGCCCGGCACTGTGCTAAGGGCTGAAGATGCAAAAAAGACAAAAGGTGGTCCCTGCCCTCAAGGAGCTCACCAGATAGCAAGCAAACAACTTTGTACAAGGAAGCTCTGGTTGTTCATTTGTATACAACTTCATATGATCCCACAGACTCTATCCAGGGGGTTTTCTCAGCAAAGATACTAGATTGGTTGGCCGATCCTTTCTCCAGTGTGTCTCCATATTACACAGGAGGAACTGAGATAAATAGGAGTTAAGTGATCTGCCCAGGTCACTACATAGCTAGTAAGTGTTTGAGAGTGGATTTGAATTCAGATCTTACTGATTCCGGACCAGGCACTCTATCTACTGCAGTACCTAGCTGCCCCATAAACAAACTATATATGGGAAAAATAGGAAATAATTAACAGAGGGAAGGTACTAGAATTGAAAAGTTGGGAAAGATTTTATATAGAAAGCAGATTTTTAAAAACTCTTAAATCAAGGATAGGTTCTAAGGCAGAAGAGCAATAAGGGTTTGGCAATAGGAATTAAGTGACTTGACCAAGGTCACACAGCTAGGCAGTGTCTGAGGCTAGATTTGAAAAAAGAACCTTCCATCTCTAGACCTGGCTCATGAGCCACTGAGCCACCTAGCTGCCCCACAAGGTAGAATTTTAACTTGGAACTTAAGAACGTCAGGGAAGCTAGGAAGAGGAGATAAGGAGACTGATGATTCCAAGGATAAAGAATAGCTAGAGAAAATGCCCAAAGCCTAGAGGTGGAGTATCTTGTTTGCTGAACAGCAAGAAAGTCAACATCATTGGATTGAAGAATATGTGTGTGTATGTGGGAAGTTTGTAAAATATAAGAAGACAGAAAACACTTTGGGGTAGGTTATAAAGGACTTTGAATGCCAAACAGGATTCTGTATCTGATCCTGGAGGTGATAGGGAGTCCCTGGGGTTTGTGGGGAATGAAGGTGGCATAGTTGGAACTGCACACTTCTTTATGATGCAAAGAAATTCAAATCCACATTATAAATTATAGCATGCTTCCTGAATAGCAAGTGCATTTTTGTTGTTATTGTTGTTGTTGATTGTTTCAGCCACATCTGATTCTTCATGACCCCATATGGAATTTTCTCAGCAAAAATACTGGAGTGAGTTGCTATTTCCTTCTGCAGTTTATTTTATTGATGAAGAAACTAAGGCAAACAGTGATTTGCCCAGGGATTTGAGATAGATCTATATTTATTACACATATTTATAATGTATATAATATGTATGTGTGTATATTATATATGTGAGACATTAAAATGCCCAATTGCCTATACCACACTGAAGAAAAATGTAAAACCTCGCATTCATTTTTGGCAAGGGAACAACTGTGTAGAGACCATTGTAAAATAGGCTTAACAGGCTTTCCTCCAATATTAAAGCTAAAAGGAGGAGAACAGTTCAGTTTCACTCTGGAGAGACTGTAGAGATGGCCACCACTTCTGAACAAATTGCCAGCTGAATGTTGGTGCCTTGTGGTCACTGGAGGTTCTCCTGACCTCACCATGAGCTGCCTCCCTGAGTCCAAGTCTCCATGAAATCATGCTTAAGCCAGCTGTGTCTAAGGCCAGCGAATAGCATGTCTGCATCATGGTCTCTCCTGGCATAATCTCCATAAAGCAGTTTATTGTCTTTATTTGAATGATTCCAACCATTGTACAAAAAGCAAATTATGTTTTAGCTACTTGGTTTACATGAGCACAGAACCTTTTCCATTTTGGCACCTTCCAGTTGGGAAAAAACACAAAAGAATACCAAAGAGGAAAGTCCTTAGCTAAGCAGGCATTCTGAACTGCCAAGGGGCTAGTGCAATATAAAGACATGGATGAATTATAAGGATTTGTTCTAAGAGGCTTCATTCAGACCCTGCACCCTCTGCTCTTCTAGGTATCAACCCGGTGGTTTTCTAAATGTCTCTCATGCAGGAGGTGTGGTCTCAGCCTTAGACTGGCAAGGAATAAAAATAAATATTGGATTACTCAATACTCACATAGGGTGTCTAGCATGATAGCAGGCACTGGGATTCCATGTTGAAGAATTAAATCTCTAGGCTCCTGAGAAGCTTGGGTTTAAAAGACTTAGAAAAAAAAAAAAAGACCTTCAAGAACAATGAGTCTGTCTACACATACCATGTGCCAAGACAGACCAATAGAATGACTACAGGAAGCCGCCACTTACCTCAGGTCCATAAACCATTAAGTATGACATACGGAATAAGTGGCACAAAACTTGGCTAGAGTTGAAGGTAGGAAACAGCTCTTAAGTCAACTTTTTTAGTTTGATGCATTCAATGGTTGGAGAAAGCACAGAAGGATCCCACTGGGGAAGAGCTCACCTAAGGTTTAACTACTAAGAGGAAGAAATACTGTCAAATGGAACTTTCCATTCCAACAAGTTATTCTTGCTAACTAGGTGGCAAATTCAGTTGTTTCTGTGCCACTAAAAGAGTTCAAATTCTGTTGGCACCCTTTAGTTTTAAGTGCTATGTAGTTCCTCAAGAGCCTTTACACAGTGAGTGATACCATGGCATTTCTCAAAAGTAACACCACATGATCCAGTGTAATTGGGATTTCAGAATTGATTGGCATAGGACCAAAGCTCTCCATTGAGAACTCCTTCCACATTGACGTTAAACACTAATAGTAGCCATATGGGCCAACCTTTCAACCAGATCCAAATCTGTTTAGTTGTATTATTACCTGACCTTTTTTTGTTGTTGTTCACATATAAAAAACAAATATTTTGCTAAAATCAAGGTAAACTATAGCTCTAACACTCCCTCCACCACACACATACATTCCCAGATCTAGCCATCTAACAACCCTACCCAAAAAAGGTACCAAAGTTTAGTTTGTCATAAACTGTTCTTCATGAAGTTCTGCTGCCTCTTGGTGATCACTATTTTTTTTAGGAAATATATATAGAATATATTTTTATAGGAATGGAATATTTTTATAAGAATGGAAATAAATATTACACTTTATGGAGAAGGAAATAAGTATGTGAGTATATAAGTAGGTATAAAAGTATGTACACTACCACATACTAAGCACTATACATGCTTTTTTACAAATATTATTCCATAAATGTTGGTGGGAGCATGGGAAAATTTGGATACTAATTATTGGTGGAATTTTGAATGGATAGAACCATTTTGGCAAAAGGGCCACAAAACTTCATACCCTTTAACTCAGCAATACCACTATTAGATCTATATTGCAAAGAAATCAGCGATAGTAAAAAAGGACCTACTTGTACAAAAATATTTTTAGCAGTTATTTTTTGTAGTGGCAAAGAATTGTAAACTGAGGGAATATCCATCCATTGGGGAATGTGGCATATGGTTGTAATGGAATATTATTGTGCTATAAGCAATGGCCAAGAGTTCCGAAAACCTTGTTCAGAAAAACCTGGAAAGACTTATATGAAATGATACAAAGTCAAGTGAGTAGAACCAGGAGAACATGATAACAGAAACATTGTATGATAATCAATTTGGAAGCCTTAAACTATAGAAGCAAAGCAAGATTCCAAGATAATCCAAAGGGATTCATGATTTAAAAAAAAAAGTTACCCACAGTATGTGGGATAAAAATTGATGACAAGTGCCTCACTCAAAAATGAGCACCAGTGCCCCATTCACTCAAATAAACAAAATCAGAGTCAGAAGGTAGGAGTAAAAAGAGGCAGTTGTTTATTCCCTTTCATGAAAGAGCACTTCAATGATGGGCAAAGAAGTACCAACTGACTAGGCAGCAAACAGGCAATATATACAGAAGGCTCCTCTCTGCTCCGTCACCCTCCCACCTCCCAACAGACTTTGAGTTATAAAACAAAACACCTGTGCATCCAGCCCAACTCAGGTGAGGCAATGGGAGCAACCAAGCTGTTCATTGCCCCTTCGGTCCTTAATCAGTCTCCCTCTCAAACCTGTCCCGGAGTCCTCAACCAACAAAAAGGTAACAAACCAGCTTTTGTAAACTGAATGCTCATTTTGAGAATAGCACACTCAATTCTGTCCTATGCAATAGTCAAAGAAGGAACTATTGGAGTTCAATTGCAGCTCAAAGCACACCCTTTTCCATTTTGTTTCCTTCATGAGCTTTATATTGTAAAGTATGATATGTATCTTTTTCCACACCATTAGGAATGTGGAAAAATATTGGCATGCACTGGTATAACCCATGTGAGACTACTGACTATCTTGGGGAGGAAGAGAGGGAGAGAACCTGAATCACAAAATGTCAAAAAACAATTATTAAAAATTATTTCTACATGTAATTTTTTAAAGTTATAAAGATATAAATACTAACATTACCTCATTTGATCATCAAAAAAAACCTGTGAGGTAGGTATTGTTATCATCTTCATTTTACAGTTGAGGAAACTGAGTCTGAGGGAGGTTAAGTAATTTACCCAGGACTGCACAGTTACTAAGTGTCTGAAAGTAGATTTGAATTCAGGTGTTCCTAGTTCCAAGCCCAGCACTGTTCACTGCAACACCTAGATGCCTCATATAGATGCTCATTATCCTTTGTGTAATTAGAATCTGTTACCCTAAAAACTACGACCCCCAGCAAAACTACGATTCCCAGCACCCTACTCACTTCCTGTTCTTACGTGCTGATGTCGACAGGATATAAATTGGGTGTAGTTCGTCTCTCACTCTCTTTCCTTCCTGTCATGGCTTTGGTAGAGCAGTGGTTTTTGAGCAGTTTTTAAATTAAAAATTAAAATTTTTTAAATTAAAATTTAATTTATATTAAAATCTTAAATTAAAATTTAAATTTTTAAGAAAAACTTAATCATGTGGTTCTATTTTGTCAGATAATAAACTTTATAAAAATTAATACTTGAAGTATTGGACATTAATTTTTAATCTTACACCATCCCTTTAACAATATGGGTATAACACACTATTCAGTTGATGAGCATATATAGAGTTCTTCCTATGTGCCAACTACTGTGTTAAGTATTAGGAATATAAATACAAATAAAAAGAAAGACTGACTGTCCTCAAGAAGCTTACATTCTAAATGGGGGAAGATAACACATAACATGAAGCTGAAATGAAGGAGGGGGAGCAGCACAAAGACATGGGCATGGTACAGGAAGAATAGAGTGTAGACTAGAGGGGAATGCCAGACAGCTGGCTTGGGCATCTCTGAAGTTGCTGTCCAGCACCCAAAGTTCTATCATTCTAAGACTCCAATGAAATAAATAATAAAATTATTATTGATATAGTTAATTAAATTATAATTAATAATAAAATGATTGGTTTAGTTTATTTTATTAATAAAATCCACCTCTGCTCCTGACTTACCACTGTGTAGAGAGCAAGAGCTCTTTTTCTGGGATTATTGGAGAAAGGTGTGCTCAGGTAAGATTTCAGGTTTGGCTTCTTATTAAATCATCTGAGCATAGATGAGAATAATTATAGTTTTAACAAGCTGCAGAAAAAGCCCCATGAACCCACTGCTTTGAGCTAGGCAACATCATTAAGTCTTCCTTTATGTTTGCTGGAAGTGCCCCAATCCTCCAGAGAACGTGATTTCTAGCCCTCAGCTCCAGCACAGCCTGCTGGCTCAACTATTATTATACTGGGGGGCTGGGGGGGAAGAGGGAAAGGGGGTAGAAGAAATGAAGACTGGTAGAACTACTCTTTCCTTTCTAGATTTCATCAGGGTTCTTCATCTGTATTAGACATTCCATTGCTTAAAAAATCCCAGCAACTGAAGATAACACCCCTCATCACACTCAGCAAAAAACAACACTGTGATAAGTCCAAGGGAGCTCTCCTGCTGCCTCAGGCTTTCTTTCCTAGGCATCAACATGGGCACAGTAGATATAGTGCTGAACTTGGAATCTCCAAGGATTGAGTTCTAAATTCCCTCTGACATATATATATATATATATGCTTTTTATTGCTAATATGTAAGTAGAAGCACAGCTCATAGTATTTTTGATCTGAAGAGATCTCTCTTAGAGATTATTTAGTCCAAATTCTCTCATTTAAAGAAATAATTGGTATCTTTTGTTTTTACATTCCCTCTCTTTCCAAATATATCCCTCCCCTTTCACAAAGTACTTTTAAAAAAGGAAAAAAGTCAGCTCAGCAAGACTATCAATACCAGCTGAATATGGTTGTATATGCAATGTTCCATAACCATGGTCCCCTATCTCTGTAAAGGTGAGAGACAAACACATTTTCTCATTACTGCTTCTCTGGGCTTCTTCCAAATCAAGTTTAGCCACAGTACACTCTTTCTGCTTACATTGTGTAGTCATTGTATATACTATTTTCCTGGTTTTGCTAATTTCACCCCCTTTGCATCAATATATGTCTCTCCTGGCTTCTCTGAATTCTTCATATTCATCACTAGTTACAGAATAGTAATATTTTATTATATTCATGTACCAGAATTTGTTAAATCATTCTAAGCAATACAAATTCCCATATATAAAAGATGAGGAAACCAAGTCCTTCAAAAGGTATTTGCTATTGAGATTCTAATTTATTATGAAGATCAAATGAAAGAATGCTTGTAAAATGCTTCAAAAGCCTAAAAGTGCTACATAAATAGTAGATATTATTATCTTTATTATTATTAGTGGCATTTGTATTATCAATCTGAATTAAAGAGAATGACCAAAGTAGCAATAATAAAAGGTCTTCAACTGAGGCAAGAAGAGATGATCTGGGGTCCCTCATTGCACTGAGGTATAGGGGTACCCAAGAAGGACAGGGTTAAAGAATCTAATGGGAGAAAGCTGTTACATAAGTTGTTTTACATGACAACTGAAAGTCCTTAGAGGAGGCTAGGAGACTGGGAAGGAGAGCCAGAGTCTAGGGAGACAAAAGAGAAGTATGATCACCATTACAAGAAATTTGTGCCTTTGGGAATGGAGCAAAATAAGCTAGTAGTCACCAGCTTCATTCAACAGTATTAATATTATTAACCAGATCCCTTACTCTGGGACTTCACTCCAAGCACAGAGCTCTAAGTCTCCCAACAACATTAGCAACATCAGTTACACCAACCCTTCTCCCACCCCAACTCACCAATTTGCCTCTGAGCAATGGAGAAATGGCACTTGGGCTATCCATGCCAAGGGGACAGAATCATCAATCTTCAGCTTCTTTCCAGACCTTTTCTTTCATGGGCAAATGGAGCATCCCATCTTACCACCTTTTAAACCAAAGCTAGGATTTCTTCTCTGCCACCAGTTTCACTGCTAGTCTAACATACAGATTTTCTTTGTGGAATATTAATAAACCATTTTACATATTACTTTGGGGGAAGGGGTGTATGACTATTTTCCTGTGCACTCATTTTGAATCTCAATATTAGGACAAGAGACTTTGAATATGAAGGGAATCTATAGGATTGTCACATAGATCCTATTTAGTTTTTGTGAATAGGATGTCATAGGGTGATTAACTTCTCAAAGACTTTCTCCCAATTTATAGAGGTTGATGATCTGAAAAAATATAGAACTATTAATGTCATTGTAATAAGGGTCTTTATTAGAGGCATACAGATTATAATTTGGGAAGATACACAGAACTGCAATATTGGGACTTCCAATGAACTGAAGTAAATGGAGGTGATTAGTCTTCTGGAAGGGAGGGGGCAAATTCTAGGTCTCTTGAGTTCACAAAAGCTTGGAAAAGAAGGTAGGTGCCTAGGACTGGCTTAGATTCTATAGCCAGTGACTAGGGTGATTAAAAAAAGTACTCTAGGTTTGATTGTCTTTAACCAGTTCATAGTTAATTCAATCAGTCTGTCTTTTGAGTTCTTTGTTTTAGGAAAGGTCAGTCTAGAGATTCTGAAAATAATGTTGTCAAGGGATTGAAATTTTAGTACTACATAAGGAGTAAGTACCACCTCCATTCTCTCTTACCCTTCCTCCCTCTCACTATCCCCCTCCATAATTCTCTATGCCTATCCTAGAAGTATTGAAGTTTTGGGGGCATCTAGGTTGCTCAGTGGATAGTCAGGCCTGGAGTTGGGAGAATCTGGGTTCAAATATGACTTCAGATACTTCCTACTGTGTGACCCTGGGCAAGTTACTTAATCCCTATGCCTCACCCTTACAGCTTTTCTGCCTTGGAACTGATACTATGAATTCTAAAATAGAAGGTAAGGGATTAAAAAAGAAAAGGAAAAAGAATAGGTCTTCAAAAACACAATAAATCAATGCTGGGGACCAGGACAGGGAGGGGATATAGTTGCACCTGAATTAAAGTGAAGTGAAATCTTTTCTCTTTGTACTCTGGAAAGATGTTCTCTGAGGTCAGATTAGGTGATGAGCCTTAGAGAACACCACAGAGCAGATATAATGAATCAGAAGGCTAAAATACATTTTTGAAGTTTTCCTAAATTTATGAGTTGGTGCCATTTTAAGGATGGAGTAATAAAAAATTATGACGTACCTCCTATAAATACTTTTAAAAAAACAGATTGGAATTTAACAGAATTGAGAGACGATAGTTAACTTCACCAAAATTAAAGGTTTAAAACATTTTCTTTCCTAAAACAAACTACACATGTTTTATTCATTTTAATGAATATTTTAGGTTGGTGGTATATATATATTCAATCAGGATGGTCAACTCTTTCTCTGTCTGGGAGAGCACTAATATTGTCTAGAGAATAGAAAATGCCAAGCACATAAGAATTACTAAATATTTCTGAATCTGTGGAGTCAAATATTGCTAAAATCCATTTTTATTTTAAGGCCTGGAGAAGAAAAATTGGCAGTGCTGCAGGAGAGCAAAGTGAGAGGCATCATTTCCGTTTCTGAGACTCTCTGAAATATTCAAGCCTTATAATGAATGTCTCTGGCAATGTGGCAGTGCTGGTAAAAATATGTAGCAAATTTAAAAAATAGAATTGCAAACAAATCTATATAAAGATTGAAGCTTGTTTTCTCCCTATGGACACTTAATTCTGACACAGACAAAAAAAATGCAGCAAAACAAAACAAAGCAGAAATAACTAACTTGATTAGAAATGCTGGAATATCTCAGTTTTTTCATCAATTATTTTGACATATGCATTTCTTCAGATTTCTTATTTGTAAATAACCTACCATGACTATTTGACTATTCTTTCTGGTTGGTATTACAACAGGAAACTGGTACATTTCCCAGGATATAATCTGGGATCAAATCCTTCTTCATGTGTAGGTTCAGTCCAGACATGAATATTTTGGTTAATTTCTTAGGTATTTCTGGTATCTCCTCAGAGCTGGGAGAAAGCATGTATTTTTTTAAACATTCTAAGCAAACTATTGTAGCCTTCAAAAGGCAGCTATTCACACATAGTATGAATTTAATACTTTGAACTTGGCATGTATATTGTACTCTATAAAGCATCCAAAGCTAGAAGTGAAAGCTGCCTATTCCTAAAATTGGGAACCAGAGAAAATATCCTAGGAATACTTGGTATGTGTTCTTTTCTTTAGCAGGGTGAGGTTGTGGAAATAAAATTAGACTTGAAGGCAAGAGATCGAGGTGTAAGTCCCTGCCGTAGGCACTTACATTTAAGTGGACAGAGGGCTGAACTTAAAATCAGAAAGTCCTGAGTATGAGTTCTGCTTCCAACACTGTTGATAAGTTGTTTTATGAAACCCTCAGGAAGCCCCAATCACCATAGATAGGATTAGTAGTAAGATTGTCCTAGAGTGAACTATGAAGCTTCAAGGGCCCAAAGATCTCAATCTAGATGGTAGTAGATATAATCAAATCTTGAGTAACCTTTGTCTTGGAAGTTTCTCCCATTTATGTAGACTTCTCCCAGGTAGTCCAGCTCCTGACTGGAATCCTCTTTCTCTAACTTCCAAGTAAATCAATCAGTTGTCCTTCCTTTCCTTTATTCCCCAGAGAATAGATAAGACCCCAAGTTCTTCAGTTCCTTGGAACAATCCCATGATGGAAAATCCTATTTGTGGTACATTTTCCCAGAGATATTGTTCCCAGAGTCCCAGAGCTTGGCTCTTTGTGGTGTTGTGTATGACTTTGTGTGGCAGCCATAAGAGCATTATCTCCTTTGTTCTGATTAAAGACTTGTTGTTTGTAACTGCTTTAGTGTGTAAACTTTGAAAAACACAGAACCACTAAAAGAGCTAGAAAGAACTAGTCTTTAATCAGGACAAGAGACAGTGCTCAAGACTTGGCTGCCACACAGAGTCGAGTGCTTAATACCACACAGAGCCAAAGCTCTGGGGCTCTGGGAACAGTGTCTCTGGGAAAACATTTTCCAAAGAGTAATAGAACTTGGGGGTCTTATACACCTTTTGGGGAATAAAAGACCAGAAGTAAGATTGATTAGCTTTCCAATGGGCACAAGGGAAAGGGGAGTCTAGAGCTGGATTATGAGGAGAGGCAAATGCTTTACAATGGATACAAGAAGACCGATTCCAGCCTGACCTTAAAGGTAAGTAACATTTCATAAGCAAGTTTGTTTCTTTACATTCATTCTTATTATCTATAAATATATTTATTTGTTATTCATAAAACACATTTTTGTATTTAAAAGCATACAAAACAAAAAATTCATGTGGTTTTTGGGGGCCTGAATGAATTAATTGCATTTCCATTCATTTAAGTGGAGAAATTAAAAACTTAGTTACAAGCTTGGCCATGGAACTAATTAAATTACTCTTGTGTCAAGGTACCCGTGTACTGAAGACTCAAGACATAGTTTTTGTCACCAAAATCCGTTAGTGCCAATGACAGAAAATACTATGATTTTAACAATGGAAATGATATTTTAAAGGAGGCAAAATTAGCTGCACCCTAAAGACCATGGGCCTTTCCCATCTGACTTGCAGCTGAAACCTTTTATGTGTCTTGTGTCTCCCTTTAAAATGAGAGATCCTTTAGAGCAGGGACAGGCGGACTTTTCTTTGGTGTCCCCAGAGCTTGGAGCACATAACAAGCACACACGCTTTTTCTTTCATTCATTCATGCAAGTTGTTCCTTAGAGCCTCAGAGACACCTTGCAACTCGGAGATTCTGAGACTGCACTGACATGAAAGGAACAATAAATAACTTATGAATATTGACAGCATTGCAACTTTGATTGCATTAAATTAGTCAAAAAGACAGACAGACATTCAGAATGTGCACTTAGCACAACGCCTCACACACTCTATATACTACTTAATAAGTGCTAGGTGACTGCTTTGAGTGAGCACATTAAAAATATGAACAGGAGCACGTTTTTTTTTTAAATAAATTCTTATCCTCCATCTTAGAATCAATACTGTGTATTGGTCCCAAGGCAGAAGAGTGGTAAAGCTAGGCAATGGGGGATAAGTGACTTGTACAGGTTCCCATAGCTAGGAAGTATCCAAGTTCAGATTTGAACCCCCAATACCTCCCATCTCTAGATCTGGCTCTCACCGAGACATCTAGCTGCTTCCTACATTTCTTAATCATCGGTAGCAATTTTATATCTTTAATTATACAGATATTTAAAAGGTTCTATCATGAATAGACATCTTCTGAGAGCTTTTCCATGGAAATTCCTGAGCAGGGATATGTTTATATTCTTCAACTGGAATTTGGATCTACAAGTAACACAATGCAGCTTGTAAACTTCTTCTCAATAACTTCTAAAAATATTCCTGGTATCACAAGAAAAAATTTTGGACATCTCCCCAGTTATAAGGAAATAAGGAAAGAGATGGAGCTAGAGCTACTGGAAAGGCTGAAGCAGGAAGGTTCCAAATTCTGAAAAGCAAAGGGGTTCCTCTAAGAGACCGTTGGAGGAGTAGGTCTGAACTCCTTGGGTGGACCTCATGAGTTGACTATTCTCCCTCTCCTGTGGCTGTCCTTCAGATCCAACTACTTGTTCCTGTATTCCTGTGTATATACCACTGCTGCTGACTGACAGAGATTCGAACAGAGCTGCTTGTGACATCTAAAACCATCTGTCAATCGAACATAATGGACTTCTCTACTAGCAGCAATGCAAGGATCCAGAGCAAGGCTGAGGGACTTATGAGAAAGAAAACTAGCCACATTCAGAGGAAGAACTGTGGGAGGAGAAACACAGAGGAAAAACAACTGCTTGAACACATGGGCTGATGGGGATATTATTGGGGATGTAGACACTAAATGATAATTCTAGCCCAACAATCAATAATATGGAATTAGAGCTTAATCAATGATACATGTAAAACCAGTGGAATTGTGCGTCGGCTAAGCAGGGTTAGGGGGGTTTGGGGGAGAGGGAAAGAACATGAAACATGTAAATATGGGAAAATATTCAAAATAAAAAAAAAAATAAAGCCATCTGTCAGTGAGAACCTGTTCCTGCTTTCCTTCCAACCTTACCACCTCTATTCACCATCTAAGGAGGGAATTTGGTTAGTGAAGAGTATTTATTGTAGGAACTGGGACTTTTAGGTAGAGAGGTAATTGGTAGTACAGATACCAACCGGCAGAAGATAACAACTAGATTTGTTGGGGAGATTTACTTATATTCTTTAGTTAGATCATCTCAATTCCCTTCCCTTCCTTCCCTTATCTCAAATAAACCCTGTTTAATATCATTTGGGTATCCAGTAAGCTTTATCCTGTTGGTCTTCCCAATCCCTGAGATACTTCTGTGATTACTGGTCCTAACAATCATTCCTTAGCCATCTAAAATCCCAATACCACCCTAGTATCATTTAGATACTTAATTCACCTCTCCTCTCTGTCCCCTGCCATGTGAACATTTCAAAAACCATCTAATATAGAATTTTACATAAGATCATACTGCTAAATACTAAAAATTGGAAAGCTTCTGAGGCATTTAGGAATTAACTTCTATATTAGTGCAAAATTATGAAAATCTATTAAAAGTGGTATTTACTATCTCTGACAACCAGGGCTGCTACACAGAGAATTTAGAAATCCAATTCATTAAAGATCCAGCTGCCACATTACTCTTCCTAAGGATCACTCCTACTATCTGCCACTTTTGCTCCTATGCCATATGCTGAACAAAGGTGGAGAAAAGCATGCATTAAAAGTTTGTTACTTAAAACTGGGCCCTCGCTGCTGCTAGGCAATTCTACTATATCTCTCTCATCAACTCACTATCTCACTCTCCAGAGGGGCTCTTCTAAACCTTTGCATCCTTCCTTAAGCTTCCCCTAGTTCCCTGTCTCCTCTAAGCTGAGAACTTTGACTCGTATTTTACAGAAAAAGTTGAGGCCATTTGCTGGGAGTTCTCTCTTCTTCATCTTGTAACTCTGTTTTCTGCTGCTATCACCTCAAGCTTGTTTTACATGAAGTACCTTTACTCCTGACCAAGCTAACCTCTCCTTAAGGGATCCCATTCCTTCCTATACCCTCCAACAGACTGCCCCCTCTCATTTATCTTCCATCTCTCCCTGTCTAGTGGCTCATTCCCTATTACCTACCAACATTCCCATCACTCTCCCTTTCACCAAAAAACCTTAATTTGATCCTTCCACTTGTTATCGTTCTAGATCTTTTATGTTTACTGGCTAAACTCCTTGAAAAGACCATCTACAGCAAGTGCCTCCACTTTCTCTTTTTACAATCCTTTGCAATTCTGCTTTTGCTCTCACCATTTCTCCGAAACCTTATCTCCAATTACTTCTTAATCGACAAACCCAATGGCCTTTTCTTAGTCCTTATTCTCCTTGATCTCTCTGCAAATTGACCCTGTTGATCATTGTCTCATCCTTGCTATTTTTTTCTCTGTTTTTGGGACATCTCTCTCCTGATTATCTTCCTACCAACCTCCCACTATCTGATTGCTTCTTCTCTGTCTCCTCTAGATCATACCCTGTAACTCCAAGGGTCCACTGGGATCCTCTTCTCTTAATACTACGTCCCTTGGTGACCTTGAGCTCCCAAGGATGTCATCTTTACTCAAAAGTAGATTCCTAAATCTCCCTATCTTGAGCTAATCTCTGCTAACTTCCACTCTCTTCTCTAACTGCCTTTCAAGCATTCTGAACTAGATGTCCGGTAGGCATCTAAAACTCAACATTTCTGTTATAAAGAATTTTATTTATCTCACTCAGCCTCTTTAAGAGCAGAAGTCTTCTCAATAGTCCTCCATCACTTTAAGAGGCCTATCATAAAAGGGTGAATTCAGTTGGTTCTGGGTTCCAGTCTCACTTCCTTGAGAGCAGGCTGCTGGATCATTCTCTCAGACAAAGAAGATGTTAGTTTGAGACAGTTACTTTGAGAGCTTGAGATACACCTATGAATTTAAGTTAAAGTCTGATTCTGGAAAGCTTTTCTCCTGGAGGGAGGAGCTGTCAGAGGGGCTCTGTCCACTCTCTCTGACTTGGGAGTATAGGTTTTTTAAAAAAATACATTTTCCTATGCAGTCAACAATATTTCAATCAGTAAAAAATTTTTGAAAATTATTTTGAAATGGAAATCACATATATTTGGACTTTCTTGCCTTCTTAAAAATATACAGAAAGTGCTGTTTCTTTACTTAATAAGTTAGTTAAATCATTTAATACAGAAAAATGATGATATAACTATTAGCAAGCTCTAGTTCCAGTACTAAGTACCAGATATGCTGAATGACTGAGTTTTTCTTTTTGGGGGGATTAACCTGTAATTTCATCTTCCTGGAGAACTCCTATTGTGGCAACTCCCTTCATCAATGCAGATTGATCAATTAACAAGGATTTACTAGGGGTTTATTTATGTGCCAGGGACTGAGGCTAGAAAGACAAAAAAATGGAGTGGCCTCTCAATGAGAGCATACAATCTACTGGAGGAATAGAGGTTCACTGATAAGAAGAAAGAGGATATGTGCAAAGTAAATATATAGTGATTGGGAAAACGAATACTAAAAACTGAGAAAAATCAGCAAAGATGTAGACAAGGTTCCTTAAAGGAAAAAGGGAGTCCAGAAGGTGGCCATTAGGAGGAAAAGCAGTCAAGGCATGAAGAACAGGCTGAGAAAAGATGAGATGTTGCCTATGGGAAACAGAAAGTAGGTCAGTTTGACTGAAGCATAGTTTCTGAGAAGTCAAGTGTCATCGATCTGGAAAGACATGAAGAAAGGCAGGGCTCTAAAGGACAAAGGAGGGTCTATTTGGCTCTAACACAATGGAAAGCTACTGAAGTTTCTTGAACTTCAGAGACCTGATAAAAGTTGTGAATGGGCAGACGGACTGGAAAGACAAGGGTTTGGATACAAGGGGACCAATTAGGAGGCTAGCAAAAGTTCTAGTGAGGGGTGACAAGGGCTAAACTAGGCTAGTTGTAGTGAGTAGAGATAAGAAATATTTTAAAAGTGATGTTAAGGGAGAGGAAACATATAAGAAAAACAACTGCTTGAATGCATGGATTGAGGCGGACATGATTGGGGATGTAGACTCGAAACTACCACACCAATGCATCTATCAACAATTTGGAAATAGGTCTTGATCAAGGACACATGTTAAAACCAGTGGAAATGTGCATCGGCTATGGGTGGGGAGAGTTCGGGGGGTGAAGGGGAAAGTAGGAGCATGAATCATGTAACCATGTTAAAAATGAATATTAATAAATGTTTTAAAAAAGATAATTGTAATGTAGCATGCAAACTAATCAGGCAATTGTTTTAAGAAGTTTACAACAATCTTGAGTTGTAAAATAAAAACATCTCTATCCCTCTATAGAGGATGTTCCAAAAGTCTTGGTGCAATTTTAAGCTGCTTTGGTAATTAATAAGATATTTAAGCTTTAAACTGCAATGACTTTTGAATACCCCGTGTTGTCCAGACCTGTGATATTATTGGCATAAGGAATTCCTGGTGTGGAAATGCCTTTCACCAATGCAGTAAAAAATAATAAAAACAATAATTTAATGGGAAAAAAAGTGATGTTAAGGATAGAGGCAGGTAGGTGGTTCATTGGATAGAGAGCCAAGCCTAGAGATAAAAGAGTTCAAATTTGGACTTTGATACGTCCTAGCTGTGTGACCAGGCAAGTCATTTAACCCCAACTGCCTACCCTCCCTATTCTGCTACCTTGGAGTTGATATTTAGTATCAATTCTAAGACAGAAAGTAAGTGTTAAAAAAATGTTTAGGATGTAGAATCAACAAGATTTGGCAACTGATTGGATTTGAGTGGGGTAGCAGTGGCAGACAGGGGGCTGAATATGAATAAGTGAAATCCTAACATAAGTATAGTAAAAATAGTCTTGAACATGATTAGAACACTTAAAATTTAAAATAATTTTCAATCGATAAGACTGGAGGCATTGTAGTCAATAGATGAATAAAAGAATGGTAATATTTTCCATTCAAATGAGGAAATGCGGCAGAAGGATGGGATTTAAGGAAGAAGATAATGAATGAGTTCTGTTTTGAAAATGAGTTGGTGATGTATGAGGGACATCTAGGTCCCAATATACAGTAAGCAACAGAGATCTCGGACTAAAGCTCAGGGGAGTTCCACAATCTGTAATTCATAGTATTAAAGAGTTGCCTGGCTCAATGAAAAGATTAAGGGCCTTTAAACTAGATGAAATAGCTAATGCATATCAATGGCAAGATTTGACCCATCCCCACATGACTACCCTTGATTTTTATGTTACTATCTGAAAATCAAAGTAGATGAGAGTCACAGAATGGAATGGCAAGAGCAACATTAATATCTATTAATAAGAAAAAAACAGGGGAAAAACATTCTTTCTGAATCTTTCCAATTATAGCTACCATAAGCTGGAATAGCAGATAAAGAACGAATACTATTATCTGGTTCACAAATATGCTATGAGCTAAGTGACTCTTCATTTTAAGATAAGCAATCCTAAATACTGCTAAATGGAAAAGACAGATTAAAAAGAAGTCCAAGTTATCCTACTAACTACAAAATGGACAACAAACAAGGGATTTAATCTCAATGATATAACAAGGATCTATCAAATATAAGACTCCATTGGTCAAAGCAACATATACTCAAATACATTCTTCCAATTTATTTTAGTAAATTAAGTATTTTTGCTTTCAAAAAAGCTGTGAATCTCCCAGTAACAATTATCAGCCCAATAGAATGCCCCCAATCTACACAAATGACAAGAAAGCTTAATGGCTCTGTTTATATGAAAATCATTTTAGTACTTGCTTGTTCTTCATTGAACATGAGACCAAATAGTTCATATAGTTGTATGCCTCTTTTATGACATATTTTTTCCCTTCACAGTAACTCTTATCTCTCCTCAGTAGAGCTTATTAAGTCTCTTGTTCACAATTTAAATGGAAAAATAAATTCAGAATGTTGAAAGACCTTGAGTTCCAGAAACTGATATATGCTAGAGAGATTGAATAAGAGTGAACAATCTGATTCTACAGGGAATGTAGTGGAAATTACATTTCAGAACACCTGACTTTTTAAAAAAGGTTTCTCAAAAGCAGGTGGGAAGGAATATTTCACAGTGGTGAGTTTTATTTTTTGATTCTGGAAAGGAAGAGCAAATAATACAGGATCATAATCTGAAAACATTAGCAACACACCAAACAACCATAATCAGGTTGACTACAAATTAGTGGCTGGATAATTTATTGTTCTCTCTTTAGTTACCAGGTAACTTAAGCACAGTAAAAATAGCCATGAACATGGTTGGAAGGCTTAAATTTAAAACATTTTTAATCAATAAGACTGGTGGCATTGTAGTTAATGAGTTGCTTTTTAAGTTGTGATTCTACTAATAGAAGGTGGTACCATCCCTCTATTCATTTTCTTATTCCCCAACCTTTTTTCTCTTGTCATTTTGTTTCATTCTATAAAAATATCTGGCTCTGGCCTCACATGGTTGCCAGATAAAAACTAGTTCTGGATGCTCCAAGTCCTGTACAATGAGCTGAGTCAGATGCAAAGGAATAAACCAAAGCTGAAGTTTGTGGAAGGCCAAGGTCAGTTTTCTCACTGTATTTCAAATACCTTTTTATTGGACACAATCAATTCTTAAAAGAAAGCAGTCCTCATGACTGAGTAGTTCTTTTCTCCCTTGTAGCTGTGGAACGTTTTGTGGAATCGGCCTTTATAGACTCTAACAACTTTCTGATCGTCTCATTTGAAGGTCCTTTCCCTGGCTTCTTGGCCTTGGATTTATTTGATACAGATGGTAGAAACAGGGCTGCCAGCCCCCAAGGATGGCTCCTTGATTTTGAAGGTTGAATTTTGTCATCTTGTTGTAAAATCCAAGCACTTTCTCTAGCCAGATGGACAAATCTTTCCAGCTGGTTTTCATTAACATTTCTGCTAACGTTAAGGGCAGGTTCAAAGGGATTCTGAATATGTATAGGAGAAGAGTCAGGCTTATTTTGCTCCTTTCCCTATAAAAATTTTTAAAAGAAAAAAAAAAACACAGAGTGCTTAAAAACAAGAAGATTTTGTTCAGCTTAATAAATACATGAGTACTAATGCCAGATTCTAATGGTGGTTCTATTGAAGAATTTATGACACTGAGAAAATTACCATATGCATTAATCCGAATCAAAAACCTATAGTTTTATGGAAATTTTCTTTATATATTTCTTTGGGGGAATAACAAATTATGCTTATGAGATGATACCAGTAGCTCAAGAATAGTTCTAGGACTCAATCAATGGTAAGGAATTTACAAAAATTATAACAATCAATTTAGCATGCTACAGTTGAGAAGGAAGAAAAAGGAAGGTGAATGGCAAAATAGGAGATAACATTCCTGTTAATAGGCAAAAAATATATCTATGAAGGATATGCATTTAAAACACACCTATTAATCTGAATCCCACTGGGCACACTCAAAAATGCACAAATTAAATAATGGCAGCTAGTACTTCGTGCAACCATGCTTACACATGATCCTGACTACAGTCATACTTTCTTTAATCTCAGTGGATTATTCATATCTGGGGCCTGGGCTGCCATGACTATCTCAAGGGATCAGAGAAAAAGAAGCATGAATGTTTGAAGGTGGTTATCTGATAGTCCACCTTCAGAAATGTATTTATGACAGCTGGTTTCTGATGATGTTTCTTTAAGTAGAAGATGAGTTAGGAAAGAACTGGGAAAGTAGAGAAGAGAGGAGCCAGAGACAGAACTTGGGTGTTTGTCTACAGGGCCAATGCTTTCTTGTTTTGACCTGACCCTGTGATTTCTTCAGAGTAGGTGATTTCAAGTATACACCAATGTAGGTGAGCAACTGTATTTAACTTTCAGCACCAAAGGCCTGCCCATGGTCAAATGGTTAATTCCTGCAGGTCAGAGGATGGATTTAACACAGGTCTTCCTGCTTCTGAACTGTCCACCTTACCAAGCTGTCTCTATATTGTCTCTCATAAGATCGCCAAAGAAATGCTAATTACAGACAGTAAACATCCTAATGAGAAGATATCTAATAGAAGGGAGAAGTTACCTTAATCTTGACAGCCTTCCCAGAGTAATTTAGCTCCCTAATTTACTAAATTCCCTAAAAACTGCCTGGGTCTTATCCATAGCCACTCCTAATTTTCTTTTTCAGATTTTTCCTTCTTTCTTAATACTTATTTATATGTCACAAGTTTACTTCTCCAATGAGGCTTCATTATAATCAATGCAAGGGGAAATCAGTGAAACCTGCCATGGAGAATATATTGTTTTCTTCTATAAGAACAATTCAAGTTAAACAAAGTAGGTAAATGGGAAAATATTAATAAATACATACGTGGGGGTATGTGTTTGTTTATACAGTACGGTATTACATTATGAGTTTCCTAAAATCAACTTTTCAGGGGCGCACGTGTTTTTCATGTTAAAACATATAATGTTTCAACAACTGAAGATGCGACAGACAAGGTTATCAATAAAAGATCAATGCATAGTTACCTTTCGAATATTTATAGAATTCTTATTAAAAGCAAAATTTCCAAAATATTCAAAAAACTGACATAGTAGAATATCTGGAAGAAAAAGTAAAATAGGCGTAAATAGGAAAAGTAGCTTCAGATAAAGAAATGACTACCCAGCAATCCTTGGGACTGTCAGCAATTCTTCACCCTTGCATAGTTCTCCCAGTCCCCAACCTGGGCTCCTAAACCAAGAGTCATCCTCAACTTGTCATGCTCTAACATCCAAAAATTTGCTAAAATCTGACAATTTTCATTTTTGCAATATCTCTCTAATACTGTCCCCTCTTCTGATAAGTCACCACCACTGTGCAGACCCTCAACATCTTATACCTGGATTATTGCAGTAACTTGCCAAGGACTCTGCCTGCCTTAAGTCTCTCATTCCAATCCATCCTTCATTCAGCTATCAGTGATTCTCCTCCACTCAATAAACTCCAGTGGCTAACTGGAACTAATCCCCTACTTTTCCAGTCTTCTTTAACCTTACTCCTCACTAGGAAACTAAACTTTTCTTTTCTTTAAGCCTTTACATAGCACAGGCTAGGCAATTGGGGTCAAGTGACTTGCCCAGGGTCACACAGCTAAGGAAATGTCTGCCAGGTCACATTTGAACCCAGGGCCTCCCATCTCTAGGACTGGCTCATTCTCCACCAAGCCTCAGAGATGCCCCTGAAGCTTCTTTCGTAATGATTTCCTACTTATCTTGCATATAGCTTGTTTGTACAGACTGGTCTTATCTAGCAGACTATGAGCTCCCAGAGGGCAGGGACTATCTTTTGCCTCTTTCTGTATTCCTAGCATTTAGCACAATGCCCAGTAGTACATAGAGGATGCTCCATAAATAATTACTGACTGACTACTGACTACTTAGCTAATAAGCGCTTAACAAATAGTCAATGAATAAATCAACAAAACCCCTTTATTTATTCTTTTGAAAATATCTAACATGTTGTTTACCTAGTGTTTCTGTGTTTTCAGAAGGTTTAATTCTGTCCAAGTTACTAACGAATGTACAGTCATTGCCTTCAATTATGCATTTGTCTTCTGCACCTAAAAAAAATGCAAAAATGAAACAATTAATGAAAATTGTAATAGTTTCCTTCTTTGGAAAATAGATCTATGATTTGTATCAATCAAAATAAGCATAAGAAGTGAATGCCTTTTGTTATTAATCACTCAAACACTGAGAATAAGATTTGTATTTATTTACCAACTCATCTCTGAAGGGGTTTTTAACTTGCAGCCTACACTCCATTACTATAACTAAGGGGAATGATCTTTTTTATTTGACAACTACATGTAAAAACAAATTTTAACATTAAAAAAAATTTGAGTCCTAAATTCTCTTTTCTCCCTCCTTCTCCTGGCCCCTTGCTGAGACAGTAACAAACTGATATAGATTTTGTATGTGAAATCATATAGAACATTTTCCCACATTAATACTTTTGTGGAAGGAAATTTGAACAGAAAAAGTGAAGAAAGAAACTGAAGTATAACATATTTTGGTCTGGATTCAGATGCCATCTGTTCTTTCTCTGGAAGCTGCTAGCATTCTTTGTCATGGGATTGTTTGTTGGATCATTGTATTGCTGGGAATAGCCAAGTCATTCATAGTTGTTCATCATAAAATACTGCCCTTACTGTGTACCTTGTTCTTTTGGTCCTGCTTACTTCACCCTGCATCAGTTCGTGTGAGTCTTTTCAGATTTTTCTGAAATCTTCCTGCTTGTTATTTCTTAAAGCACAATGGCATTCTATTACAATACCACAACTTACTCAGCCATTCCCCAATGGATGGATATCCCGAGGGGAACAACTGTAGGCCTTTCCATTTCTTGACCACCAACACCAATGACCAACTACCAGCATCAGGCAGGTGAGCCCACCAGCCCACTACATCAGCCCCTAAAAGTTACAGTCCAGAGGAGGAATCTTTGTGAAATGTGACCCAGTAACTGACTCTGCAGGTGCTACAGCCTCTGTCTCCTCAGCAGCCTGAGCTACTGAACACCCAGAATGGGTACTCTGGTACCTTTGCTTCAGTCTGACAAGGGCAGAGTATTAATTACGCTGTTGTTTTCAGCCTTTTAATGCTCACAGCATGGTATTCTATGCCATAAGTATCCAGCACATTGAACATTTACCTTGGTAAAACAATAGGGAAGCCAGGATATTTGTATGGGCAATTTCTATTCAGTAACAGCAACCGAGTTCTGTTCATTTCAAAGTCTATTATGTTCTAAAGTTAATGAATTCACAGAATAGGCCAAGTTTTGATTCTTTTGTGAATACTATACTTAACAAAGGACATGTGCTGGGAAAGAATTTATAGTAATAATTTTCTTTTACTGTAGCTTGAAAAAAACTATATGACCCCCTCTCTCTATACTACATTACCTATAATAACATAAATATTTCAAATGTCCTCACACACCTGAGAAGAAACACCAGTATAGTGAAAATACTAAGGACTAGGCAAGTGGGATTAAGTGACAAAGCTAGGAGGTATCTGAGGCTAGATTCGAACCCAGGACCTCTAATCTTTAGGTCTAGCTCTCTATCCACTGTGCCACCTACTTGCCCTGAAATTACCTATTTCTGAACACTGTACCTCTCTTAATATATTCTAAGACAACATTAACTCCAATTTTTTTTCCATAGGTAAATGCTGTCAAACTATACCTCCCCCATTTTATATTTGTTTACATTTATTTTTGGTTCTTGGATAAACAGCTCACAACAAAGTCTAAGTCTAGACCTTAACAACTGTCCCTCTTCAATTTTATCTTATTTTAGTCATTGGGTCAGCCCTGACAAGATCTTTCTGGATGAATCTATCATCCAACACACATTAACTATTCCTCCCAGAAACAAAGAATCTTGGACAGGATTTCAGAAGCCATAGATTCCAATCTATACCAGAAAAAGCATCTCTTCTGCTGATCCCACAGTGGTCACCTCACCTTTCACACTGCAATCCATCCTCTTTTGGGATAGCTCTGTTAGTTTTTTCCTTACATCAAAAGCCTAAAATCTGTTTCTTTCTAACTTCTACCCATTTTCCCTAGTACTGCTCTCTAGGCAATTACAAGTTTATTCTATATTCTCCAAATCCTCAAAAATGACCATCATATTTTTCTATCCATGTCATCTCATCTTAAGTCAGTCCTATGGATGACCCAGCTTCATATCAAATGAAAACCTGTCAGATAATTTAAACTAATGTAGAATCAATATGACTATTCCTTAGGGTCCAATGATTCAAGCAGTTATGACTTCTACTTAACATATTAGCATCTAGTGCATATCTCTCCATGTGAAGTATAAGATACTTTGTTGAATACTTGTAAGGGAACATAGTATATACTAGATGGAGACAGGCGAAAATGGAGTATAATGCAGTGGTTTTGAAACTATTTTTTTTTTTTGCTCATAGAACGGTATTATTTGCCGTGGAAAATCACATCATACTGAACTCTCAAGTATACAATGTTTATAGTATTCTCTTGACTGACTGGTCTATACTGGAAAAAAAGGAATTTAAGATGGTCTGGCTTAATCTGTTATCTGAGTAATCAGTTTTTCCCTAAGTCTTCACAAACAATATTTTTATAGTATTTTAGAATTTTGCCAGGAAGTGAATGCAAACTCACTAGTCTATCATTTTAGAGATGATATTTCCTTTACATTTTTGAAAACCATGAATTTTTCCCTTGACTTGTCTAATGGCACCTCTCGTTTTCTAATAGCTTTCTTTTACTAAAAAATTTTTATTGAAATCTTTTAATTTTGCATCCATTTCTCCCTCTATCTATCCTCTTCCTCCCCTCCCAGAGACACAACCCATATAATAAAAGATTAAAAAGGGAGAAGAAAAAAATCTGATATTACACATATTTTTCTATATCCATGTACTTCCTCTCCCGCAAGTGGGATGGAGGTGAGTGAGAAAGACTCTTTGGTCAGGATTGATTTCACAGTACTCTGCTATACCCGACATAAAGTCCAGTTTTATTTGTAGGTTTCAACACTTGAGCTTTTTTTTTTTAAAAAAAAACAGTTTGGGAATTTCAAATACCATTGATTTCTATCATTAGATGGGAGACTTTTAACTGATAAACTTTGAAATCAAATTTCATACATCAGACATCTGCCCCAATCTTCATCAATAGGGTCACATCCTGCAATAGTTTCTATTTATGAATCTGATCTATATATTCAAAACTCTAAATCATCAATCCCAAAATAATTTTATAGGATGGTGATGGCAAAGATATGACACATGTAGCCATTTTCGACAACACATGGCCATATGTGGCTACATACGGAGAAGTATGGGGCTGCATGCCGAGGATGAAACATTCGCTGTAGTGTAGTGTAGACACTCTGTGCACTATAGATGACAATTCTACCTATATTAATTTACCTATTTTAGTTTATTAAATGCAGCTATATATTACAATTATGCATTTTTGTTATTTAAACTTTAAATATCACAAAATTATGTTTTTTGTTCTCAAAATGACACACAATCCAAGTTATGCTTTATTTTTTGGCGAATTTTGACACACCAAGTTCAAAAGGTTGCCCATCACTGTTATACGACTTGCCCAAGGTCAAAAAGGTCAGTAAAGTGGCAGAGCCAAGCTATACCATTCTTATCATACTGCCATTCCAAAATGACGGACTCTTAACGTTATTCTCCCCCTAAAACAATTGCAGAAAGATAAAGCAATGGATTGTTTGGTCATCTCTTGTATTCCCCTATTCAATCTAGACTGCCACAATCAGGCAGAAAGAAAGCGCGAGGAAAATTTTTCTTGCATCTTAGTGTAAACCTTAAAAGCAGACATAACTGCTCCAGGTCTGTCAAAGAGATGCGTATCAGTTATAATTCCTGTTTCTCCCATTTAAATTGTAATCATGTATACTATTTTCCTGTTTACTCATTTTGCATCAATTCATATAAGTCTTTCCATGCTTTTCTGCATTCATTACATTCACTATTTCTTATAGCACAGCAATATTCTATTATTTTCATGTAACACAATGTGTTTACTCATTTAGCCCATTAATGGGGCATCTACTTTGCTCCAAGTATGTTGCTATCATAAAAAGGGGTTCCTATAAATATTTTGGGATATGTGAAGGGAGCCTTTCTTTTGTCTTTGGTCTTTCTGAGGTATATACTTAGCAACAGAATTTCTGGGTCAAAGGGAATGAACATTTTAATTGCTTTTATCTGCGTAATTCCTAATTACTACTGTTTTTTAAAGCTCATAATTAGTGACCTGACAATTACATCTTCCCAGTGTATCAGTATGATAGGATATAGTTCATCTAAGCCTGTGACAACAATTTCATACTGATAAATGTAAACAAGATGAACCAACATTCATTATTAAGCATCTAATAATAATCTATAGACTCTGTGCCAGGCACTGAGGATACAGACAAAAATTGAATATCAGCTTCTAAAAGAGCTTATAATTTATTGAGAGATAATATGCACATAAATATATACAAAAATATATTTGGAGGGGTGATTAAGAAAGGCTTCATATAGAAGGCTTTACATAAGCAGAGTTTTTAAGGAAAAATGGGATTTTAAGAGGGAGAGGTGATACCCATATGCATTCTGTGTGACAGTATAAGAGTTCAAATATAAGAGATGGAGTGCTATGTGTGAAGAACAAGAAAAAAGGTCAGTTGTGTTATACAATAGAGTGTGGGAAGTAAGACATGGCTGTGAAAGTAAGGGGGCGGGTCATGGCAGTGGAATTCACTGAAAAGGAGACATGGTCAGATCTGCACATGAGCTAAATCATTTTTGGCAGTTATGTGTCAGATTAACTGGAGAGGGGACAGAGCTGAAAAAGAAAAATCAATTAGGAGGTAAGTCTAGTATTATGGAGGTAAAAATGACAAATTAGCAACTTATTGGATATGCAGAATGAGGGATAAATGAGCAATTAAGTATGATACTAAGGCTATAAGCCTGAGTGACTAGAAAGATGTAGGGTTCTCAAGAGAAATAGGGAAGTTTGAAAGGGGGTGTTTATCTTTAAAATGAATGGGCTGAATAAGAAGATCTTTAAAGGCTTCTCCTTGCCTCAAAATTCTACGAACCTACTGAAGAAGTCTTATTCTTAAATCATTCTCGTTAATCCATTTTATATTAAAAATGGCTCACAAGTGAAACAATTGTGAACATAAAATTGGGAGTTGTGGATGTAAGTATGATACTGATGATGTCAAATATGACTTCGAAGATCTAAGTTTTAAAGGTCTGACTTAACAGAAAATTTGATGCCCAAACATAGAACCCAAGATAATCACCAAAAGGTAACTGAGAAAGGGCAAAAAAAATTTTAAGGGACCCAATAAGTTCAAATGATTTGCATTCCTATAAGAAAAGATGATATTGGTAACTCTTACAAATTGTTATTATCATCAGGGTAGCTAGAAGAAGTATACTTAGAGGAAAGAGTGACAAACTGTATAGGATTAAATGTAAAAAATATATATATTAAAAACTAAGTGTAAAAAAGAGGATAATACTAAAGGTCTATTGCTCTCGTGGAAGTTGTGAGAGCTGGGCAAACTATCTGACTGTTTTAAAATATTGTAAAGGCAATAACAATTATATTGGCAGGCTAAGGTATGCATGGAAGCCCCACTGACAGTCCCAAAGCCCTGTGAGGTTCCCAAGGCCAATAAGGCCATAGGTTCAGAATATAGAAGTCTCAGTAAATCCTACCCTCTAGTTGGTCTTTGATTCAAATACAGGTTAGGTTAGTAGACTCTTAGGGAATCTTTCTGTCAAAATTCCTTTAGGAATTGTAGGATTCAGATAAACTCAAACAGCTAAATAAAGGTGTCTGTTTTATTCTCTGATCCAGATCTATAGAGGAGCTCCAGAAGACCACTAACACAAATCATTTGTTGTATTACTCAATACAACAAAATATATGGATTTTCAAATTCAGATTCATGAGGTATAGTGATGATAAATGGTCATCTGGCTAGTAAAAAAAAAAAAAGAAAAAGAAATAGCTTCTGTTCTTACCTGCGAGATTTTTTAGATAGTCTAGAGATGGAATGATTGGAGGAGATCTTTTCTGAAGGAAAAAGATGACCATGATTGTAAGGGAGAAATTTGTTAACCAAGCACCAGGAATACTGCTTGTCAATGCTTGTTGCCGTGCCCAGCATCGTACACTGAATGCCAGAGCTCTTACTCGGGAGTCTAGAGTCCCATATATGTACAGGAGTTCTGAACTTTTCAGGGCAATCCTAAATGAAAAGCATAAACATTTTTTTAAGTTTCAATTATTAGAATGACTATAAGTTCTATTTTTTAAATTTTACTTAATTGAAAATCCATTCTAAGTAAGAAAAATATCTAAATAGTTTTAAAAATTATATCTACAAAGAGATAATCAAATCAATCACTAAGCAAGTTTTATTTGCATTTATGTGCCAAGGACTGTGCTAGGTCCTGGGGATACAAACAAGTACAAAGAATGAAAGAACCCCTACTTTCATTTAGCTTTCCTTTTTATATAGGGGAGACATTTTTAAAGGAGAGACAAGTATATATATTAATATACAGAGTACAAATATAAAGTCAATAAATAAAAAGTAGTCAAACAGACATTTAGGAGGGAGGGTACTAATTATTTAAACAATCAGGGAAAAGATTCATTTAGAAGATAGTGATTGAGCTGCATCTTAAAGAGATGGACTCTAGGAGGTGAAGGTAAATGGGGAGAATATTTTAGGGATGCGGGATGCAAAAAATGCAAAGACAAAGAGAAAGAAGAAAGAACATTGTGTGAAAAATGGAGAGAAAGTCAGTTTTGCTAGATCCCAGAGTCCAAGATGGGGAGTAATTTCCAAAGAAACTGAATAGATTGAGCAAAGGTTGTGAATGGATTTAAAACCTAAACAGAGGGATTTCTATTTATCTTGGACTCAACAGGAAGCTATCAGAGTTGACTGGAGAAGGGAGTGACAGAGCCAGACCTGAGCTTAAGGAAAATTATTTTGATACCACTCTGTAAGATGAGCTGAAATTAGAAGAGACTTGAGATGCTAGGGGAACCAATTAGTGGGCCACCTCAATAGGGACCAGAGTGATAATTAAGGTGTTGTTTGGTGAGTAGAGAGAGCTGGATGAGACATGCTATTAAAGAAGAAATATCAAGAATAGACAACTGATTAGATATATGAGGTAAGGGAAAAAAAGTCTAAGTTGTCAAGGTCAAGAATCTGGAGCCTGGAAAACGGGAGAATGAAGAAGAAAGGTAGAAAATTAGCTCAGTTTTACACATGTTTTACACAAGATGTCTCTAGGGAATCTAGTATAACACTTCAAATTATACTAATAAAAGTACCATACTTCATAGAATTATCTCAAACAAAATCATGACATTTGATGACAAATGATTAAATATTCAATACTTGTTATAATTTTTGATTTTGTAATGCAAAATAATAAATATTCACTGTTTGGAAATATTAAGACTCCCCCCCCAACATTATATATCAAATTAATTGAAATATTTTAATACAAAATTATAACTCATTATTTTGACTACTTCCCCCCAATGACTTTGAAGAAAATCATTTCTACTTCTAATTCAAGATCATTAGAAAATATGCTTGATTTTACAAGTCATATACTTAGTTTAGTGGTTCTGAACTACTACCCTTCATAGATTAAATGGATCCTGTATTTTGTAGTACTGTTTTCTAATTATTTGCAAATGCTGTTGCAAATAATAAAATATAAATTAATTTCAAAATATTACTGTATCAAAAGTAGTTTTTGTCATTATATATTTCTTTAATCAATAGATGCTAATAACACCAATACTATTCAGAGATTCTCAAAGTTTTTGTCTTGTTTTATTTTTTAAACTCTTACCTTCTATCTTAGAATCAATACCGTATACTGGTTTCAAGACAGAAGAGTGGTAAGGGCTAGACAATGGGAGTTAAGTGACTTGCCCAAGATCAGACAGCTAGGAAATCACTGAGGCCAGATTGTCTAAAGGCCTGGCTTTCAATCCACTGAGTCACCTACTTGCCACCTCTCAAAATTTTTAATGACAGAAGTGATCTTCATATAAGAAAAGGCTAAGAACCACTGATTGTCTGAAGAGCCAAACAAGGGTAAAAAAACTAAGGGAAACATCTTTCTCATCAATCAGCATGAAATGTTTGAATAACTTAGAATAACTTTCAATATCATTTATAAAACAAGTAAAAACTCCATGAGCCCAATATTTACATGAAAAAATGAAACTCTATGTTAAACTAGTTCTATATAAACCAGTTAATATAAAATTCACTTTGTGTAGCTGAAGTAAAAGGTTAAGAGTGAGAAGAATCCAAACTTTAACAAGAGACATAAGGCCTCATTGCTTAAGTATTTACAAACAAAATTCCATAAACAATTCATTTGCAGTAAAATAGCATTCCGAAAATACAAATTAGAAAACCTGTACCAAAAAGGGAAATAATTTTACAAGTAAAGGTAAATGGGCTTGTGTTACATTTTAAACCCTATATGTCAAATGTAGTAATACTATGAAAGTTTGGAAAACAAATCTTGATTTGGCAGAAAACTCCCCAAGATTATTGTTTTACTTGAAGATCACCACATAAGAAATCCACATAAGAAATCTACATATAAAACTGCAACCTTTACTACTAATGAAAGTGAAATCCATAACAAGTTTACATTGATTACATTTTATCTCAGGGAATCTGCCAACTATATCACCAAAAACATGCCCCAATCCCCCGAATTATTCTAGACTGGATTTTCACTTTCTCTCAGTCATCTTAATTGTATTTACATTATCACTGATGAAAAGTAAAATGAAAGTTAAACTGAAACATAATCATGAGTGTTAAGATACAAAAAATGAACTTATCATTTTACTTACTGAGAACTCTTGCTAAGATTTCTTTGTGTGAAAATATTTTTTTAAACCTAAATGGTTAATTTATAAATTTCTGAGTACTAAACAACATGGAATTTGAGCTAGTAAAATGGAAACATGCTGAATATATCTAAAGATACCTCACGAACAGAAGTTAACTCTAAATTGGGCCTATAAGTGACAGGGATTAAAAAAACTAGATATCATCTGATGGTTTGATAGTAAATACTGTAAATAAATGCTTTCTAAACTCTATCAAATTATACTAGTAAAAATCAATGTTTTCTCCTAATAACATTAGCTTTTTCTTTTCTTTTTAGGCTAAAAATGAATATCTATTGTTTTAACAAAGAACTAGTTCATAAATTATAACATGTGAGCTTTCAGAACATCAAATAACTGGTACAAGTCTAAAACCATTGAATATATTTTGCAAAACTTCCAAATATTGCTTGAATTTTTAAAATGCTCAAATATTTAAAATGACAGATTCTAGAAATCATACCTATTATTAGCAGTCAAATCACACTGAAAACCAGAAGGCTGATGAGAGAACCTCACCAATGGACAGCGAGCATGTAATATCTTCTGTACACTCACACAACCCGGACCAAAGTTGTCTAGGCATTCTCCAATCACAGATAGAATCTTCTGAGTTGCCCATCTTTCAGAAGAAACATTTTTCACCTGATATTCCATTAAAAATGATCCTGCTGTCTAATAAAAATATATATGTAAACATTAGCTGCTTAAAAGGACATTTATAAGTCTTTTTATAAAAAAGTCCACATATAAAATTCAACATTCTTAATGCAATTAGAAGAACTTATAAAAATAAAAATAAATTCAAATCACATTTTCACAAATCATAAAGTACAGGTGAGGTCAATAACAGTTTACCTGTTAATGTACTATCCACATAATATCACATACATTAGATACCGTGCATGATCATTACACCACAAGTCCTTTTATACCAATGATTCCCAAAGTGGGCACTACAACCCCCTGGTGGGCGCTGCAGCGATCCAGGAAGGCGGTGATGGCCACAGGTGCATTTATCTTTCTTATTAATTGCTATTAAAATTTTTAAAAATTAATTTCCAGGGGGCTAAGTAATATTTATTCTGGAAAGGGGGCAGTAGGCCAAAAAAGTTTGGGAACCACTGTCTATGAAGATTTTTAGTCAAACCAACCTCAATACTCCCAATAACCCCAAAACAATGTTACTTCCACTACTGATTTCTTTTAACATAAGTGTTCCATTTGCTTGAGTTCTTTTTTGAAGAAGAAAAAAAGTTGCTTATTACTTTTAGAAAATTTCTGTAATTTAGCTATTTCCTAAAGTATTTTTGTAGATTCCTTAAGTTTTTCTTCTTTTAACGCATGAAGAGACAACTGCTTTCCTAGGTTCCTTCCCCACTCTATCCCACCCCCCAAAAAAAGAGGAAAAAAAGAAAAAAGCCTAGAAAGGAAAATAGAGAACATGATAGATGGCAAACAAGGAGCACCAAAATGCAGAATTGGGCAATAGGGGAGAAAGACCACACAAAATCTTCTCAAGCAAGGTCAAAGGTGACCTTCCACATACCCTGCTTTTGCCACCCCTCTTCTTGTGAGCAGAGAGTCAAATGTGGCACTGTCTGGCAAAAGCAGGGTTCTGACCTAGTACAATAAAGACATAAGATCTATTTAAGTTTACCTCTATTTGAAAGAGAAAACTCACTTGAGAATAATTAAGCAATTCCCCAAAGACCACAAGAACTAACTGGGGTCAGGCCTCAGATGAAAAGCCCAGGTTCTTCTCAAAACTTGAGGCTATTTCCCAATATCTTTAAGGTTGATTCTAACTCCTAATACCAGGATCATAAATGGAACTCCCTTATAATTCATATCTTTTCTTGGTTTTCTACTTTGAAAATTATAGGGTTCCCTTAGCCAATGGAAACCCCAAACATTGTCACAAACAAAATGGTTTGGAAATATAGAGAAGATGAAACCAAGTTAATGTAGAAAAGCTATGCCAAATTCTGTACTTGTGGAAACAATACTGAGATATATCATTCAATTCGTCAAGGGCTCAATGACTATTTTGTTGGGGATGTTATCTTTCTTATAAATTATAAAGTCTGTGAGGACTAGTTTGCTTCATTTTGTTAAAAGCACTCCTAATACCTAATAGGCCTGGTACATAGCAAGGACTTAATAAATGTTTGTTATAATTGGGGAAATTCATACTTCAGATAGAAGTTAGACCCTTTAGCTTCAATGGTCTATTCTAATTTGGAGATTGCATTAATTAAACAAATTAACATTACTAAGGCCATTCAGTTAACAAGCTTCTCTTAAACACTAAGGATACAAAGGCAGGAAAAAAAACATGCTCCCTGCCTTTAAGGACCTGATATTTTAATTAAGGAGACAATTAACTACATACATATAGGGGAGGAAAGAAGGGGAACAACTTGGAAAGGCTTCTTATAAAAAGTGGTATTAGAGTTGAAGATTGAAAAGAGCCAGAGAAATTAGGAGGCAGAGGTGAAGGAAGGCATTCCAGCCATGAAGAACAGCCAGTCCAAGGAAGGGAGTCAGGAGAGAAGTGAGCTGTGTGCAAGGACAGCTAGCAGATTAGCAGAGCTGGATCACAGAACAGGCCAGGAGGAGAGTATAAGAAGATTAGAAAATCCAGAAGGGTTTGGTTTCAAAGGGCCCAACTTAATGGTTTATATTTGATACTGGAGGTAACCAGAGAGCCTCTGAAGTTTACTGAATTGGCATCTGGCTAGAGGGAAGAGAAACATGGGATTAGGAAAATCACTTTCCTAGTAAGAGAAGGCCTGGGAAAGGAGACTGCAAGAGTGAAGGTGAGAGATGATAGTAGTCTATACTAAGAGGGCAGCTTTGGAAGTTCAAAGAAGTAGATGTATAAGAGACAAAGTTTTAACAATGGATTGGATATGAGGAGAGAGAGTGGACAAACAGTCAAGTTTGACACGAAGCTGTAAGCCTGGGTAATTGGGAGGATGGTGGGTGCACTTGACAAAACCAAGGCAAGTTAGGAAAAGGATAGGATTTGAGGAAAAAAGACAATGAGTTCTCTTCTGGACATGCTGAATGTGAGATTCATAATCAATGACTGAAGCCATGTAAGGGGATGAAATCACCACAACAGATTTGATTATTCATTATATTGTATCAAAGAGGAAGAGAAGAAGCCTAGGACAGGACATCCAGTTAGGGGGCATGAGCCTGAAGAAGATCCAAAACAGGAGTCTGAGAAAAAGTCAGACAAGTAAAGTGAACCAAAAGAGAAGAATGCCATGAAAACCTGAACAGAGTGCCCAGGAGGAGGGAGTTTTCAATAGTGTCATAAGTTATAGATCATTTAAGAAGATTGAGATATGAGAAAAGACCATTCTATTTGGTAAATGAGAGATCAATACTAACTTTGGAAGGAACTACTTCAGTTAAATGATTAATATCACTTAAGCTAGACTGAAAAGGGTTCACAGGTGAGTAAAAGGGAGTGGAAATAACTGGTATAAATAAACTTTTCAAAGAATATAGATGCAAAATAGAAAGAGATCTAAGAACAAGCTCAATGAGGTTTGGTTTTGTTTTATTTTGTTTTGTTTTTACTAAAAGGAAAGCCATGGGTATATAAAACAGATCTGAGGAATGGAAGCAAAAGCTTAAGAGTGTGAACTCAGTTTCTTCTTGGGAATGAGCCTGGACTACATAGGTTTCCACAGGCTTTTCACATAAGTAATTAATCACACAGGGCAGCTGGGTGACTCAGTAGATTGAGAGCCAGGCCTAGAGATGGGAGTCCTGGGCTCAAATTTGGCCTCAGACACTTCTTAGCTGTGTGACCCTGGGCAAGTCACTTAACCCCCACTGCCTACCCATTACCACTCTTCTGCCTTAGAACCAATACACAGTATTGGTTCTAAGACAGAAGGTAAGGGTTTTTAAAAAAAGTAATCATTCCAACTACTGAAATTCCAAGGTTTGTTTGTTTTTTAAGTCAGTCACATCTACTGTGAGCAAGGATAAGGTATTTCTGAAATTATTTAGTTCTATTTTATATACTAAAAGAATTCTTGGCTATGGGGGCTTTAGGGGGTTTGGGGGAGAGGGAACATGAAACATGTAACTATGGGGGAATATTAAAAATTAAAAATTAAAAAATAATAAAAATAAAACAATTCTTCCATGAGGTCAGAAAAGCAACAGGGAGAGTTTTTGCTCTGTAGAAATATGGTTTTCAAACTCACATGAGTTCTAACCATTCAGGAGAGAAATATTGGGTTATACCTAGAGTTATAAAATAGTGTATACCCTTAGACCAGGGGTTGGCAACGTATGGCTCTTGAGCCATACCTGGCTCTTTTGAGGGCCAGATATGGCTCTTTCTGCAGGACCCACAAAGTCCATTTTTTTTTTTCAGGCGCTGTTACAGGAGCGCACTGTGAGCACTGTACGGCTCTCACGAAATTACATTTTTAAAAATGTGGCGTTTATGGCTCTCACAGTCAAAAAGGTTGCCGACCCCTGCCTTAGACCCAACCATCCCACTGTTAGGTCTGTATCCCAAGGTGATCAGAAAAAAAAAAGGAAAAGAACCTATATGTTCTAAAATATTTATAGCAGTTCTCTTTGTGGTGGCAAAGAACTGGAAATTGAGGGGATATCCATCGACTGGGGAATGGCTGAACAAGCTATGACATATGATTGTTATGAAGTACTACTGCACTGTCAGAAATGATGATCAGGTTAACTAAATACAAACAAACAAACCATAGAAAGACCTACATGTAATTATGAAAAGTAGAATCAAGAGAATATTACTTATGTTTACAGAATTAATATTTGAAGAACAATTTGTGAATGTTCACTTCCAGAGAAAGAAATGATAAATAGAAACATAAAGGAAAGTTTACATATACATTATTTTTTTGGTCCAGGGATACCTTCTCTAGTGCAGGGAGGGTGGGGAGGGAGAGAGACCTAGGAATTTTAATGTAAACAACAAATATTTATTAAACATTCCTTATAACAATTCTAACATGGAGTTAGTACTATTAACCCCATTTAGAAGTTGAGAACTTAACTAAGGAATATAAAGATGAGGTAGTTTGCTCATTGGAACAACATAAAGCAAAAGGGCATTTAGAACCACTAAGTTTCTATTTTTCCCCTTAAATGTGCCAATTCACATTCTTCTCTAAAAAAAGGAAGGTAGAAAGAGAAAGAATATAACATTAAGTTAACAGTATCAATAGATTTATATTTCATATGTAATCTTTATAGATTTTAAATTTAAACTGTAAAACTCAATACATCAAACAAACATTTGCTACATTTTCCATTATTTTTTGTTTTTTAAAAAACCTTACCTTCCGGCTTCCGGGTTAAGATGGCGGCAGAGTAAGAAGCAGCTCTTAACCTCTCCTGACCGAAACACACAAAACTCCTCAAGGGGACATAAAAACAAGTCCAGACGAACGGAGGAACCCCACAACAGGGCACAGCGTGGAAGGTACGTGGAATCGAGACATTTCCAGGCTAAAAAGGGCTCCCACTCAATCGCGAGCTGAGCAACCGCCCCACCCCCACCCCCTCCACACTCACCTATAGCTCCGAACCCAACTAAAAAGAAATAGAGCAAGTTTGGGGCACCCATCGAGTCATCGGCAGCTCCGGGACCTGTTCCTGAGAGCAGCAAGACTTAGGACCCCATTAAGCCAAGAACGCACGCGAAATCTGAGCGCGCGGGAGCAGAGAGTGGACGCTGGGCGCAGAGGGCCGGCTGAGCAGAGGCGTGGGTGCCGGCTGAGCAGAGGCGTGGGTAGAGGCAAATACAGCCAGGAACTAAAGCCTAAGTGGGGAACCAGTGCAGACGGGTATACGACTGTGGAAGTAGCTCCCTGAGACTTGTAAAGGAATCTCCTGCAGAGGATCAAGCAAGGGAATCCACCAGGGGGCTTGACCTTGGAAAAAACTAGAACTCAGACCTCAGGAGCCAATAGATCTCAGACAGACACAGAGAGCGAGGATAAACCTGAGAAGCTGCTGGGCTAATGATGGCTAATCAGTTACAGGAAATTCAGAAGAGAAAGAATAATAACAAAAAAAAGAAGTCTTTAACACTCGACAGCTTCTACACAGAGAAAATCCAGACAACCGAGCAAACAGAGGAGGAGAACAAACAACCATCCAGACCCTCCCCAAATAAGGAAAACTCCTCACAAGCTATGGAAGAGTTCAAATCTGAGATTTTGAGGAAAATGGAAGAGATCTGGCAAGAAAATAACAGCTTAAAAGGTAGAATCTTGCAACTGGAAAGCGAGGCTCAGAAACCAAATGAACTGATAAGCAAATTGAACACAAGAAATGACCAGATTGAAAAGGAATACCAGAAGATTATGGCCGAAAACAAGAAGATTATGGCCGAAAACCAAAAGATTATGGCCGATTACCAGAAGATTATGGCCGAAAACCAAAAGATTATAGCCGAAAATCAATCCCTAAAGGCTAGAATTGAGCAAGTAGAAACTAATGATCTCTCAAGACAACAAGAACAAATAAAACAAAGCCAAAAGACTGAAAAAATAGAAGGAAACATGAAATATCTCAATGAGAGA
>NC_058134.1:70811454-70835084 GCF_016433145.1 Gracilinanus agilis | reverse complement strand
CAACTACCAACAATTTGGAAATTGGTCTTGTTCAAGGACACATGACAAAACTAGTGGAAACGCGCATCGGCCTAGGGTGGGGGGGGTGCGGGGGGGGGGGTTGAAGGGGAAAGGTGGAGCATGAATCATGTAACCATGTTAAAAATGAATATTAATAAATGTTAAAAAAAAAAAAAAAAAACCTTACCTTCCACCTTAGAATCAATACTATGTATTGGTTCTAAGGCAAAAGAGCTGTAAGGGCTAGGCAGTGGGGGTTAAGAAAGACATGGTTATAATCTTATTTTTCATTTTCTTATTCTAAATGCTTAAAATCTCAAAGAGGTATACTCCTTTTAGAGAAGTTACAAAGTGACAGTTTTCCTATAACTTAAATCTATATACAATGTAGCACTTAATTAGCTAAGGACTCCACAAAAACTTTCTCTTAAATCTTTCATTAATTTTTGAAGTGAGAACAAAGTTCAAAACTCTTCCCTCAACTAACACCAAATTTCCAAGATTCCAAGTTTTAATGCTTTTCTCCTTTTTCTACCGAATTATCCCCAAAGCCCTTAAATTAAAATAGCTTTTATTACCTATGCTGGCAATTCCACCCAAAATAAACTGCTTGGAATAGGTCATATAATGACAGAAAACTTGTAATATGCTTCCTACTTTATAATCAGTTTCTAACTCCTTGTTTCTCTCCTTTTAAAAATTCATTAAAAGTTTAAAAACATAACAAAACCCTGAACCTCTGCCTAAGAATTGATATCAAGTATGAATTTCATGGAAGAAAAGTAGTACAACTGTGGCTAAGTGACCTAGACAATTATGAAGTGTCTGAGGCCAAATTTGAACCCAGGTCCTTCTGACTCCAGACATGGCATTCTATCCATTGTGCTACCTACCTGCCCTTCATTAAAAACTTTTAAACATACAGAAGATCTTTCAAAATGCTAGTTAATTTAAATTCAATCACTTCATTTTGTTAATTTCTTAATTTAAAAACAATTATAACAGCCCAGAATGGCAGGTTCATACTTACCTTGACAGCACTATTTTTCCCAATGTCATCTAGATCCAAAAACATGTCCAAATCACAGCCCAGCTTCCCAAAGCCGTTTACTGATGATCCAAATGGTTTGATAGTACAAGCTGGAAAATATGCAGCTGCAATATCCTCGATAAGAGAGCAGGTAAGGTATCGGAGCCTAATGTTCTCTTCTGTTATTTGTAATATCCTCATGAGGGTGTTTATTTGGCCTTCTACCTAGCTGACCAAAACAGAGACACATAAAACTCAAGAAATGACAGAAGAATAAGTCAATTAAATGACTTTTTTTGTTTATAATTTGCTAATGCTAGTGATGTGGTAGTTTTCTAAAGATTAACTTAAAAGTTCTTGAAATATTTTATTTATTTCTGAAAATAAAAAGCAAAACCTTTTTCTCTGAAAATACCCCCTGAAACAATTAAAGTGGAAAAATGAAGACCAGAATTATGATCCCAGCTTTTCTTGAACAAACAAACCTAGAGCAAGGAATTAAAGACTCATTTTGGAGAAATAAAAATAAAGAAGTGATACAGAAAACAACAAAGATAACAGTTTAAGAAAATTAAAAGTCATGTTTAAAGGTTAAGGTACAGCAGAAATGGGCAAAAATATTTCAAATTACACAAGCCAAAATCCCAATTCCCTGAATAATATTGTTTATTCACCAAGCTATCTATCATTTAAGTCACCTTTAAAACAGTGCATTTTAATACTTCTACATACAAAGAAAAAAGAGGTAAAAATGTATAACTTACACTTTCTGCATTACAAAGCATCTGCATAAGATCCACATTTGAAGGGCTAGACTGGTCACTACACCGTACAAGTGTACCATCTGAAATTTGGCTCGATGGATTCTTCAAGCTTATATTAAAGAACCGAGATTTAAAAGGAATAGGAAACTCTGTTTCTCCATAAGGGATGAAAGTTGAATCCTGTAGTGAAGCTATACTTTCCTTTTTGGAATATTCTATAACAGCATGAATGCCCTATTTAAAATAAAAGAAAAAAACCCACAAACATAAGAACAAGAATTACCTGGCAACAGATTTAAAGTCACTTTCTTTTTGGTTTTCAAAATAATCATTAACCTTATCAAATAACAACTTAATATGATTACTAAATTATGTAAATTCCCCCCTTAAAATTTTTTGCTTGTTGCAAATTTCTTACTACTTTGGACTTTCATATAAAGATAGACATAGAAGAGAAATAGATTTGGAAGATAAAACTCAGAATTAACCTACAAAAAATTTGGATATTTAAGCATCAAACTGAAAAGCTAAGCACAGTGATCTTGTCCAAGATCATCTAATGCCCAAGAAATCTAAGTGCATAATTATGTACATTATATTCATTTTGTTTCCTCCCTTGGTCCAGTCTCTATAACATTGTCTCAAACTCTGAACATTCTAAGAACTTACAAAGCTTTCAAAGAAGAAATGATTAGTGATTTCTCCATGCTGACACAAATACTTAAGAAGTCTTTTCTCAGGAACTTTCTTGGGGCAGCTTATTAAAATGGACCTTTGTGCCTGCTCATGTCTTTCTTTTTGTACCTCAGAGAAAGTCTTTCTGTTTCCCGGCAAGCCTGTAAAAAAGACAAAAACATTTTCCTGCACAAAATTAATATTTAATTTCTATTTTGGAAAGGCTAATAGGGTACAATGGATAGACTGTATTGGAGTCTCAAAGACCTAGTTTCAAGTTCAGCTTTCACTTTAGCCTCTCAACATTCCAAAAGACTGGCTATAACTATTATGTTAGAAGAGAGTTGCCATTCTATATTGGTGAAGGATATATACAAACTGGAAGCTCCCTTAATCAATTCAATTATAAACCTGGATCTTTCTTCCTTCCCCAAAAGATGTATTTTGTAATGTCGGGAGAGAAAAACCTATTAAACAAGTATAACTTAAAATTACAATCACCAAACTAAATAGGTCTATTTTTTGCTCCTACTACACTGGGTCAACTTTCCCATGTAGATATACTTAGAATTATCCATGGTCCCTGATTTAACTTATTATATTTATTTACTGTCCACGGGGGTGAAATCTACAAAATTAGAACTGAACAAAAAGAGGAAAATACATTATAAAAAATTCATTACAGATACATGTATGTGGGATATCCCATAGAAGCCTTGATGCTGTGCAAACTATTGCATGCCCAAAGTTTAAACACACACACACACACACACACACACCACACACACACACACACACACACACTCTCATTTCAATTTAAGGGAAGAGTAAATAAGACAAAGGAAAAATGTAATAAATTGTCTATCTTTTCTATTTGATGGTAAATTTTTCATGAGAATTTTTTTGGTCAAAGATCTGAATTATAGGTTTACCTTACCTTAGAAGATACAAAGAAAAAGGGAAATCACTAAGAAGAAGGTAGACAGGGCCAATATGCCCTTTCTAAGTTGAGGACTAAAGTTAGTTTTTTCTTCTTTAAAGTAACTACTATATCTAGTGACACCACACTACCTTGACAGAAATGGGTCAGTAACAGAGAGAAAATACAAAACCATTTCTAACACTTTTTGTGGTTGCAATGAAATGGAAATAAATGACAAAAAAAATGGAAAAGATACCCAGTATGTCTGATAAGCATCACTGATTGCCTTTTAGACATTTCAAATTAGATATCCAATAGACATTGCAAACTCAATGTATACAAAACTGAACTCATTAAATTTTTTTAATTAATCTTTATTTTTTTCAGTCAGCAAAATTCTATTTTCTCCCCCTCCCATTCCCCAACTTCTCAAATGAGAATGAAATAAAAACAAAACTCCAGTTATACACATGCATTGTCAAGCAAAACAAATTTCCACATTGGTCATGTCTAAAAGAAACACAGAGGGCAACTAGGTGGCACAGTAAATAGACTGCTGGACTTAGTCAGGAAGACCTACATTCAAATCTGGCCACAGTCATCTTCAAGCTGTGTAACCTTGGGAAAGCCACTTAACTTAATTTGCTTCACTTTCCTCATCTATAAAATGAGTTGGGAGAAAAAAAATCGCAAAACACTCCAGTATTTGTGCCAAAAAAAAAAAAACAAAACTCAAATGGAGTCACAAAGAGTTGGATACAACTGAAAATGACTGAATAAACATATACATAAATACACATTCACACACACACATGTCCACACACCCATTTCATTCTGCCCTAGAGATTCTCACCTCTCTGTCAGGAGTGGATAGCATGTTTTATCATCAGTCTTCTTGAACCAAGGTTGATCATTATTCTGATCAGAGTTCCTAAATATTTCAAAGCTACTCTTTACAATATTATTGTTACTGTACAAATCATTCTCCTGGTTCTGTTCACTTCACTCTAAATTAGTTCATACAAGTCTCTCCAAGTTCTTCCAAAACTATCCTCTTCAATTCTTAGCATAACTCACATTTCATAACCATAACCCATTCAGTCATCTCCCAAAAACAATGGACACTCTTTCCAGATTCCAATTCTTTGCCACCTCAAAAAAGAAGTATAAATATTTTTGATTGGTAATAGTTTGTTTTGCTTGGGACTGATCTCTCTCTTAACCTACCTTTCCTCTAATTTTTCTATCTTCCCTTTCCTATCTTATTGAGTGAAATGAATTTCTGTACCTAATTCTGTGTTTTTCTTCTCTCCTTTGACAAGAACAAATAGCTTTCTTGTTTGTACAGACTTTTACTTGTGTATCCAGACTGTAAAATAGTTTTCTTTTAACAGTCCTTTCCATTCGTAGTCCCAATCCCTCAACAGCATACTCTTCCCCTACCTTTCCATTCTCCTTTTAAGAAGGTAAAAATATAAGAAAACTACTCATAGACTTTTTGCCTAATTTGACTTTTTTCTATGACTCCATATGATGATAAGGTTCAGAGGGATCACACATATAATCTCCTCATATTAGAATATAGTTTATCTTTGTTTAGTCTTTCATTGTCATGTTTACCTTTTTGTACTTCACTCCTGTGCTTGAACTTCAAAGTTTAAACACAGCTCTGGCCATTTTTATCAGGAAGGCTTGGGAGTTCTTTATTTCACTAAGGCTCCATTTTTTCCTAAATAGAATTCTACTGTTTTACTGAGTAAGGTATTCCTCACTATCTCCTCTGCCTTTCTGGAATACTGTATTCCAAACTCTACACTTCACTGAAGTAATAGCCTCTAAATTATGTGTATTCCTAACTGTGGCTCCTTAGTACTTGAATTCTTTCTTTCTGACTGCTTGCAGAATTTTACTTTGGCCTGGAAGCTTTTGGTTTTGGGCTAAAGTATTGTTGGGGAGTTTTCATTTTAGAACTTCCTTCAGGAGTAAATGGTGGATTCTTTCTATTACCACTTTATCTTCTAGTTCTAAAAATATTTTTATAAGAACACAACTACAAAACACTTTCTACACAATTAAAACTAGATCTAAAGAATTGGAAAAACATTAATTGCTCATGGGTAGGACAAGCTAACATAATAAAAATGACAAACCTACCCAAATTAATTTACTTATTCAGTGCCATACTTATCAAACTACCAAGAAACTTTTTTACTTTAACAAAATTCATTTGGAAGAACAAAAGATCAAGAATATCAAGGGAAAAAATGAAAAAAAAATGTGAAGGAGAGGGGCCTAGCAGTACCAGATCTTAAACTGTACTATAAAGCAGTGGTCATCAAAACAATATGGTACTGGTTAAGAGACTGAAGGGAGGATCAATGGAATAGACTTGGGGTAAATGACCTCACAAGACAGTGTATGATAAACCCAAAGAGCCCAGCTTTTGGGACAAAAATCCACTATGTGACAAAAACTGCTGGGAAAATTGGAAAACAATATGGGAGAGATTAGGTTTAGCTCAACATCTCACACCCTACACCAAGAAAAACTCAGAATGGGTGAATGACTTGAATATAAAGAAGGAAATTGTAAGTAAATTAGGTGAACAAAGAATAGTATACCTGTCAGATCTTTGGGAAAGGAAAGATTTCAAGACCAAACCAGAGTTAGAAAAAATTATAAAATGTAAAATAAATAACTTTGATTAATTAAAGTTTTTGTTGTGTTATTTAAAATTACTGGGGTTCTATTTAGAAGTATTAAGCCTCAAGATATGTAGTATTTGACAAACTTCCTGTGGACATGTGGGGGACTTTGAAACTACATTTCCCATGGTCCAACGGGTTTCCTGTTTTGGATGACATCTTCAAGGTAAAGCACGTCTTTAAATTTTGGGAAGTCGCTTTTAACTTCCTCTCTTTGCTACCTGAGCGGGCTCCCAGGGGATGGAGAGGATTAAGGAAGGTACAAAAGGTAAAATGGCTGAGGCGGCAATTTGAATTTTTTACAGGCGCATGGTTGATTTTATTCTATCGACATGGGCCTAAATAAAATATTAGTTTTCCTCATAATATCATAAATTCATCATTTTTGAAAATAACATTGTACAAACAAAACTAATGCAACCAAAATTAGAAGGGAAACAATAAAATGGGGAAAAAAATCTTTATAACAAAAACTCTTTGACAAAGGTCTAATTACTCAAATATATAAGGTGCTAAATCAATTGTTCAAAAACTCAAGCCATTCCCCAATTGATAAATGGGCAAAGGACATGAATAGGCAACTTTCAGATAAAGAAATCAAAACTATCAATAAGCATAGGAAAGTGTTCTAAATCTTTACAATTAGAGAAATACAAATCAAAACAACTCTAAGGTATCACCTCACACCTAGCAGATTGGCTAACATAACAGCAAAGGAAAGTAATAAATGTTGGAGGGGGTGTAGCAAAATAGGGACATTAATGCATTGCTGGTGGAGTTGTGAATTGATCCAACCATTCTGGATGGCAATTTGGAACTATGCTCAAAAGGCTTTACAAGATTGCCTGCCCTTTGATCCAGCCATATCACTGCTGGGTTTATACCCCAAAGACTTGTACAGAAATATTTATAGCCATGCTCTTTATGGTGGCAAAAAATTGGAAAATGAGGGGATGCCCTTCAATTGGGGAATGGCTAAACAAAAATATGTTATCTGTTGGTGATGGAATGCTATTGTGCTAAAAGGAATAATGAATGGGAGGAATTCCATGTGAACTGGAATGACCTCCAGGAATTGATGCAGAGTGAAAGGAGCAGAACCAGGAGAATTTTATACACATTGATGGATACACTGTGGCACAATTGAATGTAATGGACTTCTCTACTAGCAGCAATGCAAGGATCCAAGACATTTCTGAGGGATTTATGAGAAAGAATGCTATCCATATCCAGAGAAAGAACTGTGGGAGCAGAAACACAGAAGAAAAACAACTGCTTGATCACATGGGCTGATGTGGATATTATTGGAGATGTAGACTCTAAAGGATCACCCTAGTGCAAATATCAATAATATGGAAATAGGTCTTGATCAATGATACATGTAAAACCCACTGGAACTGTGCTTTGGTTATTGGAGGGGGGTGGGAAAAGGAGAGGGAAAGAACATGAATCATGTAACTATGGAAACATTTTCTTAATCAATTAAATAAATTTAAAAATAAACAAAAGATATGGACAGTTTAAAGATTACTTAAAATATGATGGTTAGGCCCTTCTCGGGGGTCATAGCTTTCAGGTAGTCCAATAATTCTTAAATTTTTTTTCTAATGAAATTGTTTTCCACATCAATTTTTTCCCTATGAGCTACCTTACATTTTCAATTCTTTTGACTCTATTGTAATTTCTTGTGGTGTCAGGGAGTCACTGGCTTCTATTTGATTCATTCCAATTTTTTAAGGAAGCCAGGCTCTGCACACTTCTAGAAGGAAAGTCTGGGCTGGTCATGTTTCTGTTTTCTTGAGGTATAGAGAACTGTTATTCTAGACTCTCAAGGACAGCTCAGGCTAGCAATCTACAAGCTTTTGGTACTCCCAAAATGGTCTGATCTTGGGAAAGATCTGATAACTGTCCTCTTGGTCTGAGCTCTGCAAGTTCCTAAGCTGGATTTGGGTCTGTGCAACCATAGACTCTTGTCAGACTAAGTTCTCTTAGCCAGCTGAAAAGCTTTGCTGGTTCAAAGGACAGAACTGTCAGCTTCCCTTTGGTCTGTAATGTCTAACTTGGTTATTCTCCACATGATTTGGCCTCGGATAGAAGCTGGAACTGAGACATTACTTTGTTCTTGGGGTACAAGCTACAAATGCTGCTTGCTTCTGAAAATCCTCCTTGCTTGGTATATGATCCAAAAGATTGCATTAACTATCATTCCAATCCTACCAGTCTTCTGAATTTTCATAATTCTGTCATGGCATAGCCATTCCTCCAGTGTCCCATGATTGTAACCTAAATATCATTCTGGACTCTTTACTCTTCATCACCCTACACATCCAATCAACTCCTACATCTTGCCATTTCTAACTGTATAACATTTCTCTCATCCAGTCCTTTTCTAGCCTAAACCACTGCAAGGCCTCCTCATTAGATTCCCTCTCTTATGTCTCTCACATTCCAGTCCATCCTCTCTCTACACAAACTGCCAAGGTGATTTTCCTTAAATGTGCAGATTGAAAGGATGGGATTTGTGAAAGGGGGATGGGACAAAAGGAACCAGAGAAGGAGTTATTGGTTACTGGCTCTCTTTATTATTATAAGATCTGATATCAGTCTTTATGCCACTAACTCAAGTAGCTTCCCATCATCTCTAAGACAAAAGATAAACTGTTCTTCTAATCTTTAAAATCATACAGAACCTAGCCCTACCCATCATCCCAGCATCATTATACACTCCCATTAACACACTCTATGATCCAATAAACCTGATCTTCCCTCTATTCCTAAGAAATGGCACTCCCATAGTTCTGTGTCTTGAATGTACTCCCTCCTCCCTTTATCCTAAAAGAATCCCTCACTATCATCTACATGAAGCCTTTGCCAATCCATCTTACTGTTGGTGCCCAATCCTTCCCTGACTATGTGATATGTACTTTTTACTTAAGATTCATCCTCTGTATTAATTCTGCATACACTTATATATGGACTTATATCTCTAGGAAGAATGTAGTCATTGAGAGTAGAGATTATTTCATTCTTGTATTTATGTTCCCAGCACCATACTAGGCATATGTTAAATTTTAATGATTGACTAATTACAAAATAAGAGAAAGGATCCCTGCAGGCAGAAACAATGGTCCAAAACTGAGATTAAATTTAATACAAATAAATATAAATTTCTGACTTTAGGTTGAAAGAATTAAAGTACAGGATGAGAGAAACCCAGCTTGAAAATTTTAGGAATTTTAGTTAATTAAAAGCTTAATACTAGCTAATAGTGTGTCTACCCAAAAATCTAAGTTGATTTGAAACTGCAGATTCTTGAACCTTTTTGTGTCCTAGACTTCTTTGACAATCTGGTGAAGCTGAAAGATCCATCCAAAGAACTGTTTTTAAATGTATAAAATAAAACATACGGCATGTTAAAGAAAAACAACTGAAATGCAGTAATTGAAATATTGGGATAGATAACTAGGTGGTGTAATAGATAAGAGTGCAGGGCCTGGAGTCAGGAAGACTCTTTTTCCTGAGTTCAAATTCAACTTCAGACACTTACTAGCTGTGTGACCCTGGGCAAACAACTCCAGTATCTGCCTAGAAAACCCCAAATGGGTTCACAAAAAGTCTGACAATTGAAATTACTGAACAAAAAATCAAAATATTAAAATTTAGAAAAACAAATTCACTAACTCCAAATTAAAAACCCTTGAATTAGATGCAGAGTCCCTATATCAGTAAAGATTGGTCCAACCACATCTGGAAAAACAAGGCAAGTTCTTGGTGTTCATTTTAATGACTAAAAAACTGATGAACATCTAGTAACAGTAAGTCATGTCACTTGAGGAATGATTGAAGGAAAAAAGAAATGAAGAGGCTTAAGGTGGGACCAAAGCCACCTCCAAGGAGAGAAAGAGAAGGGAAAAGAGAGATTGGGAGAGGGGTGGAAAGATGGCAGAAAAGAGAGTTTGGGGGCGGGGGCAGGGGAACTAATATTTTTATAGAAAAGGGATTAATGGATTAGACTTTGTTATTTTAACAAGAGGAAATAGTTCCTAATTCACAATATGCAATTAATTCTTTCAGTGAAATAGCACTAAAAAATGATACCAGTTCTTCCTAGCTCAAGATTTCCATAATCTCATTCAATAAGGACAGTTTGAATCATAGGAAATGCCTAATTAATGTTTACTGATTGAGGTCCTGATAAATCTGTAAAGGCACTGACTGCCTCTGGTTTCTTTGGGGGAAAATGTCACTTAATTGCTTTACTATTGCAGTTGCTTAGTCATTTCAGGAGCATCCAACTCTTCTTGACCTCATTTTGGGATTTTCTTGGTAAATACTGGAGTGGTTTGCCATTTCCTTCTCCAGCTCATTTCACAGATGAAAAAATGGAGGCAAATGGGGCTAAGTGACTTGCCCAAGATCATCCAGGTAGCAGATAACTAAGGCTGGATTTGACTGCTTTACTACTGTCACTTAAAACCATATTGCGGAGGAGCAATTTAGGTGGCTCAGTGGATTGAGAGCCAGGCCCAGAGAGGAAGTCCTGTGTTCAAATTAGGCCTCAAGACACTTCTAGCTCTGTGACCCTGGGCAAGTTACTCAACCCCCACTGCCTAACCCTTACTGCTCATCTGCTTTAGGAACAATATTCAGTATTGATTCAAAGAGGAAAGGTAAGCATTTAAAAAAGATTTTTTTAATCATACCTGGAAAGCAATTAAGTAGGTTTCAATCGGTTCAGATCTGATTAGTTCTATTAATCCTATTAATATAATTAATATCATATTAATCAGACATTTACATATTGCCTACTTGTGAGGTGCTTTACAAATACGATCTCATGGGATCATCACAACCACCCTGCAAGTTAGGCAATGGTATGACCCCCATTTTACGGATGAGGAAATTGAGGGAGACACTTGCCCTAGTAATTGTCACAGCTAGTAAGTATGTGGCTACATATGAACTCAGGTCTTCCTTTCCCCTGGGTATTTTCATAAACGGGTCTCGTTGGGAAGGAGAAGTGAGTGCCTCAGGCAGGTAGAACACACAATGAATGTCCCAATCTGGAGCTCATGTGCCCTCATCGCGGAGGGAAAGCCCGGCCTCGGTCCCAGAGATCTACATAGTCCTCCAAAGTTCCCGCCCCGGAGGAACTCCAGTGCCAACCCCGGAAGGAACAGGGGGCCAGAGAGGTCAAGGGGCGACGGTCAAGGGGCGGGACCAAGGTCAGCAAGGCCTGGGGTCGAACAGCCGCCCCGGCACTAAGAAGGCCCAGATGGGGTCAGATTCCCGTACTCCCAACGGGCGGCACAGCCCCCGCCAAGAGGTTCGGGGGGAGGGGTTTCCATTAGCTCCGCCCCCGGCCTCCCTGCGCTGCCCTCTCCCACTACCCGGGCAACACATGCGGCGCCAAAGATGACCCAAGATAACCGCCCGCGCCTCCTCACCTAGCTCTGCGCTTCCCGCAGGTGGCTCTTCTCTTTTGAGGATGGCAGTTCCGGGAGAACTGAGGTGCCGGTGGAGAGAATCGAAGAATCGACCCCTTCCCTGGGCGCAAAGAGGCAGACGAGTCACCAGCCCCATGCAGACCGCCATTGCCGCTCGTTGTCAGGAGAAGGAGCCGGAAAAAAAAAAAAAAAAGTCAGGAGCCGTTGTGCGCATGCGCCCTCCCGTAGCCCAGACGGAGTGTCGGATGGATCAAACCTGAGCGCGCGGACCATATTCTCCTAGATTGCCTGAAGGCTGTTTCCCTTGGATTTGTGACCGGGGTCGAGAGAAGAAAACGGCCGAGCTTCTTGGTTTCCCCCATCCCCACTCCAAGATTTCTAAATCAAATTGCGACTTTGGGAAATACACCCAGAGTACCAGAGTGAATTGCGTTTTGAGAAGGGGGCGGGGCGGGAGACCCAAATTCTTCGTGCCGACGGGTGACAGCGGCCTGGACTCTGGGCTGCTCTGGGCTTCCGGGAGAGTATTGGGATATTGGACTGGATGGGCGCCCCCCCATGGCCTCCAGATGGCAGCGGATGCGAGGGAAGAAGCACTTGTTCAGTGTCTGGGACCCTGGCTTCAATTCTACCCCTGATGTTTACTGGCCATGGACAGTGAGCAGCATTTATTCAGTACCTTCTTTATATGACCAGGATGATAGGTAAAGTTCTTGGCAAACTTTACACTGGTACACAAATACTTCATTATTATTTTATTACTATTATTTATGACTATAACAATTATTTACTACTATAAAGATTTATTAATCCGTTTGGGTTTATTACTATATTATTATCATAATTGTTCAGAATGCATTATTTCTTACTACTATCCTTTACTAGTATAACTCAATCCATTATTACTTCCTATGAATAACATTTCTTACTATTATCACTTAGTACTATAACTATTACCAATGCACTGTTATTTTTTACTTATTATTTATTACTATAACTACAGCAGAGGTGAAATACGTTAGTGCACCATAAGTCAGGAAGTTTAGAGTTCAGATCCTGTCTCAGACACTTGCTGTGTGACTGACAGGTCATTTAAGTCCTGTTTGCTTCAGTTCCTCATCAATAAAATGGAAACACTGGAGAAGGAAATGGCAAACTATTCCAGTATCTTTGCCAAGAAAAGCCCATAGACTTTGTCCATCATATAGAGTCCAACACAGAACAGCAGCATAACAATTTACTAACAATGCATTATTAGGGAAACTAAGTAGTACAGTGTATACAGCTCCAGGCCCAGAGTCAGTAGGACCTTTTTTCAAATCTAACCTCAGGTAATTCCTCACTGTGCAACCCTGGGCAAGGCACTTAGCCTCTATTCCCTAGCCCTTATTGCTCTTCTCCCTTAGAACCCATACTAAAATAGGAGGTAAGAGTTTTTAAAAATGCCATATTTAGGCTTATTATTTATTTCTCTGTGAGAATAAATTACCTGCCCTATACTTACTTGACATATGTTATTTGAATTCCTCTTTTATTTTCCCTTTTATCATGTATCCCTTTGACTTTTGAGCTATAAGCCACAAATATTAATATAAATAATTTTCCTCAGAATGATGAGCCCATGAATGTGAGACTAGAAATCCTATTGGTGCCACTAAGAAGTAAAGTTTCCTTAGAATTGAGTTTGAGGGGGCAGCTGGGTGGCCCAGTGGATTGAGAGCCAGGCCCAGAGATGGGAGGTCCTGGGTTCAAATCTGACCTCAGACACTTCCTAGCTGGGTGACCCTGGGCAAGTCACTTCACCCCCATTGCCTAGCCCTTACCACTCTTCTGCCTTGGAACCAATACCCAATTTTCATTTTAAGACAGAAAGTAAGGGCTTAAAAAACAGTCAGCTTGAAATCTGAAGACCCTAATTCTTCCCTGTCCCCAGAGAATTCACCTCAAGGGAAGTCCCAGACTTAGCCATTTCAGACTGAATAATAGATCTTAAAGTACTTAATGGTCCTAGTTGGGTAGAACTAGTAGACTTAAATCAAATGTTGGCTCTTTGTGGTTTTTAGGTGCTTGACTCTGTGTGGCAGCCCAAATATTGAATACTATCTCTTTCCTGATTAAAGACTTGGTTTTTCTGACTACTTTAGTAGTTCAGTTTTTCCCAAGTTAACAAAAATAAACAAAAAACTTTGTCTTTTCATGCTCCATGAAATCTCTCATCCAACCTCTTCTATTTATTCACAAGGATATACCTTAGTTCACACCCTTCTCACCTCTTACCTAGATTATTGCAACAGCCTTCTAATTGGTCTCTCTGACTCAAGTCTCTCACTTCTCCAGTCCATCCTACACACAGTTGTTATCAAAGTAATTTTCCTTCAGTGCAGCTCTGACCATGTGCCTCTACTGGGTCACTTCTAGTGATTTCCTATTGCCTCTAAAATAAAATGCAAACTCCTCAATTTAACTTGTAAAGCTGTCTTTCCAGGCTCCCTAAAAGTTATTCCCTCTCCTGTCCTTTGTGATGCAGCCAAATTGGTTTTCTGTCTCTGTTTCTCAGGCACATGACCCCCAATCTCCGTCTCTGTTCCTTTCACTGGCCATCTCCCCTAGCTGGAACCACATTCTCTTACATAGAGTCCCTATTTTCCTTTAAGATGCAGTTACCCAGCTGCTAGTGTTTTTGAATCTCTTTCATATATATATTCTTGCTGTTTCTGCCATTAGAATGTAAACCCTTTGAGAGAAGAGAGTACTCTGTCCATTGTCTTAACCTCCCACCAGCTTAGTTAGCATAGTGCCTGGAATTTAATAAATGGTTGCTGATTGATTGATTGATATGAGTGATATACCTATTGTTTCTTAATTGTATTTCCTAGTTTAAATGCTTACCTTTGCATACTTCCCCATTGCCATGCAGACAATCAGCAATTAAGAAATATTTCTTTGAAATTAATTTATTTTGTAGTTCTTTTCTTTGAATACTAAAAGCTGACTTAAAAATATTTAATACATTTTCAACTTTAAAGATATTGCAGTAAACCTAATTCCACTAATTTGAAATTTGGCTAGACTGGTTTGCTTTTGTGCTATCTACAAAAGAATCCTTCGCAAAGGATATTAAAAATATAAACAGCAAATATCGATGCTATTTAAAGTTTTAAAGCTTTGAAAGTTATACTTCAGCTCTTTATATTTCTTTTAAACTCTTACCTTCCATCTCAGAATCAATACTGCGTATTGGTTCCAAGGCAGAAAAACGGGAAGAGTTAGGCAATGGGAGTTAAGTGAGTTGTCCAGTCACACAGCTAGGAAATGTCTGAGCCCAGATTTGAACCTAGGCCCTCACTCCTAGAAATGAAATGAAATGAAACGAAATGAAACGAAATGAAATGAAATGAAATGAAATGAAATGAAATGCCTTAATAAGATCTCTATATATCTTCTTTAGATCTTAGAGGATGGATAGTATGTAGATCTCAGAGATAGTATGTATGGAGAAGGGATCAGGTGCCCAAGGCCTAAGCTGGCTATAGTTGGTGAGGGAGGAAACACACTCCTCTCACAATAGCCTCTCCTCCCTGACAGGCTTGATTGATTAAGCCTGTCAGTTGTTTCCTTCTAACAGTTGCCCAGGTTGGGACCCTTGAGAGGTTAGATAGATGATTAACCTCACTAGGCCCCAACCTGAGATTGGATTAGTTATTGATAAGGTTATTGATTGGCTATTGGAAACTGTTATCTGTATGCTATTGATCTCCCTTTCCCAAGGGCTTTGGTAGAATAACCACTCAGGAAAGGTACTTGTTGGTAAATCACTCTATTGAAACTATTAATGGGGAAAGCAAAACAAGGTTATAGGTTTGAGGATCTGGGAACCCTATTGCTATTTGTTTGGCTGATCAAGTCTGGAGATTGCTAGGCTGGTAGAAACTGGAGGACTTCACCCTCTCACTAACTCTGACCTGACTTGGCCACAGCCAAGCCAGAGATTAGGGAAGGCTGTTGATGTTGGTGTTGATAGATGATCTATATACTTTCTCAGCTCTGCTATCAGTGGTGTTGATTGATCACTAGCTCTTTCTCAGTTAGGTACAGGTTTCAGGTTTCAGGCCTACCCCTTTTACCCTTTACCTCCCTCTGTCCCAGTTCTTGCTCCAAGAAAAGCCTGCTCAAATCCAAGCCCCCAACTGTTGTTCCTTGGGGGTACTTATAGGGTGGGGCCAACCAATTTTTGCCCCTGGCTCACAGCACCTGGGAACATTCCAAATTCTCAATGTCCAGCCCTGTCATTCAAGGTGGTATCCATCTTATCCCAGATAATGATTTTAACACTCTCTATCCACTGAGCCACTCAGCTGCCCCCTTCAGCTCTTTAGAAACAATGACTTGTACATGGTTAATTGATATACTAATTACACATTACCTTAATCCCAATGGAACTGCATTTGAAAAATTGTACAACACATTTTTTACTGATCAGAATGACTTATTGGTACAACTAATTCAAAAATGAGATTTTCCTCATATCAGTTGTTTTTCATTTACTACTTGCTATCCCTTAGTTTGGGACATTAGATCAAAAAGTAAAAGCTTAACTTGAATCCAGGTTTGTTTGTTGTTTTAGTCTCTTTTTTTTTATTCCAAATTTTACAAAGTCAAATAAAACAAGCATTTACATATACAAAGAAAAAGAAGATTATACCTAAATGAAATCATAACTCTCTTATGTGTTGAATTGCTTTTAAATTGTTTAACTTACTTTTCTTTATATCTGCATAATAAATCCCACATTAAACTTTCAAAGCTTTCCTGCTTAGCAGAAGAACAGGAGAACAGTTGTACACAGAGACTGATACACTGTGGTACAATCAAATGTAAGGGACTTCTCTACAACAGCAATACAAGGATCCAGAGCAAGGCTGAGGGACTTATGAGAAAGAAAACTAGCCACATTCAGAGGAAGAACTGTGGGAGTAAAAACAAGACGAAAAACAACTACTTGAACACATGGGCTGATGGGGATATTATTGGGGAGGAAGACGCTAAACAATAACTCTAGTCCAACTATCAATAATATGGAATTAGGGCTTAATCAATGATATGTGTAAAACCCAGTGGAATTGTGTGTTGGCTACAGGAGGGTGGGGGGTTTGGGGGAGAGGGAAAGAACATGAAATACAAAACTACAAGAAAATATTCAAAATAAAATAAAAATTTTTTAAAAAGGCTTTCCTGCTTGTCTGTGTCTCCTTCTGGACATCCCATTCTCTTCATTTATTTATTTGTTTTTTAATAGAATTTATCTACAAGTGTCCCAGCCCCTCCCCAATACAGAAGGTATTGTCCTAGAGATCGCATGTTTGTACAAATGAAGTCTTTTATGTTTTCCTTTTCAGTTCACTTAGTTTTTCTTTTGCTTCATGTCATGGCAATATATATGTGAGTCGGCTATAAAAATCCTGTATCTGATTAGGATCTCTATCATGCCCTCTCTCTCCCCCCAGCAAGGTTGTTGAAATATTCATATACAGTATCTGGCAAGACACTCATTCCATAGTCACTCTTCTGAACTCATTACTAAACTTTGAGCATCCTTACCCCTCCCACAATTTAAGCCTGCAGGCCTAGACAGAGAAATATCTCAGTCTTAATTCCAGGATGCCAACCTCTACCATTCACTTGTCATTCAGGCTCAGAAATTGCCAGGAATTTAAACAACACTCAGAAAACTACCAAAGTGATTTCTCATTTATCAATTGTGAAAGAATCTAGATGGAGACATTGTCTTTATACTCTTTCCTGTAGATATAAATTGCAGACATAATAAAATTGCTCCAGAGAGTGGGTGGTCCTTTCAGTTATGGTCCATCCATTCACATGCAGCCTATATCATTATAGGATCATAGATTTAGGGCTGGAGGGAAACTTAGAGATCATCTAGTTCATCCTTTTCATTCTACAGATGAAGAAACCAGAGCCTTGAGAGATTAAAGTGACTTACTTAATTAAGGACAGCCAGCTAATAAGTAGAAGAGCTGGGATTGGAATCTGGGTTCCTAGCTCTGCTATCTACTACCTAAGTGAGCCTAGGCAAGTGTAAAAACTATCCCTCTTTGGGCCTGAATTTCCCTTTCTAAAAGTAGGGGGTTGAATTTAATCTCTGAAATATCTTCAGATCCAAATCAATGATTTTATGTTCCCATGAATCTAGTGATGTTGGGTTTCTCATACTACAAGAAATCTATACAAGAAAAGAAGTGATGGCTATTCAAGCTCACCAGACTTCCTAAATCACTACAAAATTCCTATTAAACAAGATAAGGAAAACAATAGAAAGGAAAATAAGAGAAAGTATTCGATAAGCATGTTTTATGCACCTACAAATTGCAGCTTCAGGGCACACCTAGGTCTGGAATTAGGAAGACCTGAGTTTAAATCCAGTCTCAGACACTTACTAGTTATGTGGCCCTGGGCAAGTCACTTAACCTCTGCCTCAGTTTCTTCAACTATAAAATAATATTTTATATTATTACATATATATAAAATATAATAACAGCACCTACCCCAAAGAGTTGTGAAGATCAAATGAAATAACACATATAAAGTACTTTAGACAGTCCTTGGCACTGAGTAGGTGCTAAATAAATGTTTAGTCACATCTCTTTCCCTGTTAGATACTGAGGATACAAAGACAAAAACAAACAAACAAACAAACAAAAAATAGTCCTTGACTTCAAGAGTTCAAATTCTATTGGTGGAAACACCAAGCATATATATAACTAAATATAAATGAGATAAACAGTAAGTGTAAGACCTCCCTGCATCAGGTCCCTCCCTACTCCAATGTATCCACCAGTGGCTCACTATCAACCTCTAGGATTAAATATAAAATCCTGCATTTGGTTTTCAGAGTTTTCCATAACCTTCCTACCTTTCCTTTCTTCCACCTTGCTGCACTCCATTATAGGCCATTGGCACTGGCCTCTCTGTTGTTCCTTTCATCTCCCAACTCTGTGCGTTTTCACTGACTGTCTCCCAAGCCTCTAATTCTTTCTTCTTGTCTATGCCTTATTACTTCCCTGGCTTTCTTCAAGGCTCAGCTAAAAGCCCACCTTCTTCAAGAAGCCTTTCCTGAACCCATTAATGTTAGTGCCTTCTCTCTGAGATCACCTCCCATTTTATCTTGTATATGTCTTGTTTGCACATAGTTTTGCATGTTGTCTATTCCCATTATACTTTTTTTAAACCCATACCTTCGATCTTAGAATCAATATTATGTAGATATTAACTACCACAATACTATGTATTCGTAAATTGGTTTCTTTGTATCCCTAGCATTTAGGACAGTTCCTGGCACACAGTTGGGGCTTAATAAATGCTTGTTCACTTGACCAGATAACTCCCAGGTGAGGCTTTGAGCTCACTAACAATAATAGTTCAAGGGAAACTTGATGCTAAATAAGGACCCCCAAGAGCATACTCTAAGACCTTCCAAAAAAGCACTTCTGTCTCTCTCAAAATTTACTGACAGCACTAACATAGGGGACTGATGACTTCATATTATAAATCTCTCTGTTTCCTTTTATTTTGCCTATCTGTCACTTGGAGCTCGCTTAGAAAGCTGTTGCAGGCAGGCAGCACCACTAAGTTCCTGGGGAAAACCCTGAGGTTGTTCAAGCTGTTAGCCATTTAGAACTGAGCCCACTGCTGTTGCAGTGAAGCTATTGCATTATCCAATTTGATTTGCTCTCAGCTTTTGTCATTCAAATAATAGCACAAAAACAAAGGTTAGGCTATTAATATTTACATTTTGTTTATCTAGCAAGGAGAGAGCCAGATTGGGGGGGGGGGGGGGGAATGCAGAAACAGGAAGTGTTGGCCAGCAAAGTGCACTGGAAATAGAGTATTCAGTGCAATTCATTTCTCCAACTATAAGGGCAGTATACTATGGAGGGGACAGTAACAAAGACTCTCTCTGAAACTGAAAGTTTCTGGAGAGGGAAAATATCTGAGAATCCATCTTCCCAAAGCAAGTCAGTCCATTCTGCACATCAGAGCCTCATTCTTTTCCACTAACTTGTCAGTGTAATGGCAATCAGTTATTCATCAAATTCTCTCTCTCTCTCTTTTCTCTCTCTCTCTTTCTCTCTCTCCTCTCCCCTCCCTCCTCCCTTCTTTTCTTCTTTCCTTCCTTCTTTCCTTCCTTCCTTTGTCCTTCCTTCTCCTTACCTTCCATCTTAGAATTAGTATCAATACTGGGTGCCAAGGCAGAAGAGCAGTAAGGACTAGAAAATGGGAGTTAAACAACTTGCCCAGGGTCACATACCTGGTAAGTGTCTGAGAACAGATTTGAACTAAAGACCTCCATTTCTGTGCCTGGCTCTATCCACTGAGCCATGTAGCTACACACACACACATACCCCTCCCCCCCCCATTTTTTTCTTTGAAAGAATGGGAGAACCAGCATCCCTCCATATGTTCCCCAGGTAGAGAACACATTTGTACATTGCACTCTGCCTCCTCCTCCTCCTTCTTCTGGTGTCTGTCTCCAGAACAAATCCCTGTCACAAGTTCATGACTACCCGGAGCCTAGTGCAATCTTGGGAAAGTACCTGTATCTCCATTGTCACCCTTTTGCAGGATAACACTCTCAATATTCCAAGAACTCTTATTATGACTAGCCCTAAAAAATTGTGAGTTCAGCAAAAATTTCTTTGGATCTCCTTACCTTTTCTCCTCAACCATTAACAACCCTACCTCTAAACTATTCCTTTTAATATCTCATCTGCTCCCTTAACATGACCTTTGATTCACTGAAAATGTATTCCAGGTAAAAAAGTTCTTTCTATGAAGACCTGCAACTATTCTGTAACCTAAGACTCAAGAATTTCCTGGGAAACTGAGAGATCAGAGACTTGCCCAGGTCATAAAGATAATACCATAATAATAAGAGGAAGTCATTGAAATCTAGTCTTCCTGTCTCTGAAGCTGGTTCTCTGTCTACTGCCCTATGCTGCCTCTAATCCATATCCTACCATAACTCCTTCAAAAGGATTCCACCCAATATCATTCTAGTAGACCTTTTTAAATTATTTGGCACCCAGTGCAATGCCTTATAATCTAGGTAAAGGTAGTCTTGTAGTACTATTGTGTTCTAAGAAAGGATGAAGGGGATGGTTTCAGAAAAACCTGAAAAAGACTTATATTGAAGTGAAGGAAAGTGAAGTGAGCAGAACAAGTATAGAGTATATGCAATAACATGTTGCAAAGCAAATTTTTTTTTAATCCTTACCATTTGTCTAAGAATCATTACTATATATTGGCTCCCAGCTAGAAGAGTGGTAAGGGCTAGGCAATGGGGGTTAAGTGACTTGCCCAGGGTCACCCAGCTAGGAAGTGTCTGAGGCCAGATTTGAACCAGAGACCTCCCATCTCTAAACCTGGCTCTCAATCCACTGAGCCACTCAGCTGCCCCCAAAATAAATGGTTTTGAAAAACTTAGGAACTCTGATTAACAAAGTGATTAACCACAATACCAAAGGACGAAATAGGTTCTCCCCTTCGGACAGAAAGATGATAGACTCAGAAAACAAATTTAGATTTTTAATGTAGCCATTGTGGGAATTTATTTTGTTTTACTGTACAATCTGAAACAAAAGTTGTTTTGTTCATTATGCTATTATTTTTGTTTCCTCTATGAGGTGTGAAATGTGGGCAAGACTGAAAATACAATAAAACTGAACTAAAAAATAACAAAATGTGTTTCTCTGATTATAAAAATGTAAAACTTGCTGCTTTCCTTTAAAAGGAGACAGCTAGGTGGCTTAGTAGACAGAGAACCAGATCTAGAGATAGGAGGTCCTAGGTTCAAATATGACCTAAGACATTTCCTAGCTATGTGATCCTAGGCAAGTCACTTAACCTCAATTGCCTAGCCCTTAACAGTCTTCTGCTTTGGGACTAATACTAAATATTAATTCTAAGACAGAAGGTAAGAGTTCAAAACATAAATAATAAAAGTAACTAAAATCCACAGCTGCAAGAGGTAGAAAGAGAAACACCATTTAAAATCACTCTAGACAATATAAAATACTTAGGCATCTATCTACAAAACAAACACAGGAATTATACGAAAACAACTACAAAACACTTTCCAAACAATTAAAACTAGATCTAAACAATTGGAAAAATATTGATTGCTCATGGGTAGGACGAGCTAACATCATAAAAATGACCATTCTACCCAAATTAATTTACCTATTTAGCGCCATACCTATCAAACTACCAAAAAACTTTTTTTACTGAATTAGGAAAAACTATAACAAAGTTCATCTGGAATAACAAAAGATCAAGAATATCAAGGGAAATAATGAAAAAAAAATGTGAAGGAAGGGAGCCTAGCAGTAGCAGATATTAAACTGTACTATAAAGCAGCAGTCATCAAAACGATATGGTACTGGCTAAGAGGCAGAAGGGAGGATCAGTGGAATAGACTTGGAGTAAGTGACATCAGCAAGACAGTGTATTTTAAGCCCAAAGAGCCCAACTTTTGGGACAAAAATCCACTATTTGACAAAAACTGCTGGGAAATTTGGAAAACAATATGGGAGAGATTAGGTTTAGATCAACATCTCACACCCTACACCAAGATAAATTCAGAATGGGTGAATGACTTGAATATAAAGAGGGAAATTTTAAATAAGTTAAGTGAACATAGAATAATTTACTTGTCAGATCTCTGGGAAAGGAAAGATTTTAAAACCAAGCAAGAGTTGGAGAAAATTACAAAATGTAAAATAAATGATTTTGATTATATTGAACTAAAAAGCTTTTGAACAAACAAAAACAATGTAGCCAAAATAAGAAGGGAAACAACAAATTGGGAAAAAATCTTTATAACAAAAAACTCTGACAGAGGGCTAATTACTCAAATATACAAGGAGTTAACCCAATTGTATAAAAAAATCAAGCCAAGGGGCAGCTGGGTAGCTCAGTGGATTGAGAGCCATGCCTAGAGACTGGAGGTCCTAGGTTCAAATCCGGCCTCAGACACTTCCCAGCTGTGTGACCCTGGGCAAGTCACTTGACCCCCATTGCCTACCCTTACCACTCTTCCACCTATAAGTCAATACACAGAAATTAAGGGTTTAAAATAAAAAAAAAAAATCTTAAAAAAAAAAAAAATCAAGCCATTCCCCAATTGATAAATGGGCAAGGGACATGAATAGGCAATTTTCAGATAAAGAAATCAAAAGTATCAATAAGCACATGAGAAAGTGTTCTAAATTTCTAATAATTAGAGAAATGCAAATCAAAACAACTCTGAGGTATCACCTCACACCTAGCAGATTGGCCAAAATGAAAGAAAGGGAGAGTAATGAATGCTGGTGGGGATGTGGCAAAACTGGGACATTGATGCATTGCTGGTGGAGTTGTGAACCGATCCAACCATTCTGGCTGGCAATTTGGAACTATGCTCAAAGGGTTATAAAAGAATGCCTGCCCTTTGATCCAGCCATACCATTGTTGGGTTTATACCCCAAAGAGATCATAGATAAACAGACTTGTACAAAAATATTTATAGTTGTGCTTTTTGTGGTGGCAAAAAACTGGAAAATGAGGGTATGACCTTCAATTGGGGAATGGCTTCACAAATTGTGGTATATGCTGGTAATGGAATACTATTGTGCTCAAAGGAATAATAAGCTGGAGGAATTCCATGTGACCTGGAAAGACCTCCAGGAACTGATACAGAGCGAAAGGAGCAGAGCCAGAAGAAAATTGTACACAGAGACCAATACACTGCGGTAAAATCTAATGTAAAGGACTTCTGTACTAGCAGCAATGCAATGACCCAGGACAATTCTGAGGGACTTATGGTAAAGAACGCTACTCACATTCAGAGGAAGAACTGCAGGAGTGGAAACAGAAGAAAAACAACTGCTTGAACACATGGGTTGAGGCGGACATGATTGGGGATGTAGACTCGAAACTACCACACCAATGCAACTATCAACGATTTGGAAATAGGTCTTGATCAATGACATATGTTAAAACCAGTGGAAATGCACATCGGCCATGGCGGGG
>NC_058134.1:70797197-70808470 GCF_016433145.1 Gracilinanus agilis | reverse complement strand
GGGGGGGGGGGGGGGGAAGGGGAGGTCAGGGGGTGAAGGGGAAAGTAAAATCATGAATTATGTAAGCATATTAACTTTTCTAAAAAATAAATATTAATAAATGTTTTTTTTAAAGTAACTAAAATCACAGATTTAGAGGCAAAAGTCATCTAGTTCAGCTTCTATCATTTTGCAGATGAGTAAGCTATGCTCCAAAGTAGAGTGAGGTCATATAGTCAGCAAATAATTGAGACATGCTTAGAACCTAAGTCTTTTGATTCCAAGTCTAGTTCTCTTTCCTTTGGAAAGAGAGTAGTTGCAACAAAACCCAGTTCTCTTGAACCATTCCAAAACAATAAAAAAATATATTTGCCTCTTGATGATTCATTGTTTATGAGGAATGAGGGAGAAAATTGAAGGTTGAAAATTACACCAAATTATGAAAAAATGGTTGTACTCTCAACAAAGATAAAGAAATTAGAAAGGGGGGATGATTTGGAGGGAAAGACTGAGTTCTGTTTTGGCTATATCATAGTTGATATATCTATGGGACAGCAGAGTTTAGGATAACTAATTAGAAATTGCTGATTTGGAGCTGGAATAAGAGAATAAAGCTAGACATATTCATTTGAAGTTGGCCCCATAGAGACAATAATGAAATTTGTCTTGAAATCTATTCAGCATCTCCAGGAAATCTGATAAGGACTACTTAGGTGATAAAGAAAGACTAGGAGACCCTGGATTTCAGTCAGCTCATGCTGCTGCTCCGTCTCCTTGCAATGAGTTTAGGATTTTATTATATACTGTATACTAAACCCATTTCACACAGGAGCACAAAAAAACTTCACAGTTGCACAGAAATACAAATTGTGTCATATCAAAGCACAAGAAACCTCAGTGGCTCCAGGGTAGAAATAGCCTGGAATAGAACAAGGTCCAAGGCTGAATTCTAGGCACTTTATTATCAGAAAGCTAATTCTGGGATACTTTTTTCTGGCAGAAAGTCCCTGCTGGATTGAAGTTTTTACTCATTTTAACCTTGACTGTCTGGAAACAGCTTTTGAGCCCAAGCAGCTGCATTTCTGACCAAGGGAGAAAATGTTAATGTCTTGACTGTTGGTTTGCTAAGAACTTAAAGCGTTTCAATAAGACTACAATGTTTTTCAATAAGAAAAGGTGTGAATCAGAAAAGGAGTCAAAAGAGGAGTCAAGATTTTTATCTTAGATAGCCCACCCTGTCTTGCTCTGACTTGTAGAGCAGAAGGGTCAACACACAGCTTTCCAGGACTTCATTGACCTTTTGATGGGGTCCAGATAAAAATATCTATTTGAGACTCTGTTTCTCTTATTGGCCTACCACACCTTTGGAAACCAATGAGATCACCAAAAGAGATCAATGAATTAAGTGTGAAAATAAAAAATGAAAAGCCAGGGAAAACAAAATTAATCAAATATTAATAAAAGATAAACAGAATTAAAAATAGAAACACCTGGGGGCAGCCGGGTTGCTCAGTGGATTGAGAGCCAGGCCTAAAGATGGGAGCTCCTAGGTTCAAATCTGGCCTCAGACACTTCTCAGCTGTGTGACCCTGGGCAAATCACTGGACCCCCGTTGCCTACCCTTACCACTCTTCTGCCTTGGAGCCAATACACAGTATTGACTCAAAGATGGAAGGTAAGGGTTTAAAAAAAAAGAAATAAAAATAACTGAGTAACAAAACAATTTTTATATACTAAAAAAAGCTAATTCAGTTTAAAAAAGAACAAAAATAAATTAATAAAATAAAAAATATAATGGAAGAAATTCTTAATATATGGAGAAAAAATAAAGCTACTATTTATGAAATGATGTGGCAGCAAAACCTAAATAAAATGGTCATAGGCAGTGAAGAGGGAAGATTTTGAGTCAGAGGACCTGAGTTCAAATTCTGGTTCTATAAGAATTACAATGTTTTCACTCCAAATTCTAGTATTACCCACTAATTTGGGGCAAGGGTGGAATTTGGTCTCAAGAATTTGACAGACAAAAATATGGCTTAAATCACAGAAGCAGACCCATTTACATCAAAATAAGTCCTATTTGTTAGAAAGGGTTTTTTTAATTTCTCTTTAATCCAGTAAGGACACCTGGCTATTTTCTCACCTTGACCTATGTTGCCAGTTTTGTTTTGTTTTGTTTTGTTTTTCCTCTTAAAGAGGCTGTTTATCATGTCTCTCCCTTAAAGGCAACAGACAGGCTGGTGTAACTTAAGACAAAACACAACCTCCATCTTAGTTTCTTTATCTGTGAAAATTCCATATCTTTAAAATACCTGAATTATTTATTCACAAGATTCTTGTGCTGATCTAATGAAAATTGTATGTGAATGTTTTGTAAGACTGAAGTTTACATCTCTCTACCATTCATTATTATTAATCATTATCATCAGATCATTCTTTTCATCTTTTCAATGGATCTCAGAGAAAGACAGCCCTAGGATAAGGTACTATCCTATTATTTTATGTTTAATGTTCTATAAACCCTTGCATAGGTGGATAAAATAACTGCTATTTGTAAGGGAATAAACATGTTGGGATGCAAGCTCATCTCCTATAGATTCACTAAAAGCATCATCTCCAGAGTTTGAGATCCTTGAAAGTAGAATTATTTCCAAAATTACATAATTGCTGATAAGGAAAAAACCTCTTTTCATATGTGGTCCACTTAGATTCTGGAGCTATTCTCCCAACCCCTATTTGCAAAGGCAGATTGACTCTCTAAAGAGCAGCTGTGACTTGTTCCGTTAGCATCTAGGAAGTAGCCCTAAGGAACTGGTAATTATATATTTTTGTTGTTGTAGAATCTTGGATCTGACTTTTGGAATCATATTCATTCTATTGACTCCCCAAATAAACATTGTCACTAGCTACAGCTTTTCTGGGAATGATACTAGAAAACTGATGAGAAGTCCAAAATTCTCCCAACATTTGAACATCTCAGAGCTTTCCTATGGCCCAGGGGTAGAAAGCCAGGGGAGTCAGGTAATGAAGAAGACCCAGGCCAAATCTGAGGTCCTATCCTTACCCGCCAAGTGACTTCCCAGATCATCAAGCAGAACTTCTCTCTCCTGGCTTGCCACTTTATAGAATCTCTTGAATTCTGAACCTGCTCCTGATTTTATATAGAGCTCAAAGGGGATACCAACATCTCTCAGTCAATCTGAAAAGACTTCCTATTGTACCTTCTGAAGTTTCCAGACATCGTTCATACCTAGAGAGAAATAGAGATGTGTTCTCTCCTGATGCTTAAGTGGGGATGATTTCAACCACCTTGTTACATTTATATACTGTGAATGTCTGTTCCTGGGATGTGATATGAATGGCTTGACAGTTTTCATTGCATAGTTTTTCTCCTCTATTCGGCTAACATTCCTTTTTTTAAAGAATTACATAAGACTCATTACAAGTCTCATTAATTTTAGATTTTTGTGGGGATCTTTAGTTACATACTGACTCTATTTACTTCTGCTGTGCAAATCTTACTGAGAATAATGTTTTAGGATATGGGTGTTAATGATATCACTCTTCTCATTGCTATATTTAACTGTTTTCATGAACTGAAACTTTTTTCATTGATGTTTTGTTTATTTCTTGACCTAGATTTCTTCTTGGCCTTGAACTTATATACATGTATCTCCTTAATTTAAAGCACATCTTCAGGGGGCAGATGGGTAGCTCAGTGGATTGAGAGTCAGGCCTAGAGACTTGAGGGCCTAGGTTCAAATCTGGCCTCAGGCACTTCCCAGATGTGTGACCCTGGGCAAGTCACTTAACCCCCATTGCCTAGCCCTTAACATTCTTCTGCCTTGGAGCCAATACACAGTAAGTGTTTTAAAATAAATAAATAAACCATGTCTTCAGTAATAACAACTCTATACTTTCATTATAGCAATCTCAAATACTTAGATAATGTATCCCTCATATAATTCTACATTTATATTCCGTCTTGTCAGTTTTCTTACTAATGTCTATCTTCTGTAAGTGATTGTCCCAATAGTTATGTCCTCTGCCCTTTTAAGACATCTTTGTATCTTCTTCCTCTAGACACACAGTTAGGTTCTTAAGAAAAAATATAAAAGGAAATCTTTGGTCTGTTGTATATAATGTATAATAAGCAAATGAATTATTGACTCTCTAAACCAAGGGGGGAAAGCTGTTTGTAAGTCACAGTACTACTTTGAGCTTAAATGCTTCCATTTCCTCATCCATAAGTGGGGAGAGGTGGCACGGAGATATTTGCTTCTTGCTTTGTGAGAATCAAGGCCTTTCACAATGTATCACTTAAGAGATCCAACCTTATTAAGCATTTTTCTCCCTATACAAGAAGTATAATGGAAATAGTATTGAACTTCAGTTAAGAGTTACCTGAATTCCACTTCCACCTGTGATATTTCACAGTGGTATGATGATGGGCAAGTCTCTTAATATCTGAGCCTCAATTTCTCCCTTTGCAGAATGGGGATGATCACACTTTTAGGACTCACATTACTGGGTTATTTTGAGGATCAAAGAAGCTGTTGTATACAAAATACTTAGTACATTTTTAAGCACTATATATATGTCAGCTCTTGGTAATATGAGCATTTTTTCCCCAGCCAGAATGATCTATTAATTTTTCTTTGGTCACACTATACACACCCCATCTCGATAGCTTTGCTCAAGCTTATTCATTCCTCTATGGGAATTCCTTCCCTCTACCTTACACCTTAAGTCATAACATTTCTTTAAAGTAGGAGACAGTTTCAATTCAATTCAACAAGCACTTAATATGTATAAGAAACTATACTGGAAAAATAAAATTAACAAGAGCCAACCTCTGACTTCAAGGAGCTTGGATCATACTGTAGTAAATCAGATATGATATATTAAAGGAGACGTTGACTTTGGAATCAGAGGACCCAAGTCCAAATTCTAGCTCTCTTCCTAAATACTTTGTGAGTCTTTTGAGCAAATTCCAGTTTCCTCATCTGTAAAACAAAGGCATTAAACTAATTGGAGGTGTCAGACCCCTGACCAGATTAAAATGTAATTGGAAAACATTTAACAAAAATAAAAATGCAATACACCATAAATAATGTTACTATGTAGTTTTCTAAGACAAAATGTAGGTTGGAGGGATCCATTTCTGTTTCAGTTTGACACCCCTGGTCCAAAGTCTTTTCCATCTCCAAGTCCTATAATGCATCAAGTCCCATCACCTTCATGAAGACTTCTCTAACTGGGAGGTGGGGGAGGGGGCAGCTAGATGGCTCAATGGACTGGGAGCCAGGCCCAGAGATAGGAGATCCTAGGTTCTGGGAAAGGGAATTCTTGATTCTCTTTGAGTGAAGATTTGTGAAAAGAGAATCCTTTATTTTCTTTGCCTAGTCAGAGTTAAAACTTTGGTTAACAATAACTTAAATACCCCTACTTAGTACTCCACTAGATTGTGAGGATAGGATTAACTCTCCTTTGTCTACTTTTGAATTAATCAACGAAAGGGAATATACCCATACTTAACCCTAAAATAAAGGAAACTTACTACAGGAGTTTGCACCTCTAAAAGGAAGACTGCAACCCAAGTGCTAACTCAGTAACCTGCAAATCCAATTTGGGTGGCAACTCAAAAATGTGTGAATCCTAGGAGGAGAATTAACACCTTTAGAGATGACAACTCAATCCCACAAACACTGCCCCTGGGCGGGGCTGGACAATTTGGAAACTATGATTGGCCCCTGTGAAGAGGGGCAGGAACAGGAAACTACCATAAAAGCCCTGAAATCCATGAGCAGTGAGGCTCAGGGAGTTGAGTCTAGTGGAGAATGAACTCTGAGAAGAGAATCACCTCAGGAATCACCTTCAGCTCTGGTCATTGTCTTGATCTGCCTCTTAGAGGAAACTTGGGTAAGTGGATAGCTGGTTTTCCCTTCCTGTCTTCTGGAGATAGTTTAATTTTGTTTTGATTTTTTTTTTAACCCTTAACTTCTGTGTATTGGCTCCTAGGTGGAAGAGTGGTAAGGGTGGGCAATGGGGGTCAAGCGACTTGCCCAGGGTCACATAGCTGGGAAGTGTCTGAGGCCAGATTTGAACCTTGGACCTCCCATCTCTAGTCCTGAATCTCAATCCACTGAGCTACCCAGCTGCCCCGATATTTTAATTTTGATTGAAGGTTAACAAGTCCTGGCTGAGCTAAGCACTGGAATAATATTTAGTTAGATAGGTTATTGTCTTCTCTACCCTTTTATATTTCTCTACTTTCACTCTTTCCATCTCTTTTATAAATAATTTATAATTTTCATATATTTAGCCAAACCATTAATTTTAACACATATTTCAAATCTGGTCTCAGATACTGGGTGATCTGGGCAAATCCCTTAACCCCCATTGCCTAGCCCTTACCACTCTTCTCAACATTATAAACTGCTTCCTCTCAGCCTGTGGTCAACAGCTAGGTCAGAGTCTTCCCTGCTTTCAGCAGGGAATGGAGAAATAACTGATCCTTTGGACTACCAAGAGAAAGTCCCAGCTGAAGAGTTCTCAGGGGACAAAGGAAATGAGAATTCGGTTTATTATCTATAGCTCCAGTGTCCTAAACTACCAGACAAAATTTTGAGGATTAAGAAAATGAGTTCTTATGGATTTCAAAGATGTGGGATTTTTCCTGTTGTTATTGTCTAAATTGTTCTGCTGGTTCAAGTCTTCCCAGGTTTCCCTGAAACCTTTGCCTTTACTTTTTCTTAATAGCATAATAATATTGCTTCATATTCAGATGCCATAACTTATTCAGCCATTTCCCAATTTAGAAGCATTCCCTTAGTTTCAAGTTTTTGTTACTACAAAAAAAAAGTGCTACTATTATGGATCTTTTCTGAATTCGTTGATGTCTTGGGGCAAAGGGGGCTGATAATTAAATCTTCCCAGAATATAAAGATTCCGTTGCTGGCTGATAATTAAATCTTCCCAGAATATAAAGATTCCGTTGCTGATTATACATTTTATACTTCACCTCAGTTTTGCCCTCTCTCTCTCTCTCTCTCTCTCTCTCTGTCTTCTGGGCTTAGATTCCTCCTCTTTTCAATGTCCTATGAAAAAATACCCTGAATAACTGGATAAACCCTTATTGAATAAAACCTTAAAATCTCTTTAACTTATGAGGTTGCTTCCAAGCTTTGAGATATTCACCTCAAGGTTGATTCTTGGCCCTTATCCAGGAAAGGAAATACAAAATGTTGTCAGGGATCCAGGTACAAGCTTGCCTAATGGAGGCTCTAGCTATCATATTAGAGGCAAGGTAGGGAAAGTCAGCCCATCCTTCTACCTTTACTTTAAAAAACAAACAAACATCAGATATGTAGGTTTATGGATTGTTATTTATCATAATTATAATTATTTATAGATTTATAGAACTTTGAGTTCTTAATCTCATTATTTTGCAAACTAGGAAACTGGAATACCTCTCCCCAAAGGTTTAATTACTTGCCCAAAGTCTTATAGGAAATAGCAGAACTGAGTTCTCTGATTACAAATCTGAGGCTCATTCTACTTGGTTGCACTACTTCTTTCATATGGCATAATGTTAAATATCACCTTTGCAAAATATGATTTGAGTTTTTAAAAAAAACACACTTAACTTCTGTCTTAGAATCAATATTAAATATTGGTTCCAAGGCAGAAGTGTGGTAAGGGCTAGGCAACTGGGGTTAAGTGACTTGCCAGGGTCATATGACTAGGAAATATCTGCCAACTGGGGGTGGGGGTGGGGGAGGGAGGACAGGGAGGTTGTTGTTGTTAAATAGGCTATTTTTCTGCATTAATACTATTTCCTTTTTCATGTTTTTTTAAAAAAATAACTTTCTATCTTAGAATTAATACTAAGTATCAGTTCCAAGGCAGAAGAGTGGTAAGAGTTAAGCAATTGGGATTAAATGACTTGCCCAGGGTCACAACACCTAGGAAGTTTCTGAGACTAGATTTGAACCCAGGATTTCCCATCTCTTGACTTGGCCCTCTACTGAGCTACCTAACTGCCCCTTACTATTTCCTTCTTAATATTGATTTTGATCTTTGTACCAGGTATATTGGGGAAGTTGACAGTTGGAGAATCCACTTTCCATGGCTCAGATGAAACATTACCACATACCATGTCAATTATGATGCTATAGAAAAAACAAATGTAATAACCTCGGGCAAAAGGAAACTAATATGACTTTGGTTTGCTCAATTGGTTACCGTGGTTTCACCTTGCATTGAGAGTAGAGGTTTCAGTTTCTAATTTTGCCATCATTCAATTGAAAGGGGCAAAAAAAAAAAAAAAAATCACAACTGTCACCAAGGTCAAGAATCCAAAGGTTCATTTCTATTTTTTCTACCTTGAAAGGCTAATGCTTGCTGAGATCTTTTTTCCTATGTATGCCAAATACTCTGTAGCCTCCATCTGTTAGGGGTTTTTTTTGTTTGTTTTTTAATGCCACAAAAGTTACATGGACTTTGTATCTGTAATCACTGATGATAATGATGGAGTCATAGAGAACAAAGTTAAATCGTTGCTGTTTGCCCACATGTGATGCAGTGGAGGTTTTTTTTAAGACAGTCACTGTTGCAGTTAGGGAATGCCACAGATTCACTCATAGTGCTCTGTGTGTAAAATGTACAATCATGTGAAGGATAAGGGAGGTTGGGCTAGATTTCTGATGTCTCTCAAAGCTCGAAAATGAATACTAAGCCTTTAGATAGAGCTTATAATTCTTTTGATCCTTACAAATTCTACCCTAGGAGGTAGGTGCTTTTATTATCCCCATTTTACGGATGAGAAAACTGAGACAAACAAGTTTGTGACTTGCCTGGCATCATACTCTAGTAAGGAAGTGTCTGAGGGCAATTCAAATTCGGGTCTTCCTGATTTGAGTTTCAGTATACTATCTGGTTCGTGTCTATTTCATGGAGGCCAACTCAAGAAAAAAAATAGTCTTCATCTTTTTTTAATTTTTATTTGTTTAAAAATTATAAATGTAATAATAGGTGAACAATCCAATAAACAAAAGAGATTCTATGTGTTTTGGGGACTGGCCAGTGGAAGCCCATCCTCAGGGCCCAATGAGCATGGTCTGCTTGCCTCCTAGCCTCAAGGGAGGCCTTGGTGAGCTGGTTAGGTTCAGATGTGCAATGGAAGATTGCTCGCCGCTCCCAGTCATGGGTGGGGGGTGGAGGGGGTGGAACAAGGCCTTTTTTCTTCCCTAATGTCACAAGGAAGATAAGTTGCTCTGGGCCCCTGGAGTAGGGGGTGGGGAGTGGAGGAGATCCTCAGGTCCTCACACCAGGAGAAGGCACGAAGCCCACCCTCCACTTCCCCCCTCCCCAAAGCCCTGTCAGCGCCAGGGGGCTAACCTCCAGTACACTAAGGCTGAGGCACGTGGCTCTACCAATTCCTGGGGGCCAATTGGGTCTTTTCTTTCCAATCTTGGGGAAGGAATATCTGAGAAGGAATGGATTAGGCTGGGATCTTGGGAGTTTTGAAAGGTTCAAAGAGGCAGGAAACGTCGGGGCGCCGGTGTTGGCCCCGTCTACCCAGAGGCTCCCAGTAACTAGTCCTTCTCGCACACCAGAGGAGGACGAAAGGCCACGTTACCCTAGAAGGAGTTGCGGGGGGAAGGCGGGGGGGGGGGGGAGGAGGGGCACAAGGGCGGCGAAGGAGGAGGAGAAGCCTCCCAGTCCTGGTTTAAGACTATTTCTTTACCACCAGTGGATCAAACGGGAAAGTCACACAGACAAGAAGCCGCAGCCCGAAACCTTCCCTCGAGGAATGCTGGGAGGGCAGTGCTCCCTCTGCCTAGGGGCCCCCTCCTAGATAGGAACCCCAACCTTCTCTTCCAGGGGGCTTTAACAATGATGTCCGCCAGAATCCTAAGTGCAGAGCAGGCTGTTCTCCTTGTCACTTTCCTTTGCAGGTTTCCCTCCGTTCCCCTCCTAATTTCACTGATGCTTTTTGGTTTCTTCTTTTAATGTTACCATCATCACCATAACTAATGCGTGCGTGTAACTTATATGCCAGTGACTATGCTAAGAGCTTTACCAATATTCCCTGAGAGGTGCTATTATTGTCCTCATTTTATAGACGAGGACACTGAGGCAGACAAGGACGAAGTGACCGCCTGTCGCCTAGCTGCCTCCTGAGAAGGTGACTATCCATCACCTTCCCTTGCCCCCTGAGAAGCCCTCGTTTGTCACAAAGTGTAATCTGACAAAGCAAGCCAAAAAAGAGACAGTGACTTTGTGCTTGCACGCTTCTTTCTGTTATTTCTAGCCTGTCCCGTGTCCCCAGAGGAAGGAGCCAGCTTAGTCCTCAGCCTTCTGCAGTCCTGATTGGTCATTGCATTGCTGTGTCCGCGTTTACAGTTGTAAATTACAGCCCCTAGTCCTCAGGGTTTGGCTCAAACCTCTCTGCCCCATAGGGAAGAAAGTGCCTAGTAAACCCAAAGAACTATGTTAATGAGAGGGGCGTCTCCAAAGTGAACTTAAACTGTGAGCAGTAGGGTCAGTGGCAGAATTCCCTTTGCCCTTCCTCCTCACTCACCTACTGATAAGGCCTTGGGCTTTGAAAGTTGCATGTTGAAATTATTATATACTTAAGAAGAAAAGCAAGCTATGAATAATAGAGACTCACGGCTTCGTGTTCTACTATGGAAATGCTCATTTTATCTGATTTTTGTTAACTTTAAGGTAAAACAAAATAAAAACATCCTCCAAAAACAATCGGAAAAATTTGATTTAAAAGACTTTATTTTAAAAAATATAAGACTTTATTTAAAATTAAAGCAATAGCAGACTGATCCTAAACAATGAGGCAGTTATTATTTTAAAACTTATTTTCAGTCTTAGAATTAATGTTGTGTATTGGTTGTAAGGCATAACAACAGTAAGGACTAGGCAATTGAAATTAAGTGATTTTCCTAGAGTCACACAACTAGGAAGTGTCTAAGAGCAGATCTAAACTCAGGACTTCCTGTCTCCAGTCCTGGCTCTCTTTCTACTGAGCCACCCTAAACCTAGCTGCCTCATCCCACTAAAAATATTTTAAACTGAGGATACTTCTTAAATTTTTTTTTTTTTTGGCCTTAGATCCTTTTAGTAGTCTGGTAAAAATTACAGACTCCAGGGGGCAGCTGGGTAGCTCAGTGGAGTGAGAGTCAGGCCTAGAGACAGGAGGTCCTAGGTTCAAACCTGGCCTCAGCCACTTCCCAGCTGTGTGACCCTGGGCAAGTCACTTGACCCCCATTGCC
>NC_058134.1:70691383-70795899 GCF_016433145.1 Gracilinanus agilis | reverse complement strand
GGACGAAAGGCCGGGTTAGGCGAGAGGGGGTGGGGGGGGGAGGGGGGGGGGGGGGGGAGGAGGGGCACAAGGGCGGCGAAGGAGGAGGAGAAGCCTCCCAGTCCTGGTTTAAGACTATTTCTTTACTACCAGTGGATCAAACGGGAAAGTCACACAGACAAGAAGCCGCAGCCCGAAACCTTCCCTCGAGGAATGCTGGGAGGGCAGTGCTCCCTCTGCCTAGGGGCCCCCTCCTAGATAGGAACCCCAACCTTCTCTTCCAGGGGGCTTTAACAATGATGTCCGCCAGAATCCTAAGTGCAGAGCAGGCTGTTCTCCTTGTCACTTTCCTTTGCAGGTTTCCCTCCGTTCCCCTCCTAATTTCACTGATGCTTTTTGGTTTCTTCTTTTAATGTTACCATCATCACCATAACTAATGCGTGCGTGTAACTTATATGCCAGTGACTATGCTAAGAGCTTTACCAATATTCCCTGAGAGGTGCTATTATTGTCCTCATTTTATAGACGAGGACACTGAGGCAGACAAGGACGAAGTGACCGCCTGTCGCCTAGCTGCCTCCTGAGAAGGTGACTATCCATCACCTTCCCTTGCCCCCTGAGAAGCCCTCGTTTGTCACAAAGTGTAATCTGACAAAGCAAGCCAAAAAAGAGACAGTGACTTTGTGCTTGCACGCTTCTTTCTGTTATTTCTAGCCTGTCCCGTGTCCCCAGAGGAAGGAGCCAGCTTAGTCCTCAGCCTTCTGCAGTCCTGATTGGTCATTGCATTGCTGTGTCCGCGTTTACAGTTGTAAATTACAGCCCCTAGTCCTCAGGGTTTGGCTCAAACCTCTCTGCCCCATAGGGAAGAAAGTGCCTAGTAAACCCAAAGAACTATGTTAATGAGAGGGGCGTCTCCAAAGTGAACTTAAACTGTGAGCAGTAGGGTCAGTGGCAGAATTCCCTTTGCCCTTCCTTCTCACTCACCTACTGATAAGGCCTTGGGCTTTGAAAGTTGCATGTTGAAATTATTATATACTTAAGAAGAAAAGCAAGCTATGAATAATAGAGACTCACGGCTTCGTGTTCTACTATGGAAATGCTCATTTTATCTGATTTTTGTTAACTTTAAGGTAAAACAAAATAAAAACATCCTCCAAAAACAATCGGAAAAATTTGATTTAAAAGACTTTATTTTAAAAAATATAAGACTTTATTTAAAATTAAAGCAATAGCAGACTGATCCTAAACAATGAGGCAGTTATTATTTTAAAACTTATTTTCAGTCTTAGAATTAATGTTGTGTATTGGTTGTAAGGCATAACAACAGTAAGGACTAGGCAATTGAAATTAAGTGATTTTCCTAGAGTCACACAACTAGGAAGTGTCTAAGAGCAGATCTAAACTCAGGACTTCCTGTCTCCAGTCCTGGCTCTCTTTCTACTGAGCCACCCTAAACCTAGCTGCCTCATCCCACTAAAAATATTTTAAACTGAGGATACTTCTTAAATTTTTTTTTTTTTTGGCCTTAGATCCTTTTAGTAGTCTGGTAAAAATTACAGACTCCAGGAGGCAGCTGGGTAGCTCAGTGGAGTGAGAGTCAGGCCTAGAGACAGGAGGTCCTAGGTTCAAACCTGGCCTCAGCCACTTCCCAGCTGTGTGACCCTGGGCAAGTCACTTGACCCCCTTTGCCTAGCCTTTACCACTCTTCTGCCTTGGAGCTAATACACAGTATTGACTCCAAGACAGAAGGCAAGGGCTTAAAAATAAATAAATAAACAAATGAATGAATGACTGAATGAATGAACAAATTAATTAACAAATAACTAGATAAATAAATAAACAAACAAACAAACAAATAAATAAATAAATTCCCCATCTATTCTGTTCTTTGGCATAAGATTATAGCTGGAGAGCTGGAATAGACTTTAAAGGTCATTAAGACTAACCACCTCCTTTTTAGGGATAAGGAAACCAAAGCCTAGACAGTTAAGGTCATACAAATAGTAAGCCACAGTGATTTCAGACTTCAAATTTCATAACTCCTAAGTTCATAACTTTTACATGGTACCTACTGCCTCCCCAGGTTAACTTTTGATAATACTTGAAATTCTCCTTACAAGGGATCATTAGACCATAAGCTCCTTTAGAGAAGGAACTGTTTTTTGCCTTTTTATGTTTCTTCAGAGCTCAAACCAGGACGTAGGCCCTTAATAAATGCTAGATGACTGACCTTCTTTTGTGCTTCCTTTAGAGATTAAAGGTAAGTAATTGGTGAGACACTTCTAATGGACCCTCACGTGTTAGAGCTGGAAGGGACCATAGAGATCACTCAGTCCAATCCTCTAGTCTATCATTCTGAAACATGTCCATCAAGGTGTCTGTGTCCAAGGTCATGTAGATAATATAGCACCTGGAATTTTCACCAATAAATAATATGAGGCCATTTCCCCCCAAACAACATCATTTATTAATAGGATCATGTGATCTCTTAATAAAAGATAAGTCCATTGTATCTGTCTGTTACACAAAAGGTGCTCCATAAGTCCTGACCCTTTTTTTTTTTTTTTTTTTTAAAACACTTACCTTCTGTCTTGGGGCCAATACAGTGTATTGGCTCCAAAGCAGAAGAGTGGTAAGGGTAGGCAATGGGGGTTAAGTGACTTGCCCAGGGTCACACAACTGGGAAGTGTCTGAGGCCAGATTTGAACCTAGGACCTCCTATCTCTAGCCCTGGCTCTCAATCCACTGAACTACCCAGCTGCCCCCTACATTTTCTTTCTGATTGATGTGACAGTTCATCCTTTGGACTTCCTTTGGCAATCCCAATAGGAGGGTATTTTGAAAGAAAAGGTGTACTTAGAGAACTCAACTCCTCCCCCATTACATCATCATCACAGTGTGTAGAGGACTACTCTTCTGGTAGGTGAAAGTTCATTCAACTAGAGAAAGACAGTCTACCAGTTCTGCTTTCAAATGCCTTAGGAGGGTGTTCTTGTTGGTAGAAAAAGAGTTTTTATCCTTTCGAAGCCTTTAACAAAAGACAAAAGGTCCGGGCCCTGTTAGAGGTCTTGAGCCTGAGAATTAATTACTTTAGCTTTAGAAACTGAACTCCTTCTCTCCCTAACTTTCAAAACTCTAGGTTGCCATTTGGCCCCAGGCAAGTCACCTAACCCCCTATTGCCCAGGCTTTCACACTCTTCTGCCTTAATTGATTTTAAGACTGGAAGGTTTAAGGGTTAAACAAAACAAACTGATGGTTTAAGAAAATGGTTTCACACAGAAATATTACTAATAAATAACATAATTCAATATTAATTTTCCTCTAGTCAATGGCAGAACAAGAATTTAAAGCTAGATTCTGACTCATGTAACTATCCTTTTAATGTACCATGGACTAATAGATTAATAAGTACTATTAATTAACAGAACCCTTCCACCTATGCTAGGAAGATAAAGTACAGAATAACAGGCTACTTTTATTTAGTTGGTTAAATGAGCTTTACCTAGGCCTGAAAGGGGTGCATTGAGGTTCAACTATCATATCTTACTTTGTCTTCTTGTAATTCTTTTAGCTTTTCCTTTAAGTATTTGGACACTATAATATTGGTATAGTTTTTATTCATTATCTATGGCTCATATTTGTGTAGTTTCGTTTTTTATCTCTTAATGAAGGCTTTTTTGTTTGCTTACTTGGTTGATTTTTGCTATTATTTAGTGTGAAACCATGATAGTTACTTTTGCCTTTTTTTCCTCCCAACTTTTGTGTTTTAAAAGGCTGAGAAAGACAACCACTAAAAAGAGCCTTCAGAAAAAGAGAAATTTCATCTGCTTAGAACTTTTTGCATGAGGTCAATCCTACTTAATTGTGTTAGGAAAAATAGAATCTATGCCCTGAGGTACTTTTGTAGCCTTATGCATGTTTGTAAGCAGAACATAGCTGTTGGGCTGCTGCTGCATGCCAACACTGATCTGCACAATTTATGTAGCATTTTAAAAGTGTTTTTAATACACTTTTATTTATTTCATTAAATATTTCTTAATTGCATTAAAAGAATTTTTTAACATTTTTAAAAATTTTAAGTTCCAAATGCCTTGCTGCCTGTCCCTCACAATGCCCTTCTGGTTCTGCTCATTTCACTTTGCATCAGTTCATATAAGTCTTCCCAGGTTTTTCTGAAACCATCCTGCTCTTCATTTCTTATAGCACTATAATATTCCATCACAGTAATATATCAAAACTTGTTCAGCTATTCTCCAATTGATAGACATCTCCTCAGTTTCCAATTCTTTGCCACCACAGAAAGAACTACAGAAAGTATTTTTGTCTCTTTTTCTTTGATCTCTGGTAGTGGAATGGTGGGTCAAAAGATATGGACAGTTTTATATTCCTTTGAGCATAGTTCTAAATTGTTCTTCAAAATGGTTAGACCAGTTCACAAGTCCACCAAGAGTGCATTAGTATCCTAATTTTTCCACATCCCTTTCAGCATTTATAATTTTCCTTTCTGACATATTATTCAATCTGATAGCTATGATATAGTCAATTTAGGGAGTTTCTAAGAATTGTTTTTGTCACTTCACTTCCACCCAAGCCTGAGGCAGTTTCCTGAGGAACACCTCAGCAGCCCTGGAAGGTGTATATATATAGTGGAGGAGAGGAAAGTAGAAATGTGACTGCATCTAAGCCTCCAAAGCGGCATTCCTACATAAGTGGAGAAGACACTTTTTTGAATTGGAAGATGCAGAGAAGGAGTTGGAGGCTGAGGAAAAGAAGCAAATTTGATTGTGTAGCTGGCAGGCATGTGGGAAAGCTTAAGCTGCTAAAACTCTAGTGACTGTTAACTAACCCCCAAGGTTATCTAACTGTTGAGTTAAGATCTTATTTTGTAAGAAAACAACTCACTTTTGTGTATTCATTTGCCTATTCTATTTCATATAAAGTCTTAGATTTCTGGATTTCCATTACTGTCTACTTTGATCAAGAGCTTTGCTAGCTATCTGTGATTTCTTTTGTGTATGTAACTAGCCTTTGACCAGAGTGTTCTAAGCTGGTGAGAGTAAATTAAGTGTTACCTTCCCCTTTAGAGCAAGCAGGGAAAGTACCTTTTATTCTGAATCTCTCAGAGTGAAAGCATGTGCTAGGTAGATTCAATTCTAGATTAATGCCTTTTTTGCTGGATACTGTCTTCCCCAACTCCACTAGGCTACTGACAGTGTAATCTCCTATTTGCCACAGAAATGGAAATCATAATATTCCCTTTAAAACATGGAATAGGACTTTCCAGATCCCAGACCAGATATCCATCCATGGCATGCAGGTGCCAGCCATGCTGTGGGTGAGGAAAATAGATCAATAGTCTGACTTCATTATTTTTAAGGAGGTTTTTGTTTTCATTTTAGAATGTGTTAATCATTATATCATCATTCTAAAGAAAATTTATTTTTTGTTTTGTTTTCTTTCTTAATACAATTTTAATTTTTAATTTAACAAGTATTTATTTTTCTCTCCTTCCCACTCCCCCTCCTCCCCCCCCCACTGAAAAAGAAGAAGAAGAAAAAAGAAAACTACTGGTAACCAATAGGCAGAATCGAACAAAACACATTCCCACATTGGCTGTGTCCAAAATTTTGTATCTTATTCTGCATATTTAGTCCATTACCTCTCTGTCAAGAGGTGGGTAGCATTCTTCTTCACTGGTCTTTTGAAATCATGATTGATCATCATATTGATCAAGGTGTTAATCAGAGTTCTTAAGTCTTTCAGATTATTCATTAGGGAAAACCCACCATTAATTTTCTGGTTTCTTAGAAGAAAGAGTCAGAGGCCATCGAGGATAATCGAAATCTAGTTGTGGTTAGTTTATCTTTTTTTTTCTTTTTTTTTTTTTTTTTACTTTTGAAAAGAAGAAAAAAAAACAAACATTTAATTAGCTTTAACAAAATTAACAAATTGCCAGTTGCATTTTTTTTTTTTTATATTTTTTAAACCCTTAACTTCTGTGTATTAGTTCCTTGGTGGAAGAGTGGTAAGGGTGGGTAATGGGGGTCAAGTGACTTGCCCAGGGTCACACAGCTGGGAAGTGTCTGAGGCCAGGTTTGAACCTAGGACCTCCCGTCTCTAGGCCTGGCTCTCAATCCACTGAGCTACCCAGCTGCCCCCTGCCAGTTGCATTTTTAAAAACAATTTTTAGAGATATTAACTGCAGAACATTCACTCAAATGGGTATGGAAGTGGGAGGGTGTGGGGACTTGGAGCTGTTAATGGTGCTAAAGCTAAGCCATCATTATTCCTTTCTCTCTTTTATGTGCATAAAAAGCCAGAGACCAACTGTGGCACTACATTTTCTTGAGGAAGTAGTCCCAACAAAGTATTTGATGACATAGTTACCCTTAGATTAAGAAACATTAAGCTAAAAATTTTTATTTGTAAAGAAGGTGGAATAGAGTAGTTGGGGTTTTGGTTTCTGTTTGACAAATGTGATGGCCTAAGGCCCAAGGTTTACGGAAGTCATGATAGATGACACAAAGGCAGTTCCTTTTATTATACAGGGTCAAAAAAGAGTTAAAATATTCAAATGGACCTGTGATCTCATCAGTGAGAATGGTTCCCACACCCCCAACACCCCTAAACCTCCACACCAGGCCAACCTTACAGCCTATCCACGCCTGCCAATCCTCTTCAGCTTTGGCTCATGCCCTCATCAACGTTCATCATAGGATTCTGCCTGGCCTGCCAGAGGCTCTTATTGATTTGGGTTGGCATCATGAGGATGCCAGTGGAGCATAAAACTCTTTGATTTGTCCTTGATGCTCATCCCATGACAGAACCATTTTTCTGTTTTGGTAATATATTTCTTTGATGACATCCTTTATTGAGCCCTCCTTTGTGAAAGTCCCTGTTTCTAATGTCTGAGGCCATGAGAAGTGACTTCAGCAACAAGGAAATCTGGGTTGAAGCCAGCTGCTTGCTATTTTTTTCATTTTGGATATTCATATCTTGGCAAGTGAGGCAACTCAGGGCTTGATTTATAGTTTTGGTGACTGTTGAGATTTAAGAAAGTGATGGAGGAAATGGTCATAATGCAAATCTAATTTAAACTGTCCTGGGTATGTTTTGCACTCCAGAGAACTGGTTGGTAAACTCTACCAGCATAGCACTGATTCATGCTCCATCTCCACGTACTACTTTGTATGATCTTGGGCAAGTGACAACTTCTCAGGCAGCTTCTAAGGCAGCAAATTGCAGAATAGTCACTGATACGGTGGTAGGAGTTCTGTAGACCAATGAAATCATAAGTCCTGAACCAAAAAAAGGGCAATATAGATAGAAAAAAAGAACATTGACATCAATTATAATAATTTCATATAGAAGTTTAACTGGCAAAAAAAATTGCTTTGATTAAATGGTGACTTAAAGAGCTCACAAAGTACTTAGATTCACTTGCCAAGCTGAGACATGGTAGCCCAGGGTTCTAAACACTGGTTGCCAACCTGGGGTGCTGGGGGAGGCTGGGAGCTAGGTGGCTCAGTGATTAGAGTGCCAGGCTTGGATACAGGCGGTGCTGGGTTTAAATGTGACCTCAAATCCTTCCTAGATGTGTGTAACAGAAATTAGATTTGGCCTGCTTCACCCCAGAGGATGAAAACAACGTGTAGAAATGCTAAGAAGGAGATTGAAGTTTGATGTACTTCGTGGCCACAAGAGCTATCTATCAATGAAATGGACTACCTTATAGAGATAGGCAAACTTTTTAAAGAGGGGGCCAAAGGAAAGGAAATGTTCATCTGTCAGTCTGTTTCTAAGGCAACTCTTTCAAAGTTTCATCATATTGTATCCTATTCATTGTATTCATCAGTTTAGGAATAATGTCCACAGGCCTGATAGAACACTTCAGAGGGCCCCATCTGGCCTATCACTGATCTACCTAACTGAGTGGCTGCAGAAACTCCCCATCCCTCCCTACTGCTTTTGGTGATTTCCCTTTTCTTTCCCCACCCCACCAAAAGTACTAGTATATGCTTCCTCCCACAACATTGATTCCTGATTCTCATTTCTCTATAGGGTTTCTGTAGGGCTAAGTGAGGGGGAAGGAGGTTGTAGAGGTGAAGGAAGGAAGGAAGGAAGGAAGAGAAAAGTCTTTCTTGAAGTAATTCCTTACAGCTTCCTCACCATCAACTAGCCCTTGTTTGAGGAGCTAAATAGGGAAGGCAGATGGACTTTGGAGGGGACTGGTTGATGGAGGATGGGGCAGGGTATAACAGGTATAACAGGAGATAATTTAATTTATCTCTGGGATCCCAAGTTGGGCTTTTGAATGGCTTTTCCCATAGAAAGAGTGTTATGACTGATGTTCTGGTTCTTTAACTTTGTGCTTTAGTACTTTATGACACTTTGGCAGATCCATTTCAAGATAATGAAATCACAGAACCACTAGGTGTAATTACTTGCTACTCTGTGCCTTAGTTTCCTTATCTGTGAAATGGGAGGGGTTGGACTTCCCTTCTTTGATTTAGGACAGCCCTAAATCTTGAATGTAATTTGAGGTCTGACTTTGCCTGTGAACAAAAGCAAACCACTTAGTCCTCTGACCCTTCAGTAAACATTTGGTTTTCTCACTTTGTGAAATAGGGTTAATACTGAAATTACTGACCTGGAAGAGGTCTTGTAAAGAGCAAATGGGATAATCTATGTAAAGTGATTTGTAAATAAGTCATTTTTCAGGTTGAATGTCAGAAAGTGAAGTCCTAAGATTATTTACCCTCCTGCAAAAAATAATAACCTCCAATCATACAAATGCATAGAAGTTTGCAAAGCATTCTCTTTATGCTCCCCTGTGAGGTAGTAGGTCAAGTGTTATTGTCCTTATTTTTTGGATAAGGAAACTGTAGCTCAGAAAAGCTGTGACTTGTCCACAGCCACAAAATTAGTATCCTGAGTCAGGAACAGAATATAGTCTCTGACTCTAAGATCCGCAACACACTCTTTTCTTTTTCTTTTTAAAACTTTACTTTTCATCTTAAAATCAGTACAGTATATTATCTCCAAGACAGAAGAGCAGTAAAGGCTAGGCATCGAGGGTTAAGTGACTTGCCCAGGGTCACACAACTAGAAAGTCTGAGACTAGATTTGAACCTGGGACCTCCTATCTCCAGGCCTGGTTCTCCATCCACTGAGCCACCTACCTACCCCAGCAACACTCCTTTCTTAATGCCTCCCGTAAATAATTCACTACATGATTTCCCAGGACAGGTCTTCATACCACTGAGGTTTTAAGGCACTGAAAACCTTGCATCCCTTCAAGAGATAGGAAAAAGTAGACTTTGTACCTCCTTACTCCTTGGCAAAAACAAGCAACCGTACCCAGGTGATCTCTGCCTAGCTTTCCTACTTCCTCTCCCCCAAGGGCTTTAGTGTCCCAAAGTCCCACCATCCTCAATGTGTTCCCTCATTCAGCTAAATCTGTCTTGAAAAGTTGGCCTCCATGTTACCTGCCTCAGGCCCAGCATTTCTAGCTATGGTTCGAACTCCTGGTTAATAATTTCAATGATTTTTTTTCTCTTGGGGGTGGGAGATGGGAAGAATAAACTCTGCAAATCCCAAGCTGCTAAATATATAATACACCTCACAGGAAATTGCTGAATAAACAACTTTTTTTAGTTTTTGCAAAATACTTATTAATGTGTCTTGAAGGTTGTTTATTATGCTGTGGTCACAGTCACAACTTCTTTTACTGTAGGGCAGAGAAGTTACAATAATTGTCTAAAGTCACACAGCAAAAGATTGTGAAAGCCCTTAAAAAACCAAACCAAACTACAATCTTTCTCCAATGCAAAAGGTGTCATTTCCCCTCTGCCTTTAAAAATGTGTAGCTATCTTTTGTTTTTCTAAAACCTTCCCTTTCAAGTATCTCCACTGCTCCCGCCTTTCCCATCTTAAAGAATCGCCGCCATCTTGGGTAACAAAGAAGGGAAAAAAAAGGAATAATAAAATTTAGTAAAACTAACCAACACAACAAGAAAGTCTTTTGGTATGTGAAATGCCCCATTGGCATCCTTACCCCTCCAGACAGCCGGTCACAAGCATTTATTAAGCACCAAAGAAAGGCAAAACCCTTAAGGAGCTCGCCTTCTAATGGGGGAGATAGCACGCAAACGATTATGGACTACAAGTTATATACAGACTAGATGAGAAGTAGTCAGAGGGGTGAGATGAGGGTTGATGCAGAAGGCTGGGTGTGAGCTGAGTCTAGAACAAAGCCAGGGAATCCTCTGAAAAGAGAGGAAGGGGATGCGCTGTCCTTGTTTTGTTTGAGCTCCAGCAAGTTCGTTTTGCAGATTCTTTTATCTACCAGCCAAGTCCAATGCCACAAGGTATCCTATTCCTTGTTTTGAAGTTCGGGAAGGGAAGACTACGTAGACGTCAGATGAATCACTAGTTTTGGTCGAACGTCCAGACGCAGTTGTTTGTCTGACCCTTGGAGAGGGAAGAAAGGTGGGCGCTGGGGGGCCAGTAGGCAGTGCCTTAGGCTCTTACAGCAAGAGGGGCCACAAGGAATGAACAGCTCATGTAACGCTTTGTAAATGCTGAGCCTTCCCCTGCCTCTACCCGCAATCGCCCAGTTCTCAGAACATACAGCAGTTTGTATCTAAAAATCCAAATATTGTCAGCAACTTTCAAACCTTCTGCCAAGTTTGGCACGCAACCCCCAAATCGCCAATGGCAAGAAGTTAGGTCCTAACTTAAAGGCCCCCAAATAAAACATAGCCAGTTCCAACGATCTGTGCGGTCTCCGCAGAATCTAGTTAAACCTAACTAGGGGTCAAGCTGGTCACTCCTTCAGCTTCCGGGCTGGCATCGCCGCAGAGAAAATGACCACTAATAAAAATTGTTGCATTCCAGAAGTGGGAAGACGGGGTGTGGTAAGATCGGGTTACTGGCAATTGGCTCAGTAGGAGAGGTCGGAGGGCCAAGAATTCGCTGTCCTCAGTCGCCGGCCGGACCTGGGAATAGAGCGGCAGTCCACGGAAAAGGGGGGGGGGAGAGGGGAGGTGCTGAAACCCTCTGGGGTGAGGGAGTGAGCAGGCCGTTCCCAGCAGTGAGGAACTGGGCTTAGGGTGGAGCTCAACTCTCTTCCCAGCACTGTTAGGCAGGCTGTTAGGGACATCTCTCCTCCCGGGCTCTCCTGCACAGACCTCGTAGGGTCTCAGAGGATCTTAGAGTCCTAGAGAGTCTACCTCTTACATTTTGCAGAAGGGGAGACTGAGGTCCAAATGGGTTAAGTGACTTGTCCATGATTGGTCAAAAATAGAAGCAGAGTTGAGATTTGAACCTCCGTTGTTTCCAGATCCAGTATTGGAGTCGGAGGCTATGTAATACACCGGGAAGTCAGAGGATCTAGGTTCAAATTCTTCCCTAACACAATTGTGTGACACTGAGCAAGTCACTTAATCTGTCTAGCGCACTGCAGTTTCCTCACGAGTAAAATGAAGGAGCTGGGGCTTCTAGCGTCCCGCCATCTAGGTCTAGAATGTGAACTCGCAAGTTCGGGGCTGGCTTGCTTATGTTTGTATGCCCAGCGTTCTTAGTACGTCTAGTGTACGGTAAGCTATCTCTTTCCAAGCCACGGAAGATGTAGTGATTTTGAACTAATGATGGGGGATGGGAATACGTTTTGGCTCAATTCAGATTGAGAGTCGCTAGGAGCCTTGCGTGGGGGAGGCTAAGGGTGGGAAGGGGATTCTCAGAATAATAGAGACTTGCAGGGCGGGGCGGGAAGAATTCACCCCCCTCCCGTAAGCTGGTCCTCTCCTCAAGCATGCACTTGGAAATTACAACCAAACCAGTGGCTTCTCCCACCCACCCAGACAGGGAATTAAACCTTTCAGGTGTTCCTACTCTCTCTCTCCACCGGAACTTTATTAATTTTGGGGGGTGGGGCGGGGAGAGGTCCGTGTCCCGCAGCTCCCTTGCAGAATAATTTGGGAATTCCCCAATACTGTACAACGTGCCCCTTGGCCAGTCTCGGCCCTCTCCTCTAGTCTCGTTTCCCTGGTCCCTAAACCCCGCCCCTAAGTGCCCGCCCTCAACTCTTCTGTGCTTTAAAGGCTTTGGCACCTAGAAGGGAGGAGGAATTTCCCACCTCCAGGACGCAGGCTTCCCCAGCCATTAGGGCCACCTCTTTCTGATTACACAGAGAAAGGGGAAATGGAAAACGCCAAGGAGGGGGCGGCGTCGCCCGGTCTTCTCCACAGCGCCACCAGTCTCTGCGCTCAGACGCTGTGAGTCAAGGAGCTGGCCGCTTCTCAGCGCGCAGCATCTGCCAGTTCCCTTTTGCTGGGGTGGAGACCGAAGGCCCGCACCCTGGCGTACTCCGCGACTCCGGTCTCTTGCTCCTCCCCCTCCTCGCTCACGTCGAAACTTTCCGGCACGGCGGTCGCTCGGCGTGCCCTCGGCCCTGGCGGGGGCCCCGCTCTAGCTGCGAGCGAGCGTAGGAGCGCGAGAGCCGGAGAGGTCCAGCCAGCCGCTTTCCGTGCTGTACTGGAACACCAGGTAGGAAAGAAACGGGAAGCTGGAACTTCACTGGGGGCATTGAGAGAGGGACTCGGGTGGAGTGAGGAGAGCGCTGGTTTTTGGCGGAGCTCTTCCACTCTGTTTCTACCCTGCGTTTCGCCGCCTGGTTGCCGGGAAGAGAAGGGGAACTCCCCGGGGTCAGTTGGATTTGCGAACCGGCCACTGTTGCTGAGTTTCCTTCCTCTTGGACCGGGTCGGGATGCTGCGAGAGCCCGCTGGAAAGCACCTTGCGAAACTCTAACCGGCGGCCGACTGTCTTTCGACCCCGCCCCCTTTCTTCTCCCCCGGATCCCAGCTGTCTGCAAATCTTGCTCGTGGTTGGTCGTGCAGATCTGGGCTGGGCTGGGGAAAGGTGGGATTGACGCTTAATCTCCCTCCCAAGACCGCTGGGGAGGGCAAGACCGTGCAACTCGGTCCTAGGTAAGTGCGACTCAGCGCCGCGGTGGCCGTGTCCAGCCCCGACTGCTCTAGATACTCGTAAGCGTGATGATCTACTAACAGCTCCCCCATGCCTCTTGTTGAACTGATCGTAAGATTTATTCCTAAACGGCAGCTCTCCAGGGATGACCATTTTATTAAAGTAACTAATACGGCATAGGCAAGGCTGGGGGCGGTTGACGGCAGGTTGGACGAGGAGGGAGGTTTGGGGCTTTGGGGAGTTCGACTCATTTGCTCCGAGTATTTTCTAAAAGGCTTTTGCGTCATAGCGTCAAGATTGGGCTTTTGGGCTAGGAAGGCATATCAACAGGAGGGGAAAGAACTTCACAGAAGACGTTTGCTAGCTGGGAGCTGTTCTCATTCTTCTCACCCGGAGACTCTGCGTCCAAGTCCTTGCGGGCTCAGAAACTGACAGGTTCAACCTGAAAGCGTTGAAGGCTTTGCTTCAAGTTGTTGGTTGGGATTTTTCAAAAGGGAGGGAGGAAGGGAGAGGGTAGAACCCCATCTAGCCTGTGCGAAGTGATGTAAACTCTTGCTAATTTTCCTCTTGGTGGGTGGGTGGTTTGAACTTAAATGAGGGGCTGTTCCTTGAAACTAAAAATACATCAGTTTTACATACCATTACCTTGAGTAATTTATATATAGGCCAAATAGATTATTATCTCATCCTAAGGCTTTCCATTGGGCTTACTGTTTGGTGACCTTCGAACCAGTTTTTCTTTACTGTGTAGCTCGTTGGCTTTTTGTGATTTAACTGGAGTGCTTCAGCCTAATTTAAAGACATCATCTTTAGGCTTTGTTCTGAAAAGTCTCTATTAAGAGATTAGAAGTGCTACTGGGGCAGCTGGCTCGCTTTTTCTTTGTGAAAGGGAACACTTTTCGTTTGCATATTAAAGCAAGAAATCTTTGCACCTGGGGCAATTGACCACTAAGTAAAATTCCCCCCCGCCCCCCATCTCTGTTTAAATCTAACTAATGAAGGGTTCTTCCGACATTGATTGCAAAGCCGTAGCCACCTCCATGAAAATGCTTGCAGCCCATAGCCCCCAACAAGTTTCTAGCAGATGAGTAGTACCTCTGAGGTCATATTTGAAACTACTCCCCTGTCTAGGTATGGCTCTCAATCCACAGAGCGACCCAGCTACCCCCATCTCTGCAGTTTAAAGCCAAATAGATTATTTCTTTTGCTACTCTGGGACTGTAAGGTAAATAAATTAGGTGTTATGTTCCCTTCCTTTTTACCGATAAGAAAACACCCCATCTAATGAGGTGTGAAAGTTTTAGACTTGAAGTCAGGAGATCCTTGTTCCTAGCGTCTGAACCTGAACCTCAGATTCCTCAGGTATAAAACGTGGTTAATAATACTCTCTTCGATACTTTTTTTTTTTTAAATCCTTACCTTCCATCTTGGAGTCAATACTGTGTATTGGCTCCTAGGCAGAAGGGTGGTAAGGTCTAGACAATGGGGGTCAAGTGATTTGCCCAGGGTCACGGGGCTGGGATGTGTCTGAGGCCAGATTTGAACCTAGGACCTTGCTCTCAATCCACTGAGCTACCCCAGCTGCCCCCTTCTCCTCAATACTTTCAAGAGTTGCTGTGAGAAAAACACTTGTGATCCAGAAGGCACTAGATGCGTGAGTTGTGAGAAATGAGGGTCCTTAGTTTAGGACCCTGGCCTCTGGGAGAATATAACCTGGATCCCAGGGCTTCTGACTCCCCTTTTGATATCCATTTAACTAAAATTAACTTATGGTTTTCTCTTGATAATTTGAGGCAAATGGCTTTGGACTTCCTTCCTCTAGAGATAAAGTTGGGGATCTATTCCCTTACCATTCTAAAAAGTTCTGTTAAGACTATTTTTTTGTCTGTAAATTGCTTGTGTTCCATGGAGGGGAAGAGAGACTGTATTTGGCTTGCATGTGTTACGCTAGAACAAGTTCCCAATTAACTTACTCTCTGTAGCTGATTGCTCTCATTTTGTGCAAGTTGTTTTAGCTTTCTGAGTCTCACTTTGTTCCTCAGTGATACTGAATTTTAATGGTATCTGAACTACAAGGTATTCTTGAGACTAGTGGAGAAGGTATTGGCATAATGTCTGTTCAACTAAAGCAACTCAGAAAACTTCATGGCCTGCATCTGTAGAGGTGTTAAGACACTACCATAAGTTGGTCTTCAGGGCCGTATTGCTGGGATATCAGTGAGAGGGATATATGGCCTACAGAGTGGGGATGATGCTTTGGTTTCTTTGAGCAATTTAAGTTGCAGTTTCTTTTTATACAATTCAGGCTTGAAAAAACAGAACTTGCCTTCTATTTATTTATTTATTTATTTATTTATTTTAAGGCAAGCAACTCGACTTAGCATCCTGTTGGCTCTGGAGGGCTTATTGACTTACTAATCAAATATGTTGCTTAAAAAAAGTCCATGAGTTCACATGACCAGAGAGGAAGCAAGGAAAAATTCCACAGAGTTTAACACTTTGCTCTGCTGCTGCCAATGTGAAAGGCATGCTTTTTAAATTCCTGCAGGTTGTCTCAAGAGTTTATACTAAATAATTTAAGAGGTGAACCTGGTAAAGATTTTATCATGATCCTAAAATTGTTTAGCTTGACAACTAAAATCTGAAATGAAGGTTTTGGTGAATATTTTCTTTTTTGGACTACATCTGTAACTTCTCCAGTGCAGATTGGCACCTACTCTGTAACCTACCGTCTAGACTAGAGGATGAATTAAAAAAAAGGAGGGGGGGAGATGAGAGAATAGGTTAACTCTTCCTGAATGCCTACAGTATCCATAGGAAGATTGTCTATTTTCATTATCATCTTTCTTTACACAAGAGCCAAAAGAACATATTAAAATGTTTCATACTTAAAACAAAATTTTGATTTCTGGAAATTCCACTTAAGGTAGCTGGGGCTGCTAGCGATGTCATCATTTTTCCAGAGAAGCACTTGAGGGGAAAGGTATCCAGTAGCTAAGGCAGAAGGCAGCTGTATGATTCAAATCATCCATTCATAACTAACACTGGACCATATTCTCAGAACAGTCATTTGAAATAACAGTTTGCCAGAGGAGCAGGTTGCCATCTTTACCATCCTAGCAGAAGACTTGGGTAGTTTGTGATTATAAGAAGCTGAAATGTCTGTATATGTATACAGCAGCATGGAGAGGTATTAATCCCTTCAGGAATGCGTAGTTTGACCTAGACGTCATTACCTATCTTCCAGGTACTGTTGCCTGTTTACAGTCCCTCAGTGTCAGCAAAAGAAAAGACAGTATAGGATGGAGATAGAAATTGGATCCATCTTTAATTTCATTGGCATGTAGATGGTGATTCCCAAATGTTTTGATCTTGGGATGCTTTTACACTCTTAAAAATTGAGATCTCTCCCCCCACACTTTTGTTTACACTAGATTTTTACTATAATTAAAAATGTTTACTATCATGAAGATAGTTCTGATCCCTTGAAAAGATTTTTGGAATAAAAGGGATCCCCAAACCACAGTACCTCTAAGTTCAGCCAGAAGTCAATGGGACATATTTAACAAAATAAATATATATTGAAATATAGATATATGGTGTTTTTTTTAAACCAAGTTAATATAGGATCCCAACAGCTGTTATGAAGGACCCACTATGTATTGTAATTCAATACTACATTGAGAGGTTGTAATTTGAACTCAGATCTTTAGAACCCAGCTTTTATCTATTAGGTAACTGTCTCTCCAAAAAAAACATTTTCTATTCCCTTCCAAAGTGTAATGTTCCCCAGTCATGAATAACTCCTTCATTTCCTTCCCTTCTATTTCCTTTTCTTTTGAAAATTCTCAGGGATTGTCCCTGCTGTACCAGATACTATAACTCTGTGTTGGTTAACTTCAATTTAAGATCAAACAGATATTTCACTTCTGAATTAGTAATGTTGCATTACTTTACTTGTTCTTACTACTGCTGTTTGCAATAACCTTCTAAACAAAATCCCTTCTACAGTAGCATACCAAATACAGCAGAAGTGTATATTTTTGGTGCAGAGAGGTAAAAAATCTACTTCACTGGTTAAGTGGCATGTCTCCAGTCTTGCAAGCATACTTTTCCCAGTTAGTTCCTAATTATCCATCTAAATCCAGAATTTTTTTTCATTCAAAGATATTATTTTCCCAATTACGCGTAATAATAATTTGCAACATAGTTTTCCAAAATTATAAGATTCAAATGGTCCCCCTCCCTTGCCCTCCTCCCCCTTCTCAGAGATGATAAGCAATTTGATCTGGACTATACATGTATTATCATGCAAAACATACTTCCACATTGGTCATTATTGTAAAAGAATAATCATGTAAAACTGCAAACCCTAAATAAAACTATAAATAATATGAAAGAGAGCCCTCTTTGTAGACCCAGAAGTATTCACCAATATGGAACGTATCTCAGATCTCCCAAGGAATGCAACCCAAATGATTTGCATGCAGACTGGCTCCAGAGGGTGGATTTCATTTGCCAAGTTAACTAATTGGAAGCTATTTTTTTTATGATGTACAGATTTTTTGCATAGAGATTCTTGTGGGAAGAACTTTGTTGTTGTTGGGTTTTTAGTTTTTTCAAGAGGAAACATCAAGGAAAAGTGTTTGGCTAGAAATTAAAATTATATTGGGCAGGTGGCCCATTGAGCATCTGATGACCAGAACTCTTTGATTTGGTTTGAGGTTAACTACAAGTTTTTTATTTCAAAGCTGCCTTCTGCTTTTTCCCTTTATACTTAGCTTTCCATAGTTGTGCTGAGTTTTGTTTCAGGTCATATTAGTGGGGCTTTGAATATTCCATGCCAATGGAGAGATGTTCCCCTTTCCATTGTATGAGTAGCTGAGAAGGAAATAAATTTCCAGAAGCCTGCAAGGAGGAAATATGTCTATTTGGGTTGTTTTTGTACTTCCATATTTCCTGCATAATATAATTATGCAGCTCATATTTTCATATTGATATGTGGGGCCCAATGCACTGTCTATATAAGTACTTAGCTATGGACCTGTAGGTGGCTTCTGCTCACTCCTTTTGCTCTGTCTAATGCTTTCATCATTTATGCAATTAAAAACCTTCTGCTAGGTTTGTCAAATTGGAGTGGAATTTTGATTTCTCTGAATCCATGCCACATAAGTTTAGAACTTGGGTTCCTTAAATTTAAGGAACTGGTGCCCAGAAATAAGCTAAAACTGATCAGCTTGTGAAAGGTTATTATGCACCTGTGGTATGGATCTTGAACTTAAATCATACTAAAACCTGTTCTGGCAGGGAGTCTTGCTATTTTCATTTATATTTATTGGTACTTTTTGCACTATATCATCATCATATTTATTTCCAAGAAATCTTTAGGCCAAGATTTCTTGTTTATGACCCTAAAAAAAAAAAGCCAAAAAACTGCTTACCTTCTATTTTAGAATTGATACTATTGATTCCAAGACAGAGTGGTAAGGGATAGGCATTTGGAGTTGAGTGACTATCTCAGGGTCACACACCTAGGAAGTGTCTGAAGCCCAAATTTGAACTCCCGGATGATGAGACTTCCTAATTCAGGCCCAGTGCTCTATCCCTTGTACCACCTAACTGTCCTTAAATGTTGGCATAGGCTATTCTTATTTCAAATTAACTTTGCTCCATAGAAGCCAAAATTCTTGAATTTGATTTTGCTTCCCAGTTTTCTTTCCTATAATTTTTCACAGGGATAAATATATAATGCCATAAATTCAAAATGATTTTCCTCTGACTTTGAATCTGTGGATGATAAAGAGAAACCAACCTGATACTTTATAAACCACACTGGCAAAAATTTGATGCTGAAAAATAAATAATAATTTATTCCCCTGACTGAACACTTACATTTTTTCCCCCTCCCTCCTGGATACAGTTAATTCTTATATTTATATCATATGATAAAAACTTTGACTAAGATTTAAAGATATAAATATTGAAATCTATTCTCAAATTTGTTCTTTCATTTATTCCAATACTGGTTTCTTCTTCCTACTGTAACAAATAACTGTCCTTTGTTTTTGCAGTTGATCAGAAAACACAACAGTAATGGAGTATATGAGCACTGGGAGTGACGACAAAGAAGAGATTGACTTGTTAATTGAAAACTTGAACATGTCTGATGTGATAGACATGATGGAAAATCTTTACCCAAGTGGAAAAACTGCAGTTTATGAACACAGTCTTGTCAAGATGTGCCAGGACACTAATCAAAACGAAGAGCGGGCAGAATCCCTTTTACTTAGTGGCCAGGAAGTTTCTTTGCCATCATCTGTCAGATACGGAACTGTGGAGGACTTGCTTGTTTTTGCAAATCAGGTTTCTAATGCCACAAAACATTACTGTGGATGCCGGCCACGGGAATCTGGAATCCTCTTAAATACGGTAAGCAACTGCCCTGCTAACTTGTGTTTAACTACGAATGAGGTAGAGCTAATTCCATTTTCACAATTTTCATGATTTTTCCATTTGAATTATGGTTCATCTGTAGCCATGAGGACACTCAGTGGAGAGAAGGGAGTAAGCAGAGCGGTGTAGGTAGCTTAAAAGTACTTTAATTTTGGCCAGCTTTCACACCTATAGAGGTGATAAGAATCACTCTCAAGGTAAAGGCTCGATGCAAAATCTTTTAAAGTTTCATTGTTAATTTTTACTGCATATATGGCAGACAGTAGATGTGACTCACATTTATGCAGGCTATCCCCAAACTCTACATACAAAATACTTTTCCCTGCAACAACAGCCCAAATTGGGTGGTATGAGTGTTTTTATCCCTATGAGAAGTCACAGTACATAATAAGTATTCCTGCTAGTATTCTAGTTCACACATTGTTCTAAACCATATACACCTCTTAAAATGGGCAATCTGAGAATGTCAAACGAGGGGCCACTTAAGAAAAAAGTCCCTCTTTTTCTTCTCTCTTTGTGTCATTTTGGCAAAAGGAGAGTCAGAATCTCAGTCCGAAATGGAAATAACAACTGCCTCTAACTTTTATCTGCAAAGACCAAACTTCTTGTTCATCTCAGTCACTGGAGGGGAGGGGAGGACTGAGAAAGGTTCATCAAGTATATTGGGATTTTACCTCTGACTGGAGTCAGTCTTTGCAACTCCACAACTTCTGGGCTACAGTCTGCAAATATCTAATCAGATGCTCATCCTTTTTAATTGACAGAACATGAGGGATGCCTGGGTGGGTAGATGGATGGATACTGTGTTTGCTTGTCATCCCTAGAATGCAAATAATCTAAAACACTGGGGCATCCATTTGTTGTCACAACAGAAGATCATGTGATGGGTTCAGGTGTGCGTGAGCTGTGTGTTGATGTTTTTAGTGTTTGCAAGGTGGGGTTAGGCATCATTAGAATCTAATTTAGAAACAACTGCCCACACAGTACTAAGAGGAGTAGGCAATGACTTGTAAGTAACACTTATTGAAAGTGAAGACTTTTATGTTCTATTCCTTAATCAGTAAAATGGCTAACTTTGGGGGGGCCCAGGTGGAAGGAGAGAAATAATAGGCTATGCCTAAATTCTGTTTTGAATTTTCATTTCAAATGTCAACTTCTCTCCATTCACTGAGACAAAACCAATATTTTTCACATGGGTCAGCTGTGTGGTTGAATGGTTTGGCTTTGCTGGAAGCCAGCCATGTTAGGTTGTAATTAGAGATTGCTCAAGATAAATCTGTACAGCTGGGGTTTGCTTTGCTTGATACTATGGAGATTGTGAATTATACTGAATTGTAGCCTGAGGAGAGTTCTTCCTTCTGGGTGCCGTAATTTTTTTTTTTTTTGAATGTTAATTTTTTTCTGGAAAATATCTTGAAATATTTATGATGTCATGACTGAGCCATCCACATTTATTCAGTACCTGTTTGGTACTTTTTTGTTAAGTGCTGAGGATACAAATATGAAAAAAGATAGCTCCTGCCCATGGAAGCTTACAGCCTAACAGGGGGACAGAGCACATGGAAGGGAGCTGGAAAGTGAGGGGAAAGAGTAGGAGTTAGTCAAGTCCCCAAAGTAGTGCAGCCAGGTGAGAGAGAGAGGATTAAGTAGCAGCTTGTTTAGCTAATCACCTCAAAGGTCAAAATGATCTTTGTATCTGCAGAGAGATATAAATATAAAGGAGATAAAAGGAGATTCATATATATATACATATATATATATATATTTGAATATGTATGAATTCCCTTTTATCTAATTTTTGGTTTAGTAAAATTGATGCAGAAAAGGGAGCCACCTTCCATGTTCTGGTTTCAGTTTCTAGGATTGGCTCCTGCTATTTTTCTCCCATTATCTTGTGGTTTTAGCCCAGATGGGCTATTTAATGTTCTTTGAATGCTTCATGTACTTTTCTGATCTCTTTACTATGGTTTATGCCATTCATTTCTTTCTACCTGAAACTGGGAGGGATAGTATCTCTACCTTTTCCATCCCTATCAGTCCAACCTGAATGCCACCACCTTCACAAAGCCTTCTCTGATTCATTGTCTTCTTCAGAATCAGATCTGCTCTGCCATTTCCAGGTGCTGCCCTGTCCTACTCACCCTTAGACCCTAACTGGCTTCTACAACCCTCTTACGGCACCCATAATATCCTACTTTGAGTTATTTGCATAGTTGTCTCTTCTCTCTACTGGACTGTAAACTTTTTGAGATGAGGACAACACTGTCTTATTGAGCTTTGGATTCTTCTTCCCCTATCTATCTTAAGACCCTTGTATAACAGAGGTGTCTAGTAAATTAATGGTGGGTTCAAATGGCAAAATTTAGCCCTCCGAAAGAAATGACAAATGTCACTACAGAATCAGCTCTCATTTTGGAAAACTGGTGGAAGATTTTAGAAGTGAGGTTTTGCAGTGGTTTTGGAAAGGGCTGTGGATCAGGACTCTGAAAGGTATAGAAGTACAGTCATCTATAAATTCTTTTTCCAGTCCTGGTAAGATCATAATGAAAATGGAAGGGTTCCAGCATCAGAAGAGTAGGTTTTACTGTTCTAAATATGTTGTTGCCATCACTTGAAGTACTTATTAGGAGCACAATGACCTGATACTTTGTGATAAGCTGATTCCAATAGATTTACTTAGTGAGATTTCTTGTTAGTGCCAGATCTAGTGGTAGTAATTATGATGATGATATTGATAGCTCATAACTTATTTAGGGCTTTAAGTTTCACAGACTGCTTCAGAATATCTCCTTTAATCCTCACAATTTTGTGGATGGAGGATGAGTATAATTTCTGGAATATGTAAGAGGGAAAAAGGAGTATCACAAATATATTTGCATTTTAATAAGGCTTAAACCCTTCCCATACTCTAGTATATAAAACAGGGCACTTCGATACTTGTAGTGTTCTAGCCCAAATTAGACACTGCTGCCCTTTGACCCACTTGGTCCAAGGTATGTATAATCTGATTAATAAGTCTTTGTGAAGACAAAGATTACCCGTTGTGGTTATTTATATTAGGAAGGTAGTTTGACATTGTGAATCCCATGGCCTTAGTTCAAATCCTGCTTCTGGCACTTAACTAACCTTGTGGCCATGAGCAAATTATTTATCTGCCCCTAAACTTAGTTTTTCCCTCTAAAAAAGAAGATGATGATGATAATAATAATACTTATGGTACCCATCTCATGGGGGCTTTTTTGAAACTCAAGTGAGAGAATATAGATAAAACATTTTGCAGACTTTAAAATGATCTTTAAATGGTGGCTGTTATTATTCTTATGTTATGACACAAATAGAGTGACTGAATTGGACTCCTCTAACCTAGGCAGTTATGTAGTATATAGACCAGTAACCAAAATTTTTACTCAGTTTCCTCCCCCCCCCCCCAGGTTCTTGGTAGAACTAATATCTGTGACCTGCTTCAGAGGTTAATTCTGAGTCTAGCGTTTATTTAGTCTGGTTTATCAGAGATGCAAATGAATAGAAAAATGTTCAAAAAATATGCTTTAATTTAAAGTGGATTTTATCCACATCCTTGGGAGTGAGTGATCTGGGTAATTTGGAGAAGTAGTCAGAAGCAAAGAGCTTGATCTTTCATGTGTGAGAAAGGCAACTTATGAAGGAGATATAAGAAATATAAATCCAAGTTGGGAGAACTGATCAGATGCAAATATGACTAAGAGAATCACGAATGAGGGCTATTAAACTTATGTGAAAAGTAATTCTACTATCATGATAGTATGATGATATCATGGTTTTGATGGTTGGTGTAAGAAATTAAATGGGAATTTTGGGGGAGTTTTGTGGAAGTCTCAAAAGACATGTGAAGCCCAGCAGAAGACACAGAAAAAGTTTAGAAACTCAGAAATGCATTATATATATTGTATAATATCAACATATTTTTAATACCATAAACATAAACTTAAAAATTAAAATAAAAAATTTAAGTTTGTGAAAAGACCAAAAGCCAACAGACAATACACAAAAACTAGAAATGGAGAGCTATCTCAGAAAGTTTATTAACTCATAAATGAGTAAAAGATATGTAGTTATGTATAATATTACCTGTATTTTACTGCTTAATAACATAAATAAACAACTACACAATTTTTTTCCCTTAAAATGAAATTTGTAGTAGGAAAACTGGGGGGTTGGAGGAGGTGTGCAGCTAGTTGTCTCACTGGATTGAGAGCCAGGACTATAGACAGGGAGGTTCTGGGTTCATATTTGGCCTCAGACACTTCTTAGCTGTGTGATTAAGTGCAAGTCACTTAATCTCCATTGTTTAGCCCTTACTGCTCTTCTGCCTTGGAACCACACAGTATTGACTCTAAGTCTGAAGGAAAGGGTTTAAAAGGAAAAAAAAAGAGCTGTGATTCTCTGTACCGATTTGAGGATGCCAAGGGTGTTTACAGCAATCTCTGCCATGACATCTCACTATCATCTCGCTGTGATCTTTGCATCTTGTCTTTCTCATATCTTCTGTTGTTTGAACACCATAAACTATTAAAATCATGGGTTCCAAGGGTAGTGTTCCTACTTGTTTGGAAAATGTTCCCAAGAAACAGAGGAAATTGATGAACTTAAGAGGAAAAGTAGAATTGTTAGATGTGCTTCATTTAGGCAAAATTGCTGCTGTGGTTGAGAGACCCCCATTGCAGTGTTAATGAGTCAACTGTAAAGCATATTTAAAAAAAAGAGAGAGAGAGAGAGAAGGAGATCCATGAAGTCCTTGCTGCAACTACACCAACACTGCAAAGCATTTGTATAAACCATGGGATTCCAATTTCAGTGCAACATTCTTTTGGGTGCGGGATTATTATAAAAAAAAGGCATTCTATGGATTGAGAGCCAGACCTAGAGATGGGAGGTCCTAGGTTCAAATCCAGCCTCAGACACTTCCCAGCTATGTGACCCTAGGCAAGTCACTTGACCCCCATTGCCTACCCTTACCAATCTTCCACCTATAAGTCAATACACAGCAGAAGTTAAGGGTTTAAAAACAAAAACAAAAACAAAAGGCATTCTAGGAGATGCTGGCCAAAAGTCCTCATATGATTCCCTGAAGGAAAATGGAAGTGAAGGGCCTATCCCAATGGATTTTTAGGTCAGCAAAAAAGCTGGTTTGAAAATTAAAATTAAAAAAAAAAAAAAAAAAATGTTTAGCCTACCCTGTGTAAAAGTAATGCGAGATCAAGGACAACTAAGGAATTACGAATGGTAGAAGAGAGGCTACAAACCTGAACACATAGTTTATTTTATTTATTTTGGCGGGGGGGGGGGGAATTATTTTTTTATTTTGAATACTTTCTCCTAGTTACATATTTCATGTTCTTTCCCTCTCCCCCAAACCCCTCTAACCCCTCTTAGCTCACGCACAATTCCCCTGGGTTTTACACGTATCATTGAACAAGACCCAATTCCATATTATTGATAGTTGGACTAGAGTGATCATTTAGTGTCTACATCCCCAATAATATCCCCATCAGCCCATGTGTTCAAGCAGTTGTTTTTCTTCTGTGAACACATAGTTTAACACCGAAGAATCTGCCCTATGTTGGAAAAAAATGTCCTAGAGGACATATGTCAGCCAAGAAAAGAAGTGATTCCAGGTTTTAAAGCTGAAAGAAATAGGATAGGAAGGGTAAACTCCCAAAAAGAAAAAAATTCAGACTTCTTCTCTGGTACAAAGAGAAGACCAAAAAATTTTACTTGAACTTTCCAGATGGCAGCACCCCTCACCCCATCCCCCCTAATGCTTCTGCCCCTAATTCACCCTCTGGATGTGGAAGGGATACCTGTATTCAATGTCGATATTTTAATGACGTTGTTCAAGTAAGTAATGTGCCCTTATTTAGAGGGTAATAGCTACTCATTTTCTCTCTCTGGACAGAGTTAGAAGAGATGGACTTGAACTACAGCACAAGTTTGAATTAGTTGGTAGCAGTACTTTCCTGATAGAGAAGATTGTTAAAAATAGAATGTGTTTACTGAAAGAGCTTATGGAATCTCCATTAGTTGTTTTTTTTGTTTTTAAGAACAAGAAAGCCTGCACATTGATGGAAGTGGCAAGCATTATTCTATCTGAAGTTGTAAGATGGAATGGCGTTTCATAGCATGATGCTGTATTCCTTGTAGGTTACTAAATGGATTCTTAAAACTCCTGCGAGTTCCAAGATACTATTTCATCCCTTGGAATGGGTCCTAGTTTTGCTCCAAAATAGGTCAAGATTATGTCTTATGATTTTAATCCCTCTAAGTAGCCTAATCTAAAGTTTTGTACACAGTGGGTATTCAGTAGATGTTGATTCCTATAGAGTTGGGCTTATTCTCTACTCCAATTGGTCCATCATTTGGAAGATTTCAATTCGTTAATTTAGTATCAACTGGTTTTTAATTGTTTACTTGTGCAGAAGTCCAAAGTGATGAGACACAGTGAAAAATAATTTGAATTCTCATCTCCTTTATTCATTAGCTTTTTAGTATTGTTAATCACATTCTCTTTCCTCCTCCCCCACCTGAAGTCTTTTCTGTATCAGAGCTGGATAATCCAAATGTCATTTGGGAAGATAATGCCTATATAATGGTATTTTGATGGAAATACATTACATTTGGGAAAACTTGTGGCAGGGTGGACTTTGGGGGTGAGGAATGGGGGCCAATTTACTGAAGGCATTCTGTGCAGCATAGGACAGTTGAAGTTTGACTCTAATTTGGTTCCCAACTTCAGGGTAGAAATAGTTATCTTTCATGTCTCAGTCTGTGCTGAAACCAGCCCATGGGAATATTTTGGCATGATAACTATCTAATAACATTAAGTAATTCTTTTCTTTAAATGGTTCGGTTTCTCCTTGGCCCACTGTTTTTAGACTGTTTCGTGACCATTAGTTAATCTCTGAGATGTGCGTCATGTGTGAGTAACAGCTATGTAGACGAACAGGTTATCACAGTCTACTTATAAACAAATCAACCTGCAGATCTGTTTATGCAATCATTGTTTTCAGTCAATCAGCCTGGTATGGCAGTAGTGTTCTATGGCGAAAATAATTTTATTGGTTACAATTTAAAGAGCTTACTCATTGCTAGATGGAAATTTGAGCAGGTTTCACCAGGAATGAGTTTTCACATGTTTCCTTTGCCTTGTCGATGATTCTAAATTTAGCTTTCTATGTACTCTAAGTCATGGTGATCATATACACTCAGTGGCATCTCTTCAAAAATATAGTACTTTGTAACATATCGGATATCTCTAATTGAGTCTCTGCCTTGGGGGGAAAAAAACCAAACTTTTTTTTTTTTTAATCATTTAACAGGTCATTGCCCCCCAGAATGGAAGATACCAGATCGATGCTGATGTTGTTCTTTTTCCATGGAAGCTAACTTATAGAAATATTGGCTCTGATTTCATTCCCCGAGGGGCTTTTGGAAAAGTATACTTAGCACAAGATAGGAGGACAAAAAAAAGAATGGCATGTAAACTGGTATGTATTTATAGCAAAAATCTTCTTCCCATTCACATTTTTTTTTCCTCCCTTAGCATGTTTCAAATATTTTCATTGGATTGCAATTCCTTTGGCTGGTTCCCATCTAGGAGATGACCCATTTAAAAACATCTGTATTTGCTTGCTACCTAAATTCTTACAGACTGAATATGTGTATGTGTGTGTATAAAACAATCTACTCCAACGATGACAAAAAGAAAGAGCCTGCAGATATCCCGGAGCTAGTATCTGACTCGTTTATCCATCATTTAAATGCTTGCTATCATTACTCCCACATTTGGGGGAGGAGAAGGACAATTAGAAGTTGTAGTTGATTCCATGACTGTGAGCCTGATGACCCCTTCCTCCTTCTGGGATGAGAGGTGGGAAAGAAGTAGACAAGAGATATAATCAGAAAATGGGAGAATAAGCTTGTTGATCCCCTCCCCCCCAATTTATAGGACTTCTCAGAATTTAGATGGGGTCTAAGAAATAGTAAGGATGCAGATAATTAAGAGCACTTAATAGTGGGGCTGTTGTCTATATTTTTAGCTATGCTTTGACTCCATTTGTTATGTATTAATTTTATGTATAATATATAAATTTATAAATATACATAATTTGTAAATGTATCTTAAATTTCCATCTTATGCTAAGATATGAAATTGAAGTGGTGGGCCTCATTGGTTTTTCTTTGTATTGAGAAGCATGTCACCATACAACATTAATAATGGGAGATCACTGGCAGCCCATTACATAGGACACATCTTTACCTCGTTCTGAAAAAGCCACTAAAGGGGATTGTGTAATTCTACCAGCAGTTGAGAGCCCTACCCTTAACTGTCATGGAAGAAAGCATGGGGATTTAGCTTTGTGGATTTTTTTTTCCTTTCTGGGTGTGTTTGAGGATTTAACCTTAGCAATATGACAGTCCCTTTTAATGAAGTAAAATACAACCTAAAAAGTAATTGATTTGGGGTTACCTTGTTACTCTAAAAATAGACCCTAGATTTGTTGCCCTTTTTCTAATAGTCAATTTCTTAATCTGACCCCACTAACCAAAATACACTTTTATTGCAGAGAAGAAAAGCCCTATTTTGTTGGAGCCCCCCCATATCTAATCATGAAAGATTACAGTCTAGGTTCAAAATTGCTTAGCTCCTAGTAAAAAAAAAAATCCTCTCTCTGAATTTTATAGAATAGATCAGTGTTACCTGAGGCAAATGCTTTTTCTTAGACCTAATGTGATTCTGCACAAGATCAGACCATCCTAGAAGGAAATCAGCATGTCTGATGGGCTGTGGGGGTGACCCCTCTTTCACTTTTTTTTAGAGAGTGGGAGGGATAAGCTGTGGTGACCTATCACTCCTGGGAAGTCTGACTAGCTGCATAGCATTATGTGGATTTTTCCAGTCTGGCTTTGAGGAGGCTAGCCTATGGCTTAGTCATTATCATTATAATTATAATAATTATTATTTGTCCTGCTACATTGCCCATCTAAATATATCCTTTAGCTACTGATTGTATTGCAATTGATTCCCTGCTAGACCACCCTTGTAAGTAGGGAAGGAATTAGTGTTATACTGTTCTTAATTTACCTCCTATTTTTCTGCTCTAGATCCCAGTAGATCAATTCAAGCCATCAGATGTTGAAATTCAGGCATGCTTCCGTCATGAAAATATTGCAGAATTATATGGTGCTGTCTTGTGGGGCGAAACCATCCATCTCTTTATGGAAGCAGGTGAGGGAGGATCTGTAATGGAGAAGCTGGAGAGTTGTGGACCCATGAGAGAATTCGAAATTATTTGGGTCACGAAGCACGTTCTGAAAGGACTTGATTTTCTTCACTCAAAGAAAGTAATACACCATGACATTAAACGTAAGTTGACTCTCATCTTTTGGGAGGACTGAGGGGAGGCAGAGCCTGGGCCATGATGTCACTTGACCAGCAAAATCCCCTTTACCTTTGTTTATTAGAAGTGACTGCAATTTATAATCTTAAGAGCATTGCTTGGACTTAAATTCATCTTCCTGACACTCAGTCTAGCTCTGTTTCTAGCCTTTTGTTGCTTTACTTATTATACTGTATTACCATCTGATGGACGAGGGAACATCTCTGAGAGTTGGTAGCAGGATTAATTCTGCTGCTTTTTATCCCCCCCTTTCCCCAATGGAGTTCTTACATATTGGAAAACTATATTCACTTAGAAATTTGGGAAGACATAAAGATCACCCTGGCTCAGCCTAATAAGTGCCACCTGTTCTACCACTCTTAAAGTCATTAAATGTCCTTAAGAAGCATGTCCTTCTGTCAAATACATTTTATTTTTAAAAAATTTTTCATTAGTATTTTATGTTTTTACCTGACTTTATCCTCTGTGCTCCCATCCCTAAAGAGCAATCACATATAACAAAGGATTTTTAAAAAAGAAAAATAGGAAGTAGAAAAAATGAGAAAACTGAAACATCAGGAAAAAAACTGAAAATATATGTGTATTCTATCTTAGAGATTCTATTGTCCCTGCAAATGAGTTGAGGGGGAAGTATCTTCTCATATCTCTTCTTTGGGGCCTTGTTAAACAAATACATACATTTTATTTTATGTTTTATCTTTATTTTTAATCTATTTTAATTAATTAATTTGGGGTATTTTCCCATGTTTCATGATTCATGTTCTTTCCCTCCCCTCCCCCCAAGTCCCCCTTCCATAGACAACATGCAGTTCAACTGAGTTTTACAAGTATGATTGATCAAGACCTATTTCCACATTATTAATATTTGCAGTAATCATTTAAAGTCTAACTGATTTCTAACCCCTCCCCATTTAATTCTAATTTGGGTGGAGTGACATTATTTCTGGTGGCTAAAGTCTAAAGAATGAATGAGGGTGAGCCAATTCCATTTACACACCATCGAACCATGTGATCAAGGAAATGTCTTTCTTCTGTGTTTCTACTCCCAGGGTTCTTTCTCTGGATGTGGATAGTGTTCTTTCTCATAAAGCTCCTTAGAATTATCCTAGATCCTTGCATTGCTGCTAGTAGAGAAGTCCATTACATTCAATTGTGCCACAGTGTATCCATCTCTGTGTATGAGGTTTTCTTGGTTCTGCTCCTTTTGCTCTGCATCAATTCTTAGAGGTCTTTCCAGTTCACGTGGAATTCCTCCAGTTCGTTATTCCTTTTAGCACAATGGTGTTCCATTATCAACAGATACCAGAATTTGTTCAGCCATTCATTCCCCAATTGAAGAGCATTCCCTCATCTTCCAATTTTTTGCCACCCCAAAGAGTGCAGCTACATACAATACATTTTAAAACCTCTCCTAATAATGTTTAGAACTAGACAAGAACCCACAATACCCTAATCTACTACCTCATTGTAGTATGTTAACTCTGGATTCTTGAAGGTTATGCTAATAGAGTTCAAGCTATGGCAAGACTTAAGAATATGGACCCAGAATGAGGTTATCTTGTCCAAGGGCCAGTCTAACTCATCACTAGAGAGCTTGCCACTAAGTGTAGGATTTTTCTGGTTTTAACAACTCAAAACCTCATAAATAAAATTGAAGGAATATCCATCAATTGGGAAATGCCTGAACAAGTTGTGATATATGATTGTAATGAAACACTATTATGCAATAAGAAATGATGAGCAGCATGGGTTCAGAAAAACTTGGAAAGACTTGCATGAACTGATGCAAAGTGAAGTGAGAAGAATATTATACACAATAACAGCAATATTATTTGATAAACAACTGCGAATTACTTAGTTATTCTCAGTAACAATGATATAAAACAATCTTAAAGACTCATGATAAAAAAATGTTATCTGCCTCCAGAGAAAAAACTGATGGAGTCTGAATGCAGACCAAGCATACTATATTTCACTTTCTTTCTCATTTTTTGTTAGAATTTTCTCCAAAATGACTAACATGGAAAAATGTTTTACATAATTGGACAAATACAATCTATATCAGAATGCTTACTATCTCAAGGAAGGGGGCAGAAAGGGGAGGGAAAGAATTTGGAACTCAATTTAACAAAAATGTTAAAAATTATTTTTACACATAATCTAGGAAAAAATAAATTAATTTTTAAAAGAACAATGAGAAAAAACTCACTAATAGAATCTATTAAGATAGAGCTACTTTGGAATCCTTATTCATAAAGGGAATAGTCTCATGGATGATGTCATGGATCCTTAAAATTTTCTAACAACATTAATCAGCAAACCTGAAATAGAACCAATGTAAAAATTGGCATATGTGTTAGATTTGATTGCAGACTCAGCTTTTAGAGGAGCAAAATTGGGATTTTTGTTTCCTTTTTTCAGAAGAATAATATGGTCACATGGGGGCAGCTGGGTAGCTCAGTGGATTGAGAGCCAGGCCTAGAGACAGGAGGTCCTAGGTTCAAATTTGACCTCGGACACTTCCTAGCTGTGTGACCCTGGGCAAGTCACTTGATCCCTATTGCCTACCCTTACCACTCTTCTGCCTTGGAGCCAATACACAGTATTGACTAAAGATGGAAGGTAAGGGTTTAAAAAAAAAAAAAAAAAGAATAATATGGTCACAATGTGACACCATTCACATACACATTTTGGCTCTGAGAATTTGAAGCTTGAGGTTTTGGCCACTTAGCATGCATTGGTAATTTCTGTGTATATTGTACTCCTGTGCTTTGTGTCCAAATCTTTCTTTCATTTGGGTTAAAAAAACAAAACAAAACTACACCAAATGCTATGTTTTTGTTTGCTGTATGATATCTATCAATTTGGGCATTATTGTATTGAAGATCCATGTACATATTTAGACTAAAAAAGTGTTTTATTTTCACTACAGCCAGCAACATTGTTTTCATGTCCACAAAAGCTGTGTTGGTAGATTTTGGCCTAAGTGTTAAAATGACAGAAGAAATCTATTTTCCTAAGGATCTTCGGGGAACAGAGGTAATTATGTATACAAGGAAATACTTTTGTCTTTCTGAGATTTTTTTGGTAAAGGTTCTAGAATCCCTCTGAGAGAGGATAAACATCAACAAAAGCTTGAAATAATGAAATAATCTTGAACTTGATAATACCACTAGTTTTCTTTAGGGTAAATATCTGATTATGGTTGAATTTAATTTAAAAACCAAATGATAAAGCCTAAGCCAAAAACAAAATAACAATAATATTTAAGATTTCCATGAAGCAAAAAGGAAGAGAATTTCCTGAAATGCAGGGAGCCATGTCCTCAGGGGTTTTCATTTTGTATAATACTTTGATTTGTCATATATTTCTTAATAGGTCATAACCATTTTGAGGACCTATTAGTTGAGATGCTTCTCTCTCTTTCTCTCTCTCACTTTCTTCTATTTTGTAAGGAGTTAGTTTGCCCTATCTCACATGGGCTGGAAGTATAAATGGCATGGAAGCTTTGACTCTATTTGAGGTGGGATGGTCTGTCCCAGTTTTAGCAACCTGATGGCTCCTTGACAGCTTGTCATATTGGTGTCAGATTTAGAAAGGAGATCTCATGGGCTTTGTTCCATTGCAGCTCAGAACTCCTGAACTCAAGTAGTCCTTTAGCCTTAGCCTCCCCTAATAGTGTCGATTATAGGTATGCAGCATTATATTGAATCCCAAAAGGACTATAATTTTTAAACTACATAGTCTTGTAGGAATGTCTGTGAGCCAGAAGAAAAGGTGGCTTTTGCAGGTTCTTAGCTAGGTATAAGTTTTGTTTTTCCTTTACAACTTCACATCCGAGATAATATGACCTAGTAGATAAGAGAGTTTGTCTTTAAAGTTTTAAATTTCCACATCCTACTTCTCATTGTGTGACCCTGGGCGCAAATCTTTGGAAAATGGTTCAGCATATTTTATCGTTAGTTCCTTTTCTCCACTTGGAGTTGTTATTTAAAAAAAAACACACACCACCACCACCACCACCACCACCACCAAAAACAGAACTACTAGTTATGGTATTAAACATGAAAAAGCTCTGTACATCTCACTGCTCCACCCCACTGCTTCTCTCTAGCAGTGTGACTAACGTAGACATTTTGCAATGCTGGAGAAAAAAAACAGGCCCTTTCTGGAAATCTTTTGTGGAAAAGGGCAGTGCCTGAACGAGTTTGCAGCAATGCCATACTCTGCCTCTAAATAGCATTTAGATAATTTTTATAGAATCTAAAATGCTATAATAAATAATTAATATACTCAAAATACTAAATACATTTAAATAATATAAAAGAATGCATTATAAAAATACATATTACTTTTCAAAGAAACAATAGTAAATTGCTTCTTATGGGGTGGCTAGAAGAGTTTACAAGACACCTTCATGCAGATTTTGTAGTTCCAAAAGCCAGAATTAGTCAGTGACTTGGGAGTATGAAAACTACAGTTGTCAAATTTTGATTCTGGAAGGAGAGTTTGAATTTGAAGAAAGAATGTCTCTGAACAGTACCATTACATTTTAATGGAAAAAAAAACCTGAAAAAAACAGAAGTTAAAACATGAAAGAAATTTTAATGAGCACTGAGATGAAATCACCCCTCATTTCTCATGTTACAGAAGATCGTATAGGATTAAAAACCATTTTCCTTTTGCTTGGTTTTAATCTATTTGGGGGATCAATTAATTGCCAAGTATTGTTATGTCCCTACCATGTGCCAAGAACTGGGTTTTATCTTAGGGAGGATGGAAATTATGTGAACGAGCCATCCATCCTCTCAAGAAGTTTACATTCTAATGAGACAATAACACATTTACAGAATAAATACAAATAAATGCGAGTTAGCAAAGGGAGACCTGTGTATGAGAAACAGAACAGTTTTACTGGATCAAAGTTTGGGAGTGGGGGAGTAAGGTAAAATGAAGCTGAGCAGAGAGGTTGGGATAAAGCTGGAAAGAGTTCCAAACTTTTCCCAAAGCCAAACTTCATTCTTGAGGAAATAGGGAGCCACTGGAGTTTGTGCTTTTTTGTGGAAGTGGGGGAGAGGAAGGAGTCTTGAGAACCTTTGCTCATGAAGTCACTTGATGGGTGTGCAGGCTACTGCAGACACTGATTAGTGTGATCATGGCTGTCATGGAACCTTTCTAAATAAGCACCATTTTCTTATCTAGAAAAGAGAATTATGAGGATAAAATAACGTGATGAATATATGATGTCCTTTATAAACCTTAAAAATTATTCAACAAATGCCAGCTATTTTCTTTTCATTTACTAGCCAGTAAGCTCATTGAGGACAAGGATGACTTTTTAAAAAAATTTGTTTTTTGTCTCCTTGCATCTAGATTAGCACATAATCAGGTAGTAGGTTACTTAATGCAGGTTTGCTGCCTGTAATTGCATAGCAGGACCTACAGTAGAATTTAGTCAAGGCTGAAATCTGGTCATCAGATCATTAAAAAAAAAAATCTTATGGACCATGACATGCAGGGTCTAGTAGATATGCAAGGAATGCAGGCTCCTTGTGGTTTAGAGGTAAACATCTATTAGTCCTTTTCCTTTTATAGACATTACTCCTCTATTTTAATGCACAGGAAATTAAAGAATTGATTTTAAAGAATCCTAAAAAAGAATGCACATTCTTCCCCCCTGGAAAGAGACCTTTCAGTAGTTTCTCTATGATTCAGTCCTCTTATTTTAGTGATGAGCAATCCAAACTCTAGAAATGTTCTCTCTCCTCCGAGGTCTTACAAGGCAGAGAGGGATAGGACCATTCTTTTATACCACCAGTAAATAGAGTTACTAGGTCATCATCGAAAGTGTGATAGGACCATCTCTGAGACTAGAGTTAGTTTTTTGTTTTTGTTTGTTTTTTTGCTAATATTTTTTCTTCCTCAGTTATGCTAGAAACAGTTTTTAACCCTTTAAAAAATATTTGAGTCAAATTCTCCGCTTCCCCCTTCCTGAAACTGCAAGCAAATTGAAGACAGGGCCCATTCAGTTTTTAATCTCTAGCTACAGGAGCCTACTTGGTTTAATGTTTTTTATTACTTGTTGTTCTTACTATTGATTTTGATGTTTCCACCCAAATTCATGGGCCTCCTGAACTCAACAGGGTCCCAGGTTAAGAACCCCTTGCCCTAGATAATTTTGTTTTGTTATCTAAAATTGTCATCTTCATTCAAATTTATTGCTTCAAGGATGTGGAAATCCTTTGAAACACAAATTCAGCAGCCTTTGCTTCAGAGTTTTTGGAATCACTGTAGACTCTGTCCAATTTGGATGCTTGAAGATTCTTTACCTCAGGGTTTGGTCCCCAGGAAAGAGCAGGGTTCCCAAGAAAAGATGGAGAACTGGCTTTTTTATTCTTTTAAACCCATTGCTTCTGTCTTAGAATCAATTTCTAGCCTGAGAGGGATAGCCAGACAAAATTGTAAAAGAAAACTAAATAAAAGTCAAGAAGCCCTTCCAGTCATTAAGAAAAACCACCCAAGTACAGTTTCAGGTCTGTTCATGAGCAGATCTCCAACACATTCAGCATATGGCTGAAAGGTAGTCTTTGTCAGGCTAGTTTACCCCCTCCAGCCAAGGTTGCCTGGCTCCCAAATAAAGTGTGGCGAGTATTTTCCTTAGCTGGAAGAAGCAAGCATTGTCTCTTCTGCAGAGGGTGGAGGGTTTGATAGAAATGATAAGGCCAGGGGGAATTCCCAGAACTAGAGCAGGGAAATGAATACTAAAGCAACCAAATGAGGGAACATCAGGCTGATCTTTTTCCCTCCCTCCCTTTTTTTTTTTTCCTTCCAGATTTACATGAGCCCAGAGGTGATTCTCTGCAGAGGCCATTCCACAAAAGCTGATATCTACAGCTTGGGGGCCACCCTCATCCACATGCAGACGGGTACCCCTCCCTGGGTGAAACGGTACCCTCGCTCTTCCTACCCCTCCTACCTTTACATAGTAAGTACGACCCATCCAACCAGGCGTGGGGAGGGATCATTCATCCTAGACTGAGAAAACTCCTGCTCAGCTGAGCGCTCCAGGCTTTCATTGTGTTGAAATGGCCACAAATGTTTCCTGTATTGGAGGAAATGAATAATGATAATAATAATAATAATAAATAGAAAAAGGAAGGGCCTCTTGGGCCTGAATCTGCCATCCATGAAAGACCACTTATTCTTTTTATCCCACAAAATTAAAAGTACTTGGCAGCAGCCTTGAAATGACCTGAATCTGAGCCAGAGATATTCCATCTATACTTCAGATTTTTTTGGTTTTTCTGTCTTAGAATGGATACAAGTATGGGTTCTGTGATTAATATAATCTTATACTAATAACCTTTCATTATCACAGTGTAGATTTAATCTCATTATCACAGTTCCCAGGCAGAAAAATGAGTGTTAAGGGCTTTGTAATGGGAGTAAAGTGACTTGCCCAGAGTCACACAAGGAGGAAATATCTGAAGCCAGATTAGATCCCAGGTCCTTCCATCTCCAGACCTGGTTCTCTCTCCATTGCCCCTTCCCCACCATTTAATTTCTATGCCAATCCAGGATATATCCAAGCTGCAATGGGGAAAGGGATGTGTAAGGAATATCCTGTACTAAGGAAATTGTTTTGTTGCTAGATCCACAAGCAGGCACCCCCTTTAGAAGACATTGCTCAGGACTGCAGCCCCAGCATGAGAGAGCTGATAGAGGCAGCCTTGGAGAGGAACCCCAACCATCGCCCAAGTGCAGCTGACTTAATAAAGCACGACGCCCTAAACCCTCCAAGAGAGGAGCAGCCACGCTGTCAGAGTTTGGACTCAGCCCTTTTTGAGAGGAAAAAACTAACGAGGAAGGATTTGGAGCTGCCTGAAAACATTACAGGTATGATTGATCACAGTACTCTTTCCTTCTGATGGCTCTTCCAGCTCCCTTTCTTCAATGTTTACAAAATGAAAGAAGATCATGAGCCACTGGAACAATAGTGAGGATGTTAGAAACAGCCTTTTTATTTTTATTTTTCTCATTGAGAATCAATTGACTAGAAAATTATTGTGTGCATCCATGGTAGAGGAAAATCAAATTGATCACTATGGGAGAGAATATATATCTGGATATTACAATCCCAGAATGGTTTCTGATTTTATGCAACAGATAGTTCATTTGTTCATCTTTAAGTAAATGTGTCGGGATAGTTTGGCTCTTGGTAAAATATCATTAGAAGCTTTCACAGCAAATGATCTTAGCCCACTTACCCATTGGAAAACATTCCATGTGGTACATGGATACAAAGCTGAGTTTGAATTCAGATGGCATTTTGTGTAAATTGAATTAGCTCACCCCCATTCATAGTTAAAACTCTAGCCACCAGAGATAATGTCATCCCCACCTCCCTTAGTGGGGAGGGGAGATGAGTTACCCACATGTGACAATAAGTAACAAATCAAGAACAAGGGACTGCCCTTTGGGCAGTCCAAAACCAGTATTGAGGCTGCCATTTGTCCACTTGAATTAGAGGTGGACCCCCAGGAAGTGACGAAAGATGCTATCTCTTCAAATACCATGGCAACTTCCTATTGAGACAGTTCGAGCTTTGAACTTGGTGCTGAAGGATCTCTGCTGAGACCTCAGGCAGCTTCCCCTCTGAATTGTCACGTGGGCAAGTTAGGCTGACTTCCTTGGCCTACCTTGGTGTTTTCCAGAGTCTCTACCTCAAGCAGGCTTCTTTGCCTCTCTAATTGCTAAGGCCTTGTGGCTAGTAGCCTAATTTAATTATTCTTTTAATTCTCACTTGGTCCAGACCTCCTCTGGTCCCGACCAGAGTTTCTCTCTCTCTCTCTCTCTCTCTTCTTACCTTCAACCTTCCTAATTGTAAATAAACTACCATAAAAACCATCCTGACTTGGGGTCTATTTTAATTATGGAATCAATCTAGATCTGATTGATTCCTGGCAACCACACCTTGAATATATATCTATATAATATCTAATTTTTCCCTATTACAATTTACCATCTTTTCCTTAAAATCTATTCCTTTGACAGAGAACTTCACAATTTAGGGTGAGTTCTAGGAATAGTCTGTGTTTGACATTCTCATTTTGATAAAAGCTATTCAAATTCACATACTGGCCTCTTATACAGGTCCTAAAAGCCTCCTGGGCTTTCTCTGGACTTTTCCCCACTACTGTTTTCAAGAATTATCTGGATATTGGTAAATGAGCCAGGATTCCTAACTATATGTCATCTCATTTGCTCTTTTAATTGCTGTTTGGTCTGTTTCGTCTGAGGTGGATAGTTGAGGAAGAGTAGTCAGGCATACATTTTCAGGATAAAATCAGATTTTCAAAAAGACTTCTTAGTCTTCAAATGATGATGTTTGTTGACCAGATGTCTACCAAACCTTTTTGGCTGGTGACTTTACAATCCTTTAATCGTCTTCACAGATTCTTCTTCTTGCACTGGGAGCACGGAAGAATCAGAAGCAATGAAGAGGCAGCGGTCTCTCTATATCGACCTCGGAGCCCTGGCTGGCTATTTCAACATTGTCCGGGGGCCTCCGACATTGGAATACGGCTGACAGACAGCATTGTCTACTCTAAGTTAGGGTTCAGTCTCTATCTCCCCCCTCAGAGATTTAATGACTCTACAAAATGACTGCGGAGTTGGTAGCACCCTGGTTTTTTAGCGGGATAGTATGGGCTCTGGGTAGCCCATGTGTAGCTGACCTTTGAAACTTTGGTACAAGTTAAGAATAAATGTTCTCGTATCCCTGATGATAAATCCTCAACAAGAAGGTGGAGAAGATTAGAAGAATGACTTTCTAGCGATTGATTCCATCTACTGTGCACTTTGATATTTCCAGTTTTGGACAATTATAAGAATATATTAATGTAGAAATTACTACTTTTGTTTCTCAGTTGTATAAGAAATCTTCATTTACTGGAGAATGTTTATTGTTTTTAAGCAGTGTTTCCTTGAGCCATTGATGTTACATTTGGGTAAAAATTGAATTGACTATTTCGAGGGGTGATAGAAGCTCAGAGTACTGTTTTAACAACCAATAAGCTCAACCAGTGTATTGGAATGGCTAATTGAATGTATCCCTAGCCAGCCGTCACTGATAAGTCCTGTTATGTTCCTATGGAAACAATTCTCACTGTACATGCTATGCTTAATACATTTAAAGCACAATGTTTTGGATGTTGGCAAAACTGTGTAAACCACATACTTCTGTACATCCAATGGGATGAATGAGTGAACTTCTAGGAAAATAAAAAAAACGGAAACTTTTGTAATGCTGAAATACTTTAAGCATTTGGGTGTCGAGAGAGCATACTGTGTATGTTGTATATCAAATGCTTGAAGGATCGATCCTGTGCTTTTGACATGAAATATTTATGAGTAGTTTTAAAATGTGTTTTCAGGTAGTACAAATGAAAAAACATTTTTGCCCAATGTGGACTGGTCAAATCAGCTGAATAAATTCCGTATTTTGTCTTAGCTGTGGCATTTGATTTCTTGCACCTGTGATTGTCTTTTCTCTCATCCTTTTATACTTGTGCTTCCCTTGAGTCTGTTCATATCATTCTTTCTCCGTCATTCATTCACGGAGACACAAGACACTAACCTCTCTTTTAAAAACTTTAATTGAGATCCCGAGCATCAAATTTTCATGAAAGCTGTTGAATCAAATCAATTCTGGAAGCATCTTGCCTCCTGAAATAACTTTGGGAATGTCTGTTAGACACGGGTATGGTATTAGTCTTTCAATTAAAGCCGTATCATAGATCCTCCTGATTTCTCAGTAAAGTATACAAGACTAGAATAAATTTAGGACTAGCTATGATTCCAGTACAGTTAATAAATCTTTGGGGGAAAGGGAGAGATAGGAACAAAACCTCTTAAAATCAACCAGGCAAGGGAAGAAAATTAAGGAATTTTCAATCCTTTAGTTAAAAGTTGGCAGTGAAAGTGACCAAGAAGGGAGACAATAGCATTATAGGAAAAGACCTTTCTTCGTCATGTCAAGCTCAAGAAAGACCTATAAGTTTGAGAGTAGGGATGAGATTTCTGGGGCATATTGCTGAGCAGGAGAATGCCTTAAGAGAGGAAGGGAGTGCCCCCTAGGATGGATCAAGGGGGCCAGAGGATCTTAGCTCATCTTTGCTAAAGCATCTTAGGGAAAAGAATCAGTTTTAGATCCTTCTGTGTCCTATAAAATCTCCATCTCTTGAAACCATCATTGGTAATGAAGTATCATTTTTTGGAGGCCATCTTTATTAATAAGTATTGAAATGTTCATTATGTGAACAGGAAATGTGAATAATTTTTAGATTCCACTTTGATTTTGATTCCCTTGGAATTTCATATTAAAATGATCCATTTTCCCCCCTCCCCATCTCTTATCTTACGTTTTGACAGCACAATGTTTAGAGTCAAATCATTTAGGAAGACCCACTAATCTCTTCCAAATCAAAAAGGGGAAAATATTTAAAATGGAATGAATTTTCTTAACCCTATTTATGCCTATCATTACTCAGCTTTAAAGCATTTCAGAATTAACCAGATCATGGAGGTAGCTAAGTGACTCAGTAGATTGAGAACCAGGCCTAGAGACAGGAGATCCTGGGTTCAAATCTGACCTCAGACATTTCCAGCTGTGTGACCCGGACAAGTCACTTAACTACTTAACCTATCCCTTACAGTCCTTCTGCTTTGGTAACAATACAGGGTGGATTCTATGATGGAAGAAGGTAAGGGTTCAAAAAAACCCTTAATTAATTCCCAGGGAATTAGCCAGATCACAAATCCAATCATTTCCCCACCCAACGTACACATTTTTGTCTCTTGAAACAGCTGAGAGAGTAGACAAGAGGAGACCTCTAAATTTTAGTGGCAAGTATCTAAAGGAATCATGAATCTAGTGCTTTGGATCTACTAGAAATCCACTGATGTGCTTTGGTAGAGGAAATTTCCTCACTGGGGGAATCCCTTATGCCAGTGAAATGAAAATCTCATTTCATAAGTTGTAATATTCTACTTCAGACAAATGAATTTCGCTGCCAACAACACACTCCTAGCTCAGGGTGACATTCAATGATCATTTATGGGGACGGATGTGGAAATGTGTATTCATGAAAAGCAATTAAAAAATCAAGACACAGAACATGGCAGAGTCCTTCAAGTTGACATGTCTGTGCTGAGTTAAAAGGCATCAGGTGGTTGGAAGGGAGGTTGGGAGTCAATTTTGCAACAGTGACCATGCTGGTATCCTCTGCCAGTTTCTGGTTGACCCTCATTTCTGCCTAATGATTTGGCCAGGTTCTGGCCAGAGTGTGAAGAAAGAAATCCTTAGTGGGGGCATGGTGTCAAATTTAGAGTTAAAAGGGTTGAAGGCTGAGTAATGATAGACATATAGAGCATTAAGAAAATTAATTCTGCTATTTGTAATTGTTTTTTTCCCTTTTCAACTTGAAAGAAAAGCTGACTCCTATGAGACAAAATATGTCTGGCTATTCTGGATCAGTGCTAGAAAGAGTTCTGAGAACATAATCATTTCAGAGAAATCTGTAGCCTTTCACATGTATGGAGAGGGAAGTGATAACGAGTAGAGTTCCCGTCTACTCAAAACATAATAGCTACTTTCATGAGATTCTGTTAATATCCTGTGGCTTCACAAAAGAGGTCTTTTGGAAAATCAGTACCAATTTCTTGGATCAGTAAGGCGAGGGTCCAGTCACTTAAAGCTTTCTGGAGGTTTCCCTTCATTGATCTGATCCTCCTCCTCTTCCTTTTTAATTTATACCCCTTGGGGTTGTACAGGGTTTTTAGAGAAGATTAGTTTCTCTGCTGATTGTGAGGCTTTGCCCACTCCTTTCTAGGGCTGCTTTTCTCCTTTGGTGTCCACTTGCCACCTGGCTCCAAGAAGCATATAGCAACTGGCATGTGAAGACTTCCTCCAGCAGAAGGGGGAGAGGAGAAAAATTTGTTGCAAAGACCATGAAGGTGGCCAAAGTGGGCACTGTGGAGTGCTTAGAGTTTAGACATCAAAGAAGCAGAGGATATACACTGCATCCATAGCCTTCATCAGTTGTCTTGATTGTTGTCCTGCCACTTGACTTGAATAACTCTAGAAGAGAGAGTGAGACCAATGCTTTGTGTAACTCTGCCTCACTTATATCCAATTTATGCACAAGTCAAAAGATATTGCCCCATGATGTCATTTTGGTCCTCTTTGAGTACAAAAGGATGACAACCACCCAGTACCACATGATTATCATTAAGGACTAAAGACAAAAAAAAGTCCTGAATTCCTTCTCTCCTCTGCCTCATACTTTAGTTTTTGAAACCCATGGAATTTCCCCAGTTTCATTAGTTATAAAAATCTTGCCTCAAGTCCCCACCTGTGCCACACTATACACAGACCATACAAAAACCACCAATACAATAGGAAAGCATTTAATTAAGACTTAAAGCAAAGGAAAGAACACCAGGCAATCAACTGATAGACTCCTCTTCCTCAGATAGAAATGAGTAGTTTCCTATATCTGCAAAGCACTCTGGGAGCACAGGTATACCTTCTGAGATGGCAGATGAAGTAAAACAAGAATTACAGTGCAAGATGTGAGGAAAACATGTGATATGTGAAAAAGAATCACTTCTACATGTAGAGAAGATGAGAACACTGCTGATCATTCCCCATCTTTTCTCTGCATGCTCTTAGTGGCAAACATGGAGAGCTAGAACAGACTCTTGAGGCTGGAGTCATCTTGGTTTTGTCTCTCAGGTACCAGTAACCTCTGCATGGACTTGAAGAATGGAATTTCCATTCTTGAAGTGTAGGCCAAAGCATCTCCTATTTAGTAGATTGTGTCCATTGACATCAGATTGTTCAAGTTTGGTTCTTTACCCAATGTGGCTAAGGATTCTTCTTTCTAAGTGATTCCTCATCTGTTTATAGTAGTCTGAAGGATAATAATGCCTGTATTACTTACCTCATGGGGCTATTGTGAGCCTCAAAAGAGATGATATGAGGAGAAGATATAGTATGGGCAATGATCACCTTTGAACACAACAAAGGTCTCTAGCATTTCTCTAAATATCCACAATTCCTGTAGCAATGGATCTACTCTTCACTGAGGAAAACTCAGGAGCTTCTCCTAATGAACAAGCAACTCATTTGTCTTGGTCATTATATACAATGGAAACCATACTGGATAGCTCCATCTTATTTACACTTTCTCTTTGATCATGGCCTTTAGGTAGTCAAATAATTCTTAAATGATCTCTCCACTATCTATTTTCCAGGTCAGTAGTTTCTCCAATGAAACAATTCACATTTTCTTATATTTTTTCATTCTTTTGACTTTATTTTTTATTATTTCTTGAAGTCTCATAAAGTCATTGGCTTCCACTTCCCAATTCTAATTTTTAAGGAATTATTTTCTATAGTAAGCTTTTGTATCTCTCTCTCTCTTTTTTAAACCCTTAACTTCTGTGCATTGGCTCCAAGGTGGAAGAGTGGTAAGGGTTGGCAGTGGGGGTCAAGTGACTTGCCCAGGGTCACACAGCTGGGAAGTGTCTGAGGCTGGATTTGAACCAAGGACCTCCCATCTCTAGGCCTGACTCTCAATCCACTGAGCTACCCAGCTGCCCCTGTATCTCTTTTATAATTTGGTCAATTCTGCTTTTAAAAGAATTCTTTTCTTCAGTGAATTTTTGTGATTCTTCTACCATTAGACCAATTCTGTTTTCTTAAAGCAAAATTTATTTAGTATTTTTTGTGCCTCTTTTACTAAGCTGTTAATTCTCTTTTCATAAGTCTCTTCACTTTCATTTCTTTTCCTAGTTTTTCCAATACCACTCTTTAAAATTTTTTTAATTTTTAATTTATTAATAGAATTCTCAGGTGTCCCAAAGCCTCCTTATGCTTACTGCATCACAGAAGGCATCATCTGGGAGACAGACATGTTCATACAAATGAAGTTCACTCTCTGGAGGTAACATTCATAATTTATTCTTCCAATATTCAATTTGTAGCTGTGTATGATGTGCTCTTGGTTTGACTCATTTCCTGTACCATTCTTATTTCTTTCTTTAACACTTTCAGGAATTCTTTCTGGCCTTGGGTTCAATGATCATTACCCCTACAAGGCTTTGCTTGTAGCTGTTTTTGTATTGTTACTTCTTCTAAGTTTATATCTTGGTCTTCCCTTCTACTGTAGTATTTTTTAAAAGCCCCTTGCTTTTGCCTTCTGGCTTTTGCTGTGGCTGGAGGCTTTTGCTTTGGCTTAACCTGTTGGCTTTGGCCTAATTACTTCGGCCTTGGCCTGTGCTTATTTTGTCATGGGAAATTTGGACCTATCTCCTTTCTCAGGACCTCTCCCTGATCTCCCATCTCCATCCCTCCCCTTCCCTGAATTTCCTTTGGGTCCTGGGTGGAAGAGAGGGCTTGGTGATTAGACATTGTGGGTTTAGTTTCTATAGGCTAGTAGAATATCCTCAAATAAGTTACCCCTCGTTTTAATGATTTGATAAAGACTTTACTTAAAAGGCAGTCAAATCTTCCTGACTGGGAGAGCTGGACTCTCTCTTTGTCTAAACCTCTCCGCGACCCATCCCCCACCATCACCCCTCTCCCTATCAGCAGTTAGAAAACCTTGAACCCCTCTCCCCTTCTGACTGACCCTGGTATTAATAAATCCCCTTGTTACCTATTCAAACCCTCTGGTGAATCATTGTGTTGAAAATTAAGACAAGGGTGCAAGGGGAAGGAATCATTTTTCTTTTAATTCTTGAAAGAACTGTGGGTATCCATCTTGGCAGGAAGTACCTACCTTCTGTGGTGCAGAAGGTGCAAATCAACCCTGCAAAAGCCTTACTGAAGAATTTATGACAGTTGAAAAGGGTTTAGAACCCTGACTAGAGGCAGTTGATCCGGAAGTCTCGGTCAGAGCAGGAGGGTCAACTGAGTTCAATCTTTGGGCTGAAAACCTGGCCTTGATTCTGCAGCTTTTCTCTTGAGATTTGTAGCTTAGCGAATTCCTCTGGATCCCCCTGACCTTCCCTATTCCAATCACCATTTCCTTTCCTAATTTCCTGTCATTTTGGGAGAAGGGTGGATTTGGGTGGTAGCAATCAAACTCTGCAGACTTAGTTTTCCCCCATAGTTAAGTAGGGCTTACCCTTGATACAAATTATCTCCTTATTCATTGTATGCAACTTTCCTACCCTTAAAGGCAACAAAACCTGCTGGGACTGAGTTAGGCAGGCCCTTTCTCAGTCTCTCATTCCTGTGACCCTCCCCCACCTGAAGCTCTCCCTAGGCGGTTGTTAGAGAAACCTTGTATCCCTCTGTTCTTTACAACCAACCCTGCCAACTTAATAAACCCTGTTGTTATTTAATCAAACCTTTGGCTAAATCATTGGTTGAATGATAAAAGAGGGAGAAGGAGAGAGAAAGGAATAGTTTCTCTCTGGGTCCTGAGAGGACTTGGAGGCGTCCATCTTGGAGGAAGTGGTGATCTCTATCCTTCTTCTGGACTCTTCCTTTGTGAACCTGAGAAACTGACTAGAAAGCCCTCTAGTCAGTTTCAAGCCATTTCTGGCTGGCCCAACCTTTGTCTGTAGAAGGGCCCTTCCTACCTGAAGGGCTCAGTCTGTTTCCCTTCAGTGTCTCCGTCTCAAACCTGTGTACCCAGTCTGTGTCTCCCTGCTGCAGCTGCCTGCCCAACTACCTCATCCTCTCCCTTTGCTACTCTTTATACTTCAGTGTTTTATATTTCCAAAACTCAGTCATTCCCTTACACCTCCTACCACCTCAATTTACTACCTCCACTATTGCACCCTCCTTTCCTACCTACTGATTTAGGGATCTACAAACCCCATCCACTTGCCTTATCCCCTATTACAACTACCTTATCACCCTGCCTGCTTTAGTTCATTATTACCTCCAGCCTTAGTCCCTTATTACAACCCTACCTGCTTTACCCCCTTATTATAGCTGTTTTTATATTGTTACTTCTTCTAAGTTTATATCTTGGTCTTCCCTTCTACTGTAGTATTTTTTATGGTCAAGTTATTTTTTTGTTGTTGTTGTTGTTTGCTCATTTCACCAGCCTATTTCTTCACTTTGAACTTTATGTTAAAGTTGGGCTCTGCTCACCTGGGGTGAGGAGGCACTATGCCAAGCTTTAAATTTTTTGGTGCTGCTATTCTCAGAGATAGTTCTGGAGTGCTGGATGTTTTTGGTGCTTACAAGGTGGCGTGATCCTGGTCATGCTCTCCTAGTCTGCACAAAGATTTGTACCATGGAACTGTGACCAAGGTTCTTGCTCTTTGTGACTAATCACAATTGTTCTTTTCCATCCTGGAATTGCCACCTAGAATTAAGTATGGGCAATAGAGTTGCCCATCAGCACTAGCTGCTAGTGCCAACAAAGGGTTCCCTATCACCTCTTTCTGGTCAATTGTCCAACATCCTTGTCATTCCTAGGCTGAGAGCTCCTGTAGCTCCTGCTGCTGCTGCTACTGCAGCTGCTATCCTGTAGCCTCCAAGGCCCACCACTGGTCTTCCTATACTGCTCTGGGCCTATGCCCACTTTGTTGTCCCCTGAGGACCTCCTAAATCATCTTAAACTGGAAAAATGTCTTCCTCTACTTTTGCTGGACTTGCTACTTGCCAATTTTATTTGAGGCATTATTTTAAAGTTCTTTGCGGGGGAGGGGGGGCAGCTGGGTAGCTCAGTGGACTGAGAGCTAGGCTAGGCCTAGAGACAGGAGGTCCTAGGTTCAAATCTAGCCTCAGACACTTCCCAGCTGTGTGACCCTGGGCAAGTCACTTGACCCCCATTGACTACCCTTACCACTCTCCTGCTTTGGAGCCAATACACAGTATTGACTCCAAGATGGAAGGTAAGGGTTAAAAAAAAAAAATAAAGTTCTTTAGAGGGGATTGTTGGGAGAATTTAGCCATGACTCTGCCTGTACTCCACCACCTTGGTTCTGCCTCTCAGGCCTAGAACTTCTGTAGAGACCTTCTATCCATTCATACTTCAGACAAAATTATCAGGTCCCAGAAAGCAGAAAAGTATATCTTGCACATTCTCCTAATTCCCTTACTACATGTAGCATAATGTGGACTATAGTAATGTCTAATAATTTTTTTAACTGAAAAGGGCAAATCTAACCAACTCCTCTTATTTTACAGATGAGGAAACTGAGTCATGGAAATCCACAGGTCAGAGAAATATTAAGTGGCAGAGGTGAGATTTTATAAACACATAGCTACTTGAGTAAAATGTTTTAACTAACAATAATGGCTAGCATTTAAAAAAAGAAATCAAAGTAGGCTTGATTGAAGAAAATGGTATTATAAAAAAGAATAATACATGGAGAAGCAGGAGATTTGGACCATTTCACTAAAGCCAGGAGGTTTTCAACAAATCACTTTGCCTCTCTGGGATGATCTTTCCATATATGTAAAAGGAGGGGATGCATGGAATTATGAGATTTAGAAACTGAAAGGAGGGGGCAGCTGGGTAGCTCAGTGGATTGAGAGCCAGGCCTAGAGACGGGAGGTCCTAGGTTCAAATCTGACCTCAGACACTTCCCAGTTGTGTGACCCTGGGCAAGTCACTTAAACCCCCATTGCCTACCCATACCACTCTTCTGCTTTGGAGCCAATACACAGTATTGACTTCAAGACAATAGGTAAGGGTTTTATAATAAAAAAAAGAAATTAAAAGGAGCTAAGAGATCATACCTAGCTGCCCACCTTGGGATCATATTTTTAAGTGTATAAAGCAAAATACATAGGATTACAAAGGAAATTGATTATCGTGAAATAGTTTTTAAATTTATAAAAAATAAGTTCATGGATCCTAGGTTGAGAATCCCTGATATAGCCTAACCTCCTGGCTTCAAAGTTCTCCAAGCACTTTCAGAGGACATGAAAAGCTTAAAGTATATTCCTGAATGAGTTCGCAATTGGAGGAATTTTCAAACCCAGGAACTGCCAATCACTTTAAGTTCAAGATTGTTTTTCACATATGCCATGGTTTGCATGCAAAGAGCCACTCCAGAGAAGCAAATGATGCCAAGAGAAAGCATAACAAAACAACACAAACCAGATCTCGGTGCCAAGGGTGGCCTGCAGCCAACTTTCAAACTTCTGTGATAAGGACAACACATGCAGAACTCCCCACCTTCCCTTCTGGCATGGGCATCTCTTCTGCAGGGAAATTTTGTTCTTGCCAAAGTTTTTGCTCTTAGCACCCAAAAGGATAGAGGGAAAAGGTTAATGGTGAGTCAGAACAGTGGGGGCCTCCTTGTGGCTCACTCCCTACTTCCTGCTCCTGGCTTTTTTGCTCTTTTGCCAGCTCCAAATAGCAAGCAAACACCAAATGTTGTTCCCTAATTAAGAATTTTACACAGTAAAACAGAAAGAAGAACAACAGTACAATTTATTCAAGGGCATTCATCTGGAACCCAAACCCTTCCTGGCCTGACTGGGCAGCAGGCAACAAAGAGGCCTTCTTGGCTCGGGATCACATTCCTTTGCTTTTTCCTCACTCATCTCTAGATATTTGTGTTCAAAACCAAGAAAAGCTAATGTCCAGCCTCAAAATGAGGCCCAGATTTGTTAGGCAGATGCTGCTGTGGTCATTGAGTACAGTCACTCTTTATTTCCTTCTCCTCTTCCCCTATTCCCTACCACATACACACACATTTCAATTTGCCATAGCATTTCCTATTTGATGTTTCTTGTTGTTCAGTCATGTCCCACTCTTTGTGACCCCATTTGGGGTTTTCTTGGCAAAGATACTGGAGTGGTTTGTCATTTTCCTTCTCCAGCTCATTTTACAGATGAGGAAACTGAGGCAAAGAGGGTTAAGTGACTTGCCCAGGATCACACCGCTAGTAAGTGTCTGAGGCCAGATTTGAGCTCAAGAAGATGAGTCTTCCTGATTCCAGACCTGACTCTTTCTCCACTGTACTTGCTAGCTGCCTCTTTGGTGTTCCAGAGGTGACTCACAGTTCGGGAAGGAAGAAATTTAAAACAACTAATACTTGTATAGTGCTTCCTTCTCTTTTTGAAAATTGACTTTTATTCAGAACTTAACACATAGCCAATTAAATGGGCATTTCCATATATGTAGAAGAGAAAAAGAGGATCACGTAAAACTGGAGATGTCTGTTTTATTGTGTTTACTTTCCTTTTAAAAATATGAGAATTTCAACTTGTAGCTAATGCTTTATTTGCAAAATATTCTCTTTCTCTTACCTCCATTTTTCAGAAAAGGAAAGCACTGGATTTGGAGCTAGAGAACTGAATAGTGTGTGACAGTGAGGAGGTCATAACCTCAGTTGGTGATGCAGTGGCTAGAGCACCAGGTTTCAAGAGGATTCATTTCCTTCATATCAAATCTTCCTTTAGATTCTGACTAGCTATGTCACTTAACTATGTTTGCCTCAGTTTCCTCATCTGTAAAATGAACTGGAAAAGGAAATGACAAATCACTCCAGGATCTTTGCCAAGAAAACCCCAAATGTGGTCCGTCCCAAAGAGTCAGAATGACTGAAACAAAGGAACAAAAAAAGTACACATTACTTACTAGCTATGTGCCCTTGGGCAAGTCACTTAACATATTTGTCTCAGTTTCTTTATCTGTAAAATGAGCTGCACAGGGAAATGGTAAGCCACTCCAGGATCTTTGTCAAGAAAACTTCAGGTAGGGAGCAGCTGGGTGGCTCAGTGGATTGAGAACCAGGCCTAGAGATGGGAGGTCCAAGGTTCAAATCTGGCCTCAGATACTTCCTAACTGTGTGACCCTGGGCAAGTCACTTAACCCCCATGGTCTAGCCCTTATCACTCTTCTGTCTTAGAACCAATACACAATATTGATTCTAAGACAGAAGATAAGGGTTTAAAAAACAAACACACCCAGGTGGGGTCACAAAGAGTTGGACACAATTGAAAAATGACTAAATTACCTCTCTGGCTTTCACTTTCCCCATTTGTAAAATGACAGGATTGGACTAGATGACCTCTAAATTCCCTCCCAGCTCCAAAGTCAAAGGGCTAATTAATGCCAGCAGTGAGTGGTGCTGGCAGAACTGATAGTATCTAAAAGCTAAATTATGATGGCTTGAGGGAAGGCTCATAAGATTTATGATAATCATAAGATTTAGAGCTAGAAAAGATCTCAGAGGACATCTAGACCAACCTCTCTATTTTGCAGATGAGGCACTGAGGTCAGAGAGGTAAAGTAACTTACCCAAGGTCACATAGCTGAGCTGGTCAGTCTCTGAAATTGGATTCGAAACCAGATCTTCCTCACCCCAAACCCAACACTGTCTATTGCAGAGACACTTCACAGCCAAGATTCTTAGGAGAATCCAGACTGGAGCCCAGGCTGCCTGACTCCGAAACTCATGTTCTAATAGAATGCTGTTTCCCACATATTGGAGTTTTTTCTAAGCCACAGTTTCTAGGGGCAGACAGTGACCTGAGAAATCCTGAAGTAGAAATGAAGAACACTTAGGGAGCATAGATTTAGTCACAAGTTGCCATAGAAATTGTCCAGTCTTACAAGGAAGGATCTCAGTGTGTATGTGTGTGTGTGGGGAAAGGAGGTGGTGGAAATCTATGAATTTGGGATGGGGAAAAAAATTGCGTCTTTATTTTCCACTCACTTCTAATAAAAATTTAGCATTTTTAAAAAAAAACCCTTTACCTTCCATCTTAGAATCAATACTGTATTGGTTCCAAGACAGAAGAGTGGTAAGGGATAGGCAATGGGGGTTAAGTGACTTGCCCAGGGTCACACAGTTAGGAAGTAGCTGAGGATAGATTTGAATCCAGGACCTTCCATCTCTGGGGCCTGGCTCTCAACTTTCTTTTCTTTTTTAAAACTTTACGTTCTATCTTAGGATCAATTTTTTTGGGGGGGGAGGGGTGTTAAATTAAATTTTATTTATTTTTTTTCTGTTTAGAAAATTTTTTTCCAAGGTTACATGATTCATGTTCTTACTCTCCCCCCCCCATTGGCCCCCCACGAATTTCCATTGGTTTCTTCATGTGTCATTGATCAAGACCTATTGATAGTTGTACTAGGGTGGTCATTTAGAGTTTACTTCCCAAATCATGTCCACATCAACCCATGTGTTCAAGCAGTTGTTTTTCTTCTGTGTTTCTACTTTAGGATCAATTCTAAAACAGAAGGGTGACAAGGGCTGGGCAACTGGGATTAAAGGACTTGCCCAAGGTCACATAGCTAGTGTTATAAGGAATTTCTGGGACAAAATGGAAACCATCTTGAGTGACAGGATCGTTGGTTGAAGACCTCGGAATGCACCCAGGTGGCATGAGCCAAGGCCAAAAGACAGTTGGAACCAACCCTATAAATACCCATCATGCACAGCACAGAGAAGCTCATTCTGGAGAATCCTTGGGTGGAGGGAGGTTCGAGAGGGTGGGTAAGCCTTTGTACCTGCAATCTAGCTTCCTGGCTTGAGAGACCTAAAGAGGTGTCATACCTGTTATCAATAGGGCTGAGAGAGAACAACGTTACAATCATCTAACAAGAACATCAATAGCCTTCCCTATCCTTTGGTTTGGCTCCAGCCAGGTCAAGCCAGGGTTAGTGAGAGGGTGAAGAAGCTCCAGTCTCTCACTGATCTACCAGCATCTACAATCTCTGATCACCTACTTTATTTAGATTGTATTTAGCATCCCTAAAACCTCTCACCCCATTCTTTGTTCCTGACCCCTTGTTAAGTGAGAAATAAACCTTGTTACTAAGTTCAACCAAAGATTGGAGTACCTTTCCCAATTAGTGGACATCCAAAGCTATTAGGAAGGGGAACCTTATTTCACACAGTCAGAATTTCAGCATTATCCATCTAGTATTAATACCAGCCCGTACCAACAACAAACCCAACCCCAAGTCAAGAGGTGTGAGAGGAGTCATCAACTCACTCCCAACTCCTTCTTGGCTGCTTGGCTTGGGCAACTTTTAAAGGGGACAGCTTGGCAGACTCAGTCTAGCAGAGCCTGTCAGGCTGAAGGGAGCACAGCCCTCTTCTATTATCAAGTGCTACAAAGCTGCTGCCTTATTGTGCTTCTCTCTGTCTTGTTTTTAACTCTAGGAAGTATCTGAAGACAGATTTGAACCCAAGTCCTTCTTACTCTAGACCTGTTACTCTATCTATTGACCTAGCCACCCCTAAAATTTAGCAATTTCTTCAATTATGATACTTAAAAAAACCAACATTATGGCATCCATGAAAAAGATCAGAACCCCTAGTTAAGGCCAGCTTTCTTCATTAACTAGGTGAGGAAAATGTGTCCCAGAGGATATAACCAAGGTCATACAGAGAAGAAATGGCAGAACTAGGATTTGAACCCAAGGCTTCTGCCTCTGTATCTAGGGTTCTTTCCACCTCACCTACTACTACCAGAACTTACACCAGTGATTCCCAAAGTGGGCGCCACCGCCCCCTGGTGGGTGCTGCAGTGATCCAGGGAGGCAGTAATGGCCACAGGTACATTTATCTTTCCTATTAATTGCTATTAAAATTAAAAAAAAATTAATTTCCAGGGGGCTAAGTAATATTTTTTCTGGAAAGGGGGTGGTAGGCCAAAAAGTTTGGGAACCCCTGACTTACACACTTGCCAAGGGTTTCACTGACAGTGTGATGATGTCATAGGATGTGGTATAGGAACGTAAGGGAGCCCCAGTGAAGGAGGAGTGGGAAAAGATCACCTCACAGGAGATGAATTCAATAGAACAATAAAAGAGGAAGAGGGAACAATATTTCGGGGAAGAAACCACAGCAAAGTTAGGAGGAGCTCCCTAAAAGGAATACGAGATACAGTATATGTTTGGTTGGAGCAGAGGATATGTCTGGGGGAGGGTGGTGGTGATACAGAAACAGTCCCTCGATGAATAATTCATCTGGATACAAAGAGAACTTCTTGTGAACAAATCTGGTCTGCACATGGCAAGATGTGAGGGATTTCCTAATTTCCTCCAAGGTGTCAGGGGCTGAGGGGAAGAGATAATCCACCAAGTTAGGTTTATGGGAAAAAACCCTGGTCAGAATGTGAAGGGGAGGCACAATTGATGACTGCACCCTACTTAAAAGTAATTGCCCTTAGGTGAAAGGACTTCTCAAATGACTCCATCAAAGCCTATGTTTTATGGTTTTAAAAAGACTTGACCATGCCCTAAGAATTTTATTTAAAAGCTGGGACCTTCTTCAGAACCAGAGATTCCCAGGGTTTGGACAGGGAAGCGAGGGTGCTGCGCCATGCAGAACTGATCCAGGTAGCCCCTGGGCAACCAGTGAAAGGAGAAAGAGAGGGAAACACTAAACTATGGCAGAGAATGGAAATATCAGCAAGGGACACTGGCTGTACAGGAATATAAGAACTGAAGTGCTGGGCTGCCACCACCAATGTATCCACCTTCTCAAGGGCCTAGAGAAGCCCCATGCATGAAGATATCTACTCTTTCTCCAAATTCCCCTCTCACTACCTCTGTATTGAAAGACACCCTAATATAATCTCTTGTTAGCCAGATGTTTACGATAATCTGCAGTTTTCCTCAACCACAAAGAAGACAAAAGTTCACTAGAGAGAGATAGATACATATAAATTTAATTAAAAAAAATTTAAAACCTTACCTTCCATCTTAGAATCATTACTGTGTATTGGTTCTAAGGCAGAAGAGCAGTAAGGGCTAGGCAATGGAAGTTAAGTGACTTGCCCAGAGTCACCCAGCTAGGAAATGTCCACGGCCAGGTTTGAACCTAGAACCTTCTGTCTCTCAATCCACTGAGCCACCCAGCTGCTTCCTATACATATAAATTTAAATAGAGAGCCTAAATGTAAGAATTTTTTTAAACTGGGGACTCAGAATGATTATAACTCGTGACATTTCATTAAAAATAAATTCCCTCAAGCCTAAGAGGAAAGAACTCTGTAGTTCGTAGGGATCATTTAATTACCCCCTAGGTTTAGAGTTAATGGTTGTAATGAGGTGTTACAACAGGATCAAGAAATGGAAAGTCTCAAAGAGAAAATGTTTCAAATTTCTCTTTTTTATAGGTACAAAAACTGAATTCCAGAGAGAGGCAAACTAAGATGACACAAGCAGTAAGTACGTGGCAGAGCCAAAATTTGAACCAAGATCCCTTGACTCTAGTGGGTAAGGGTCTGGTCCAGAGGGCAACTGAGTGGTCTGATGGAAGGTAGCAGCTCCCTTTGGAACTGGGGAGGAGTTACTTGGTCCTTGATCAAGCAGAGAATCTACATCAGAGAGAGACTGAGACAGAGAAACAAAGAGAGACAGAGACCTGTGGGGAGACAAAAGGAACGTAGGAAGACATAGCCTGCCTCTTCAGGAGAGAAAGGAATGAAGGAAGGGATCCATGTAGATACAGCAAGGATGGTATTCAGATCCTGGAGCCCATTTCTAGCCATGTTTCTTAGATTTTGTCTGATTTTGATAATAAAGTTTTTGAAAACTACTCATTAGAACACCATCTCTTCCTCAAGAATGCTTGCTGAATGCATTAAACAAATTCAACAAGTATTTTTTTTAAGTTGGGGAAAGAACTTTACCAAATTTCTTTTGTCATCCAGGTATGGTGTTGATACCTAAACCAGAAAGAGCAAAAACAGAGAAAGGAAACTAAAGACCAATTTCCCTAATAAATATTGATGCAAAATTTTAAAATAAAATGCTGGCAAGGAGATGACAGCAATATATCATAAGTATCATACACTATGACCAGGTGGATTTTATAACAAGAATGCAGGGATGGTTCAGCATTAGGAAAACCATCACCATAATTGATCACATCAATATATTTTTCTTTTTCTTAATTAATTAATTAAGAATATTTTTCCATGTTTACATGATTCATGTTCTTTCCCTTTCCTCTTCCCTCTCCCCTCCCAGAGCTGACAAGCAATTCCACTGGGTTATACATGTATCATTGTTCAAAGCTTATTTCCATGTTATTTATGTTTGCAGTAGAGTGATCTTTTAACATCAAAACTCTAATCCTAACCCTATCAAACTACATGATCAATCATATGTTTTTCTTCTGTGTTTCTGTTCCCACAGTTGTTTCTCTGGATGTGGATAATGTTCTTTCTCATAAGTTCCTCTGGATTGTCCTGGATCATTGTATTGCTGCTAGTAGAAAAGTCCATTACATTAGATTTTACCACAGTGTATTGGTCTCTGTGTACAATGTTCTTCTGGCTCTGCTCCTTTCGCTCTGCATCAGTTCCTGGAGGTTGTTCCAGTTCACATGGAATTCCTCCAGTTTAATATTCCTTTGAGCACAATAGTATTCCATCACCAACAGATACCACAATTTGTTCTACCATTCCCCAAATGCAGGGCATCCCTTCATTTTCCAATTTTTTGCCACCACAAAGAGCACAGCTATAAATATTTTTTGTACATGTATTTTTCTTTATCTCTTTTGGGTACAAACCCAGCAATGGTATGGTTGGATCAAAGCGCAGGCAGTCTTTTAAAGCCTTTTGGGCATAGTTCCAAACTACCTTCCAGAATGGTTGGATCAATTCACAACTCTACCAGCAGTGCATTAATGTCCCAATTTTGCTACAACCCCTACAACATTTATTATTTTCCTTTACTATCATAATGGCCAATCTGCTAGGTACCTCAGAGTTGTTTTGATTTGCATTTCTCTAATTATAAGAGATTTAGAATGCTTTTTCATGTGCTTACTGATAGTTTTAATTTCTTTATCTGAAAACTGCCTATTCAGTTCATATCAATATTAAAACCAACAGAAATCAGGATTATCTTAATAGATGCAATAAACTTTTTATTTTTAAACCTTTACCTTCTATCTTGGAATCAATACTGTGCATTGGTTCCAAGGCAGAAGAGTGGTAAGGGCTAGGCAATGGGGGTTAAGTGACTTGGCCAGGGTCACATAGCTAGGAACTGTCTGAGACCAGATTTGAACCTACGACCTCCCATCTCTAGGACTGGCTTTCAATCCACTGAGCTACCTAGCTGCCCCCTGCAGATAAACTTTTGACAAAATTCAACACCCATTCTGTTAAAAATGCTAGAGAACACTGGAATAAATGGAAGATCAAAATGGTAAATATCTATCTAAAACCATCAGCAGCATTATCTGCAATGGGAATAAACTAGAAGCCTTCCCAATAAGATCAGGGGTGATGCAGATACCTATTATCACTACTTCAGATTCAATATTGTACTAGAAATGCAAGGCATAATAATAATAAGAAATTTAAAGAATTAGAATAGGTAATGGGGAAACAAAGCTATCACTCTTTACAGATTATATGATGATATACTAAGAGAATCCTAGAGACTCAACTAAAATTTTATTGAAACAATTAACAACGTTAGCAAAGTTGCAGGATATAAGATAAACCCACATAAATATTAAGCATTTCTCTATCCTACCAATAAAATCCAACAGCAAAAGAGAAAGAGAAATCCCATTTAAAAATCAATATATAATACCTGGAAGCCTACCTGCCAAGACAAGCCCAGGAACTATATGATCACAACACTTTTCCTACAAATGAAGTCATATCCAAACAACTGGAAAAACATTAATTGAGTATGGATAGGCCAAGATTATATAATTAAAATGACAATTTACCTATTCAGTGCCTATTCATTATCAACCAAACCATCTATAAATTATTTCATAGAGATAGAAAAATAATAATAGATTTCATCTGAAAGATCAAAAGGCCAAAAATATCAAGGGAATTAATTAAAGACATGAAAGACAGTGGTCTATATGTATCAGATCTCAAACTGTATTACAAAGTGGCAACCATCAAAAACAATATGATACTGATAGAGCAATAGATCAATGACATAGGTTAGGCACTCAAAATGCATCAGTAAATGACCATAGTAATCTAGTGTTTGACAAACACAGAAGATCCAAGCTTATTGAAGAGCTCACTATTCTACAAAAACTGCTTGGAAAACTGGAAAACACTATGGCAGAAACTAGGCTTAGACCAGTTCTTCATATCATACATGCATGATAAAAAAGGAAAATTAACAATGTTGGAGGGGATGTGGAAAAATTGGGACATTAGTATACTGTTAGTGAAGCTGTGAACTGATATAACCATTCAGGAGAGGTATCTGGAACCTTGCTCAAAGGGCAATCAAATTATGCATACCTTTTGAAGCAACAATTTTACTAGTAGATCTATATTCCAAAGAGATTAAAAATAGGGGGAAAGGTGGGGCAGCTGGGTAGTTTAGTGGATTGAGAGCCAGGCCTAGAGATGGGAGGTCCTGGGTTAAAATTTGGCCTCAGACACTTCCCAGCAGTATGACCCTGGGCAAGTCACTTGACCCCCATTGCCTACCCTTACCACTCTTCTGCCTTGGAGCCAATACTGTGTATTGGCTCCAAGATAGACGGTAAGGGTTTAAAAAAAATAGGGGGAAAGGACCTACTTTTACAAAATATTTAGTTCTTTTTGTGGTGGCAAAGAACTGGAAACAGAACAGATGTCTGTCAACTGGGAAATGACTGAACAGGTTATGGTATATGCTTATAATAAAGTACCATTATGCCATAAAAAATGACAAAAAGTTGATAACAAAAAAAACCTGGAAAGATTTTAAAAAGTGATGCAAAGTGAAGTTAATAGAACCAAAGAATGTTGTACACAATACAATGATGTATAATGATCAACTGTAAATGACATAATTCTTATCAGCAATGCAAGGATCCAGGAAAACTCCAAGGGACTCATGAAGAAAAAGCCTGTCCCTAATACACTGCTGGTGGAGTTGTGAATTGGTCCAACCATTCTGGAGGGCAATTTGGAACTATTCATAAAGGGCTTTAAAAGAATGCCTACCCTTTGACCCCAGCAATAGCACTGTTGGGCTTGTACCCCAAAGAAATAATAAGGAAAAAGACTTGTACAAAAAAATTAATAGCCAAGCTCTTTATGGTGACGAAAAACTGGAAAATGAGGAAAGGGGTCCATCGATTGGGGGATGGCTGAACAAATTGTGGTATCTGATGGTGATGGAATACTATGGTGCTGAAAGGAATAATGAACTGGAGGGATTCCATGTGAACTGGAATGACCTCCAGGAATTGGTGTAGAGTGAAAGGAGCAGAACCAGGAGAACATTGTACACAGAGACTGATACACTGTGGCACAATCAAATGTAATAGACTTTTCTACTAGCAGCAATGCAAGGATCCAGGACAATCCAGAGGAATTCATGAGAAAGAATGCTATCCACATCCAGAGAAAGAACAGTGGGAACAGAAACACAGAAGAAAAACATGATTGATTATGTAGTTTGATAGGGATATGATTAGGGTTTTGATGCTGAAAGATTGCTCTACTGCAAATATGAATAACATGGAAATAGGTTTTTTATTTTTAAACACTTACCTTTGGTCTTGGAGTCAATACTATGTATTGTGTAAGGGTAGGCAATGGGGGTCAAGTGACTTGCCCAGGGTCACACAGCTGGGAAGTGTCTGATGCCAGATTTGAACCCAGGACCTCCCATCTCTAGGTCTGCCTCTCAATCCACTGAGCTACCCAGTTGCCCCTGGAAATAGGTTTTGAATAATGATACATGTATAATGCAGTGGAACTTCTTGTTAGCTTTGGGTGGGTGGGGGGAGAGAATCATGAATTATTTAACCATGGAAAAATATTCTAAATAAAAAAAAAGAAAAAGGTTGTCCATTGTAATAGAAGGAATCAACAGAGTCTGAATGCAAATTGAAGCATACAATTTTTCACTTTATGTCTTTCGTCCATGAATTTTTCTGTATTATAAGCAAAATGTGTCTCCTTTCACAACTTGATGAACATGGAAATGTGTATTATATGATAACACATGTATGACCTCTATTCTATTGCGTTACATTTTGGGGAAGGTAAAAGATGAGAGTGAGGGAGAGAAAATATATAGTGAAATGTCTGAAAATGGTTATCGAAAATTGTATTGACATGTAATCTGGAAAAAATTTTTTAAAAAGAAAAGAATATTCTTGTCCTCTGGGGGCTCCATTCTATTGGGGGTATAAAATATAAACTCAAATAAAGATATGGTCCCTGCTTTCAAGGAGATTACAATCTTAGTTTGGAAGCTAAATCTTCAATACATGAAACAGTGATTAATAATAAATAACGAATAATAATAATGAATATATCATATGGCATAGATTGCAGAAGTTTAGCAGAAAAGATCAAGAAGGCTAGAATAGAGAGAGTTATAGGCTTATAGGACTTAATAGATCTTAAAGTATTATCCATCTAAAGTTCTACAACAGTTGATATGAAAAATATCTGGGAGTTTGAGATCATTTCAAATTCAACACGAGTCAACAGTATTATTTACTAGCCAAGAAAGCTATCTTAATCCATGCCTCTTTCTCTCCACTTTCCTCCATCTTCACTGGATAGAATATAAACTCCTTGAGAAGAGAGACAATTTGGAGGGATGGGGTGTTGGTGAAGGCAGCTAGATGGCGTTGTAGATAGAATACTAGGTTTGGAGTCAGGAAGATGAGTCTTCCTGAGTTCAAATCTGGCCTTAGTCATTTAGTCTCTGTGGGACCCTGGACAAGTCATTTAGTTCTGTTGGCTTCAGTTTCCTCCTCTGTAAAATGAGTTGAAGAAGGAAATGGCAAACCATTCCAGTATCTATGCTAGGAAAACCCCAAATGTGATCACAAAGAGTCCAATATGACTGCAAATCAACAATATGTTTCTGCATGATCAATGCCTAGTACAATAGCCAGTATATAGTATATGCTTATTAAATGTTGGTCTAGATTAGAATGTTGTGAAGAGTGAATCAAACTCTCATTGTCTATCAATCAGAAACTTTTAAGTTAATCCATCAAAAATTTAAGTACCCCTACTTAGTACCTTACCAGTCACTAAGTATGAGAGTTTACAAATCACTTCCTGTCCCTTTCCCACTTTATGGGAACCAATCACAGTCTTTCAATTTGCCTAGCACCAATTATCCTTTCATCAATTATAAAATGATAGAGTTGTATTAGATGGCCTTTTAGGCCCCATCCAGATCTAAATCTACAATTCTCTCATTTATTTAGGCATAGGAGCAAGCGTTCCGGATTGGGAATTGATAGAGATGAGAGAACAAATAGAAGGGGTTTAGAAGAAAGCAGAGACACTGGAGAAGAAGGAATGATCTTAGTGGGCTATAAGAATTCAGATCACACTGATGGGGCAAGGATGAATTATAGAGTAGGAGGAAATTTTTGTAAAGGAAGTTGATGATACATGGTGGGAAATAAGGACAAGTGTCACAGAGTGGTGAGGATGAAGGCGGTCCATGAAGAATGGAAACTTGGCAGGGTTTGAAGGACAGTCAGGAGTGTAAAATACTGGGAACTGCTTATATCAGGAGGAAGGAAGAATACATTTGATATTATGTATTTTATGTATCCTATTCCTTCCCTAAAGTCTGACTCAAGAGCTTCATTATGATAGGAAGACAATTTGATTCTTGTTGTTTGGTCATTTCAGATATGTTTAACTCATTGTGATCTCATATAATGGAGAGGTTTGCCATTTCTTTTGCCGCTTTATTTTACAGATGAGAAATGGAGGCCAACAGAGTTAAGTGACTTGCCCAGGGTCATACAGCTTGCATACATACATACAGGTTGGATTTGAACTCCTAAAGAAATCTTCCTAACTACAGCATGTGCAGGCATTCTGTAACCATTTCCTATAAGTCAATCTTCTTCTTGAATAGTGAAGAAAAAGACTTTTGGTTTACTGCTGAGCCAGGACTGAGTATTCATTCAAATGGCACTGAATGAACAAAGTGACCCTTCTGTTTATTTCCTTCCCTGTCGTTCAAGTGAGGAGGATGAACTGCTGTGGGCATCTGGGTAGGAGAAGATCTTCACATTCTCTCATCTATACCTATCATGAAGCAAACATGTAGCTCACCTGAATCCAGCTCTGTTTCTGAGAGAGGTGAAGGAGTATTGAGGATGCAACACATTAGGATATGGCCTAGTGTGTTGTCCGAGGCCACAAGTTCAAAGATTGGAGCAGCCACTGGAAATCTGAAAGCTGGACTCTATGTCAGAGTTTCCAGGGAGGTGAACCCAGTCCACCAACATTTCTGGGGAGTATCATTTAGGAACCAAGAAATGTAAACCCATTTCCCTCAGGGATGGAGGCAATATAGGGAAGGCTGATCCCCTTATTCAGGGGACTGTTTTCTATTTCTGCTCTTGCTATATTTTCTCAGCAAGTATCTCTTTGAAAAAGGTATTTAATGGGTGTTAATCAGACAAATGCTATTGGGGTGTTACCTATTGGAGAGTATTGATGAGATAAAGGAGACATTGACTGTAAAAACATACCTGAATCAGATTCAAGCCAGTAGCAAGAAAAAAGACACTCCTTCCTGACCCTTGATAGAAAGATGCAGTCTAGCTCTGATGATCTGACTTGCCAATAAGAGTGGAAGGCTGTAGCCCACCATTCTCTGGGACTAGGGGATGGGGGCCCCAACTTACACTTGTATGAGTATGAGTTGGGATAAAGACCTTCAGAACTGACAGAGGCTACATAGACGTGAATTGTATATGTAAATATAAATGTAGACATATTTATAAATATCTGTCTCATCTATCTTTCTATATAGATAGAGCCAAATGTATAGGCAATATACAAATCTCTGTAGATACCTATATTTACATCTATATAGCTATATCTTCTATCTCACCTATATATGTAGATATCTATATATGCACATATTTAGATACATATAGATAGATAGATTAAATCAATAGCTCTATAGACAGTTATAAATACTTATAAATATCTATTTCTGTATATTGCTTTATTTTAGAAAAATTGTATCTTCCTGTATGTATAGATGTAGTTTGATAAATATCTGTAGCTATCTATGTTTGTAGGTATCTATTTTTATTTAAACAGTTTTCTCTATATTTATTCTATTCTCTATATTATATAAATAGAACTAATAGAACTATAGAGAGCTCTATAAATATATCTATGGAATTATCTATATATCTATATAGAGATAGTGATATCTTTCTAGCTAGACAGATACAAATCTAGACAAGATCTAGATAGACATACAGAAAGTATATCTAAATACACAGGCACAGCTTAAGGGTTCTAAGAAAGGCATGAGTCTATTTATTTGGTACCATTCCCCCCCACCCCCAACCACTTATCCTCTGGGTAGGCAAAGGAGTATGGCAGACACGGCTGTTATTCAGCTTACAGCATATGTGGGGGCTGATGTGCATCAGAACAACTTAGGAGCTCTTGATCTGGGTCTCAGCTCTTCCTTAAGGCAGTGACGTGGACTTGGGAGAAGCCAGTAGCTACAGAGCCAGTGGTTTTACTTTTGATATTCTGTCATTTGCAAGGACACCCAATGACTTCTTGCCCTGGTTATGTCATTGCGGGTGGAGTTCAGGAGAATAGACACTGGTTAGCCAAACTCAAAGAAAAATTATTTCCACCCTCTTCCCCATTTTGTTTCTCCTGGTCCTCTCTGTTTCTGACTTTGAGACTTTCAGTGTAAACTTCAGGTGACTGAGAGGGTATGTCAGATTTTCCTAATTTTCCTCCATCTCTGTTCTCTATAACTTTTTATTTGGTAGGCGTGCTGATTGGAGGCATAGACCTATCATGATCAGTCAGAAATGGATATTTACCTCAGACACTTCCCAGCTGTGTGACCCTGGGCAAGTCACTTGACCCCCATTGCCTACCCTTACCAATCTTCTGCCTTGGAGTCAATACACAGTATTGACTCCAAGATGGAAGGTGAGGGTTTAAAAAAAAAATAAATGGATTTTTAGTTTCCCATTATATCAGAAAGAAAGGTTTTTAATTACTTTTTTTTTTTAGCTCCTATTTCCCAACTTTGAATCAGTGCTAAGTATTGGTTCCAAGGCAGAAGTGCAGTAATGCTTAAGCAATTGGGGTTACGTGACATACCCAGGGTCACCCAGCCAGGAAGTATCTGAAGTCAGGTTTGAAGCCAGGACCTCTTTTCTCTAGGCCTGACTCTCTATCCCCTGAGCCCTTTAGTCCAAGTCATCTTTTCTTTAACCAGATTCTCTAATATCTGTTTAAATGAAAAACTGGCAGAGATGAAATCTGGATATTTCCCGAACATCAGATTTCAGAGGAAGGAGTGGCCAGGGAAGGAAGCAAAACAATGGGAAATGTTCTGTTTAATTAAAACTTAAACAGCTTTTTTTCTTCTTTTTTTTTTTAATTCAAGGGCTCCAAGTGTTCTGCACATTTTCTGGCTTTGAGCCACCAATTTTAGAAATGTGGGGGCTTGTCTGTTAATTAAATTTGCATGCAACTCAAAAGGAATAAGAGGAAAAGAAAGTATGAAAATGTCAGCTAAAAAACGATCTCATCTAAAAGAGCACATCTACCCATGAAGGCTAGTCCTCGTTTCCTTCCTCTGCTCTCTAACTGATAGTAATTAGGAACCCGGCCAAAAGAACTAAAAAAATATCTTGAAAGAAAAGGAAGTGTTTAGTTTGAATGCTTAGTAGATTTACAGTCAGTGTGCCCTGAGCCTCACCAAGTCTTCCTTCAACCCAGTCTCTCAGGTTCTTCTTTTAAGCGCATGCAAATTGTCCCCCTTCCCCAGCCCTAAAAAAAAGCAACAATGAAGATCTCAATGTTGATTTTTCCTGTTCTATCCACCACCAAAACCCAGAATGCTTTATCCTGTGTTACAACCCGCTTGGACGAGTAGGGTTTGGAGATCAGACTGTAGATAGCAACATTCTTTGACTGGTTCCATCACTGTGAAGTTCTATCAGGTAAAAATAAAGAAGCGATCAAAGTTCAAAGTCCTGTCTCTGAGAGTCTTGCTCATCCTGCTTCACTAGGTTTTTTTTTTTCCTTAACCCTTACTTTTTGTCTTAGAATCAATATTATGGGGGCAGTTGGGTGGCTTAGTGGATTGAGAGCCAGGCCTAGAGACTGGAGGTCCTGGGTTCAAATCTGGTCTCAGGCACTTCCTAGCTGGGTGACCCTGGGCAAGTCACTTAACCCTCTTTGCCTAGCCCTTACTGCTCTTCTGCCTTGGATGTCATACACAGTATTGACTCGAAGATGGAAGGTAACAGTTTTTAAAAAATTAACTAATTACTTTATTTTAAAATACTTTTCCATGGTTCCATGATTCATGTTCTTTCCCTCCCCTTTTCCCTTCCCCCTCCTGGAGCCAGCAAACAATTCCATAGGTTTTATGTGTATTATCACTCAATAATGTTAGGGTTAAAAAAACACCAATCAATATTATGTATTGGTTCTAAGTCAGAAGAGGTATAAGGGCTAGTTCAGAGCACTTGGAACCTCTATATTGAAAAAAAATGCTATTTGATTTTTAATTAAACAGAACATTTCCCGTTGTTTTGCCTCCTTCCCTGGCCACTCTTTCCCCTCAAATCTGATGTTCAGAAAATATCCAAATTTCATCTCTAGTGGTTTTTCATTTAACCAGAGAGTAGAGAATTTAGTTAAAGAAAAGATGACTGAGGCCAGGCAGTTCAGTGGTTAGTGAGGTCAAGTGATTTGCCCCAGGTCACACAGAACCACTACAATAGGAAGTGTCTAAGACCAGACTTAAATTCAAGACCTTCTGTCTCCAGGCCTGGCTCTCAATCCACTGAGTCACCTAGCTGCCCCATTTCATTAGCTTTTGAATGCCAGCCCCCTCATCCTCTTCATTGCTCCTCTGGGTGTTTTTTCATTCTGTTCCCCTTTGCTTAGGACTGACCTCCTTGGGCACACACTCTAATCTGAATCTTTATCTCTCCCTGACCTTTGCCCCCAAATGATCTAATGTCTTGTATCCCTAGGGTCCTTCTCTCTGGCGACAATGGGTGCTGGTGTCACTGCAAGGCACAAGCTAGCTTCCTGAAGACGGTGGTGAAAGGTTTCACTGAAACAGCTGGACTTGGGCTCTCCTTCTCAATTAGGGTAACTTAGTCACATAGCCACTCAATGATGACAAAGCATTTAAAAGCCAATTCAGACTCGAGTCATAAAAAATTATCTCTTATTCCAACCTACATTTTACTGATAAAGTTACTTGGTGAAGTAACTAACTCTTAATCAGTGCAATTGGGGCTAAAACTTAGGTCTTTTAATGCCATATCAAGAATGCTTTTCCATTTTACCATGCTGCCTTTCAAACTCCAAACTTTCCCTCCTCTTCTTTCCTTTTCTTCTTCCTTCCCTTTCCTCCTTTTCTTCCATCCCTTTCTAGCCTCTTCTTTCTCCTTCCTTTCCTCCCTACCTCCCTTTCTTCTCTTATTTCCTTCTCTCCCTCCTTCCTCTCCCTCCTTCCTCTTCTTCCTTCCTTCCTTCCTTCCTTCCTTCCTTCCTTCCTTCCTTCCTTCCTTCCTTCCTTCCTTCCTTCCTTCCTTCCTTCCTTCCTTCCTTCCTTCCTTCCTTCCTTCCATCTTAGGGAGCTGACTTCTGGGAGAGTCATAATGATGTGTAATGGAAGACCCTTAGAGAAATCCAAGCATGTATAGACATTTGGCAGCTGGCTCTTTACTGCTAACCATGTGGTTAGGAGAATCCTTCTTAATTGGATACCCCAAACCTTTAAGGGTTCTTCTAGAACTGTGAGGAAGCAATGGAGTAGGCCTAACTCCAAAACAGTGAGACCAGCACATACTTGCCCCATGAGTAATTTGTGGTTAGTGGTATTCGACAGGAGCTTCATAGGATTTTGTGACCATAGATTTTGAGCTGAAATGATCTTGAGACATCTTTTAGTAAATCCTTCATTTATAGTGTAGGCTGTAACTTAGAATTCTTGCACCAGAAGCAAGTTCATTTGGGGAAAACAACAGTACATCGAATAGTTGGTCCTGGTTTGGTGCAGTTAAGTAAGGAAAGAGGGTAATGAATCTTCTGGAGAATTTGGGACCAAAACTAGAATAGACTTTGAGTATAGACCAATACATTTAAAATTCTCTGGAGACTATATCTTAATTTTATAATTTTAATTTATTCAATAGTGAAAGGTAGGCCAGAGAGAGAGCAAGAAGCATGAGTCATTTGTTGCTGGCTAGCTCCTTCCGCTGCCTCCTCCTTGAGCAGGCTGAACTGGACCAGAGCCAGACCCAGCACCTTCTATGTTTATGGTTCCAGGAAAAGAAAGAATGACTTCCTGTCCCCTCTGTCCATTTATCTCTTTGGGATGTCTCTTTCCTGAACCTTTCTGAAAGGAGGACTTAGACCTGTATGTTTGGAATTCAGGGAGGTGCCATTTAAAAGTATCTTACAAACTTCCTGTGGACATATGGGAACTTTGAGACTACATGTCCCGTGATCCAATGGGTTTCTGATTCCTGACGTGATTAGGTCAGAGAACAGGAACCAATGTATAGGGCAGTTTAAATTCGGAGGGCGGCCTGTAGACACTACCTGAGCAGGCTCCCGGGGGTCAGAGAGGAGTAGGGAAGGTATGGAAGAAAATGGCGGAGGCGGCAATTGAATTTTTTACAGGCGCGTGGTCGATTTATTGCCATATACACATGGCTTTAATAAAAATACTAATCTCCCTCATTATATCAGCCTTTATCATTTTTAATCATTACAGACCTTAATTAGGACTCTAAGAGGAAGGTCTTCTGGATGCCAAGAGTAAACACAGGGGTGTTTAGAATAGCTACACAGCACACACTGGGTGTTTCCCAGTATGGTAGACAAGAGGAGGGAGGACTCTACCCATGGCCTCAGGGAGATATAGTTTGAGCTTCAGTCAATGGTCAAACATTTTTAGTTTGAAAATCAAAAGGTTGTTTTGGAAGCCAAAAAGGGGTACAGATTAATATTAAATTTCTATGTGAAGTTATGAATTGTGTCTGCCATTCAAGAACTGGCTTTGATAAATAAAGATGGGAGCATCATCAGAAGACTGCTCACTAGCAGATGAATTACTTTGGTCATGGTATCTTGAGAAGACAATCTCCTAAGATATGGCAACATAGCAATAATCTGTAGAAGTAAGTAGGCCTATAATGATGAATCACAGACCCTTGAAGTCAATGAAATGATTTCATTAAGAAATGCCTTAAACTTAGTCAATCTTATCTGATTTCTCATTTTGGTGTTACTTGAATGCTTAAGCCATAATTATTCTAGAACTTTTTTTTAGGTTCTGTAACATCCATGATCTTAAGTGGGGTGAAACTGCCTCACAGAATTCCACAGGACCCCCTAGAACTCCAGGAGAGGGGGCAATTAGGGTAGTTAAGAATGTGACTATAAAAAACCAGGACTCCCAGTTTGCAAAGTCACTTTTTTTGGGGTTCGAGGGAGGCTGGGAAAAAGTGTAGGACTGCTCTTTTGTTAGGTCATCTCTGACCTCAGGGAGTAGGGAGTTACTTTGCTGTTTACTACATTCAGACTATACCAGGCTATGTGCACTGGGAAAATACCTCACTTGCAATATCTCAACTTATTTCTAATTTTAATAGATCTTCAATCAAGATTACCTTCACCATCTTAAACTTGATAACATTAGATAAAGAGGAAAGTTAGTTTGTGAGGGAGATAGAAGTTAAGTTATTCAAACACATTCTCAAGGAGAATGTGTATCTAACAAGTTTTCTGAAGATAATAGGTAGCTTGCCTCACCCTCAACCCTAAAATTTACCTCCCCTTTCCTGCATTCCTGAAATTAATAAATCCCTTCCCTTGTTAAGTTTGAGAGCTTGTGTGAAGTTAGAAGTTATACTTTGGTTATATCAACCAATATCATACATTACTTAGGCAAAATCCTCATCCAGGCAAACATAGGAACAGTTGTTATCCAGAGAGCAAGTCTGCAGCAATAGAAGACACTCTGACCCTTTTATCTATCTCGGGGTTTGGGGAATAATCTTCTAATAGTGGAAATTGCTAATGTCAGTGGGATTATTGCCTATCTGTCTACCAATTTAGCCCTGAATTAGCCAAGCCTAAACAGCCTCCATTTCTTGATCTAAAGGGGATTCAGTTAAAACTGTTACCCCTTCTGCTTCAACTACATCAGGAGGGGGAGGAGAAAGAATTCTATTGACTCTCACCCCTCCCCCTTGCTAGGACAGACAGCTTGATCCTTGCTCTGACTCCATTACCAATCATTACCAATCTGATCCAATTCAACAGTTCTCAATAATCTTCATTTATTCCAACATCAGAAACAATAACCAATTTTTTTTCTGAGGAAAACAAGTTGTGGTGACAGAATCTCTCTCTGGAGTGTTGGTCTATTGATTGTTGGTGGAGACCTTCTGGGAAGCATCGTTGAAGTCCTTTTAGCTTAGTAACTTTGATTTCTTTAGCCTCTAAGTTCTTTGAATTGAACTTGAAAGAGAGAACAAGTCTTCTGGGAAGGCAGGGAGCACCATAAAGGTCATGAGTGAAACTCTTTGGCTCTTCCAAAGATTCAGGGCCAATTTATTTCCCAGAATTGAAGCTGAAGAATGATTAGAAAGATGTTAAGCTAAAGGACTCATCATGAGAGAGTCTAAGTTTAAGGATCAACTGTTTGCTTTCTACTTGGTCTAATATATTCATTTCAAGGATGGATATGAGCAATGAAAGGGGGGCTGATGAAATAATAGTGAGCATTGGCCCCTGGCTGTAAAAAACCAAGAGAATTCTCTCCTGGATTTCTCCCAAAGGCTGTAGTTTATTATTATTAAATTGTGATGATAAATGAGTTTGTCAAGCTCTTTGATTTAAATAGCTAATCCCTTGAAAAAATATTCCATAGGGAAGTAATCTTCCCAATTCAGATTTCCCATGGATGAAGCTTTGGCAGAAGCTTTGCCAATCTGGCATTCAAATCTCTTGAAATGCTAATGTCAGCAAAAGAAGACTTTGAAAATAGAAAGTACCAAAATGGAACTTTATTGGATCCAGACTTGAAAGGGATCAGAATACATATGAAGAGACAGAGTCTTTCTATTAAATTGTATGAATCATGTCAGTCTTAATAGAAAACTCCATCAGAATGAAAGAAAAAAACGAGTTGCTGTTCTGTGAAACAAGTAGCTCAGAACTCAAGCTTCCCCATTTGTGTTATCTAGTAAATGACTCACTTAAGGTCACATACATCATGCACATCAGAGACAAAGTTTGAAACCAAATGTTCCAGCACCAGGATCAATGTTTTTTCTAAATATCATGCTGTCTCCTGAATATGGACTCCCTAACTACTTCTTTCATAATCCTTGGTATAATCTTATTGGTTAACTTCAATTACACATGCTTTGGATCTGAGTTTATAGATGTCTTCAAATAAGAGCCAATATTTATATTATGCCAATTATGTTTCATTTACTATCCTAAGCCCTTTAAAAACTTTTTCCCATCTGGGAGATGGGTTCTATTATTACTTTGATTTTACAATTGAAGGAAATTTGGTTACTTTCATTTTACAGAGCATGAAACTGTGGCAAACAGAGATTAAGTAACTTGCCCAAGTTCACACAGCTAGTAGGTATCTGAGGTCAGATTTTAACTCAGGTCTTCCTGACTCCAAGACCAGTACTCTTTCCACTGGGCCACCTAGCTGCTTCTGAATATCTCTAGATATGGGAATAACAATGTAATTCCAATAGTTCTCTTGAGTTATCTCTGAGTTTCAGCTCATTCATTCTTTCTTTTGAGGAGGAAGGGAGGTGAGAATGTCAGCCTTCTCCAAGTTACCAAGAACTGTGATTTTAGATATTAGAGAGTCACCTTTCTCTAGAGAGAAGCCCATCGAGCCAAGGGGAACAGCTTAGGCTGAAAGGGGAGCTCCATTTTGGGGAAACTAAAAGAGACTCTTCTGCATTATTTGGAGGGAAAACTGGTCATCTAGCCTTCTAGGGGCATAGACTGTCTACTTACCTGTATGTAACTCTGATGCTGGTACTTTCTGGTCGTCTGCTTAAAAGAATTTAAGATCATTAAAAAATAAATAATAATAATGATAACTTACATTTATATAGAACATAGTGAAAACAAGTTTACTTATGGCTCTTCCTTTTCCTTAATCCTTCATTCATTGATCTATTTCCAAGTTTTATTGATTCTACCTTAGCACTGGCTCTCTTACCCATCTCCTCTGTTCTATTCTCATTGACACCACATTAGTACAGGTTCTCACTATCATCCATATAGTCTTTTCCAGCTACACTCTAAATTTTTTCCAATCTGTATGGATGCAAATATGATCTTATACAAAGATCTGGTCTTGCCACTTATCAGATCAAAACCTTTCAGTTCTTTCTCTGGAGGTAAACATATGCAAGTCATTCTTCAAATTATATTTCTGTTGCTGCATATAATGTTTTCTTGGTTCTGCTCATTTAACTCTTTGTAATTTCATGTGAGTCTTTCAGGTGTTTCCAAAATTAACCTGTTTGTCATTTATTATGGAACAGTAGTATTCCATCACAATCATATGCCACAAATGAATAAATTAAATTAAATTTAAAAAACTTTCAATTCTTCCTTGCTACTATTCAACTTACCTATTGGACTCTTAACCTGGGATCCAAATACCTCCAATGGGTATTTCCATCGGCAAATTTCATAGGATCTTTGTATTTTCTTTCTTTACTTTTTTCTTCTTCTTTCTTTGTCTGTCTCTGTCTCTGTCTCTGTCTCTGTCTCTGTCTCTGTCTCTGTCTCTCTCTCTCTTCCTTCCTTCCTTCCATCTTTTCTTCCTTTCTCTGTTCCTTCCTTCAAGGGATTTGCCCAGGATCACACAGCTAGTAAGTGGCTGAGACTAGATTAGTAAGTGGCTGAGGCTGTATTTATATTGGTTTTCTTTTTAATTCTTACGTATCTTATTTTATAGATTTAAAAACATTATTCTAAGAAGGGTATTATAGACTTCACTAGACTGCCAAGGGTTCATCACATTCCCACACACACATACACACACACACACACAAGAACCTCTGCTATGGGTGGGACCTTTCGAAGAGGGGCAAAATAGCATATCTTTAACACTTATTATAATGCTTCTGCTTCTAGAGGGCAGCATGATGCTATAGAGAGTCCACTGACTCTAGAATCCGAAGCCCTGGGTTCAAATTCTGCTTCTGATGTATATTAGAAGTCTGACATTGACTAAGTCACAACCTCCCTTTTTTTTTCTTTTTCAGTAAAATGAGGTCACTGGACCAGATTCTGGCTCCAAGTCTATGGTCCTACATCAAAATCAGAGAAGGACAGAGTTAGGAGTGTAAATTTCTCAGTGTGGACTCTAGAGACTCTTGTAGTCTGCAGCAGTGTGCCTTTCCTGCTGTTCTCTCACCTCATCACTCTCCAGGTGCTGTATACTCACCCAAGCCAGACCACTCATTAGTTTCTTGTCTCTAAGCTTTTGCTTCTGCTGTTCCTTGTGCCTCAAATGGTGTCTCATTCCCTCTATCTGTTGAGTTCCTACCGATCTTTTTTTTCTTTTCCCTGTAATATTTATCATATTCCCCCCTCCCCCATTACATGTGAAAACAATTTTGAACATTTGTTTTCTGACATTTTGTGATCCAGATTCACTTGCTTCCTCCCCTTCCTCTTACCTAGGACAGCAAGTAATCTAATATAGCTTTCCAATCTTTTAAAGCCCTGATACAATGTTATCGCTTTCAAAAAGGCCTCTTGTGTGTAATGATCCTTAGGCCTTTTAGACCTTCTTAGCCCTCACATAACAATTCTCATTTGCCTGTCCTTATGACTTAAAATATTATTATAATATTATATATTACACATTTTATATCATTTATTATATTATTATATTTATTGTAATTTTTGTGTATGCGCCCCCCGACCCTGAGAGATGTCAAACTCTGACAAATCAGAGACAATGTCGTTTCCAAACCTTGTATCATACTATTATGTTTAAAATTCTCTGGAGAGATGAAACTGAGCTTTAAAATAAAATAAAATAAATATGGTTTTGGGGGTCAAAAAAAGGTACAATTAATATTGACTTCCCACAATACCCTGCACCTAGCACAGTTCTCTAAACAGAGGAGATGCTGAATAGATATTTGCTAAATTACCTAAGTGGGCAGTCAGATTACATAATGGATAGAGCACTGTTCTAGAGTCAGGAAGACTTGAGTTCAAATCTAATCTCAGACACTTACTTAATAACTATGTGACTCTGGGCAAGTCACTTATCCCTGTCTGCCAAAGTTTCTTCATTAGTAAAATGAGATGGAGAAGGAAAAGCAAACCACTCCTAGTATTTTTGACCAGAAGACCCCAAATGGGATCGTGAAAAGTTGAGTGTGACTGAAACGACTCAACAAATTACTAAACACATCAGATGAATTCTTTTCTGATCCTTCTGACACCTGTGAATTAGAAGCAAAAATAAACTTTTAATAGTAACAATAATAAAATATAATTTTTTTATATTTCTATTTGATTTACATAAACAATAAAACATAACAAAATATAATTTTATTTATATTTCCATTTTATTTACATAAATAATAAAGTAAAATATAACATTTTTAAAAAGTAAACAATAAAAATTAGAAGCAAAAAAATAAACAACAAAGATAAAATTCCGTGAAAGGTAACACAGAAACAACAGATCTATTATGATTATAACAGCATGCCAATCCATGGGGATGCATAAGAATTGATAATCTAACCCAGGTTTCTCCCTGTTCTTTCAGGCATCCAAAGCTGCCTCACTAAGAGCCAAACGAGATCAACTTATACTAGAAAGGAGAAATGTGGTAGATGTGTTAGGTGACTGAGTGTGTTCGTGTGACTGAGAAATGATCTTGGGAGACTTTCCCTGGGAAAGGGGTCAGGATCTCAGGTCATGTTTCCTGGTCAAAAAAGAGGCAAAAATAGCTTGTACAAGCTCCTCTTCCAAACAGGAGGCAACACTATTACAGAAGGAAGAGATATATGGTAATCAGGCAAGGACAGGTTTAGTTCAAGCCTCACAAACCTGAATTGAACAAACAAGATTTAAGTTTCCTGACTTAATATAGAGAGTTATGACAAAAGGAGAACAGAGTTAACCAGGAATCAAGGTGATGAATGACAAATTTAGCTACAGGCCTAGGTTGTTTTTTTGTTTGTTTCTTTGTTTTTAACCTCTGTCTTAGAATCAATGTTAAATATTGGTTCCAAGGCAGAAGAGTGGTAAGGATGAGGCAAGTGGAGTCAAGTGACTTGCCCAGATCACCCAGTAAGGAAGTGTCTGAGGCCAGATTTGATCCAAGGACCTCCTCTCTTTAGGGCTGGCTCTGAATCCACAGAACCACTCAGCTGCCCCCAGCAGAAATGAATTTTGCTGGTCTAAAAGATGGCTGAAGAATCCAAGCACTGGGATCTCAGAAGAAGTGTTTCAGGTGTGGAAAACTTGGATCCAGCAGGACCTTTTGTTATAAGGGGAAAAAAAGGAGGGAATGACAACTCTGTATCAAATCAAGACACATATAAGGTGCCTCAAATCAAGGCACAATGAAAAGGAGACAAGCAGAGCCTGAGCAGCGTCAAAGTCTCCGAGCGAAAGGGGAAATGAAATTGAGCTGCTAACATCTGGCAAGTAAATAGGAAGAACTGAGGTTAAAAGGGGTTAAATGAAGAGGATAGATTTTAAGGAGGTGTAGAATGAACACAATGTAGAAAGGAGAAAGGAAAAAGTAGCTAGAGAGAAGAGTGCAACAACTCTGTTCTTGGACAACAACAGGAAAGAGACAGTGTATTCCTCCTCTGTGGGATATCAGAGATGCAACTAGGGCTGATAGGTCTGCGTTCTGCACTAGGGCACTAAATTTAGAAGGTACTAGAAAAACTGAGGTTTTTAGTATCATGAAAGCAAAAGAGCTTAGCAACTAGTTAGCAAAAATACTTAGTTAATACAGGCAGTTACCAGATAACCAGGAGTAAGCACAGGAGTATGCCGGTAAATGTTTAACTAGAAAATCAAACTGTATACCTGGCACACTTTAAAAAAAAACAACTTTGAACTTTTGTCTTAGAATCAATACTGTGTATTAGTTCTAAGGCAGAAGAGTGTTAAGGGATAGGCAATGGGGGTTAAGTGACTTGCCCAGGGTCATACAGCTAGAAAGTGTCTGAGGTCAGATTTGAACCCAGGACCTCCCATCTCTAGACTTGGCTCTGAATCCACTGAGCCACCCAGCTACCCTGTGCCTATTACTTGAGGAAGAGAAGAGGTAGATGCAATTCATTTGCCCTGACTCGGCTAGGAGTGAGGGCTAGAGAACGTTTACTGAGATGAACTTTGAGTCAGGAGGATTTCAGTGGGGTGGGAAGCCTTTAGGACATACTCAGTGCTCTAGTATATAGCAAGTGGCCCAAAGGTATGCCTCATTTGAAAGGAGCTCCAAGGCTTCCTTGGGGAATGTCAGCGATGGAGGTGGCGGCTCTGGTGTGAAGCAGAGAGCAGTGACCTCATTACCAAGCAACAAATGGGTCACAGGGAAAGAATCATGGCTCGTGGCCTGGGAATCATTGATGTCTGAGTGACAGAAGATGACTGGAAGAGAAAGAGAAACCAGCAGGACAGGAAACCTCAGAGCCAAGAGCCAGAAGAGAGGCCAGAACCAATGAGCAATGGGGCCCAGAGCCACAGAAGTGGAAGAACAAACTTGGGTCTTGCCCTTAGAACTGTGAGTGGCTAACATGGTCCTGATATGATCTACACCTGGGAAGAGGAGGATGAATGGGAGGGGGGGGTCACTCCCTTTCGCTCAGTCATTTTCAGTCACATCCTACTCTTTTGTGACCTCGTTTGGGGTTTTCTTGGCAGAGATACCGAAGTGGTTTGCTGTTTCCCCAAAACCTCACCTCCTATCTCAGAATCAATACTGTGCACTGGTTCCAAGGCAGAAGAGTGATAAGAGCTAGGCAAGGGGGGTTAAGTGACTTGCCCAGACCTGGCTCTCTATCTACTGAGCCTAGCCGCCCCTGCCATTCCTTCTCTGACTCATCTTCCAGAGGAAGAAACTGAGGCAAACAGGATTAAGTGACTTGCCTAGGGTCACCCAGCTAGTAAATGTCTGAGGACAGAGTTGAACTGAGGAAGATGCGTCCTCCTGGCTCCAGGCTAGCACTCTATCCACCAAACCACCTAGCTGCCCATTTCAAAGACCATTTAAAAGATCCATTAAGTCAGCAGTTTTTTCCCCATTCCTTGGCCAGTGAAGGGCTTTGTCATCACTAATGCACTGAGTCCTTCAGCACCGGCTGTAACTACACACATGCTTCCTAACCCTTTTGCAAACACGGCCCAAGGAAGGACTATAGGACCAGAGGCAGGAGAGACCTGGACTCAAATCCTGCCTCCAAAGTAGACCAGCCTTTCCAGGCTGTAAAAAGTGAGGATAACATCTGTAGTCCCTATTTCATATGGTTGTTCTGAGGATGCAATGGGATGCCGTACTAAAAGAGGAGAATGCCTTATAAACCTGAAGGAGTCACTTAGATATCTGTGTGGTGTGTTTTGCTGAACTTGGAGTCAGGAAGAGCTGAGTTCAAATCCTACCTCAGATACTAGCTATTTGACTCTGGACGAGTTGCTTACTCTCTCCCAGCCTCAGCTTCCTCATCTAGAAAATGTGAATAATAGGAGTATGTACCTCCCAGTGCCATTGTGAGGAGCAAATGAGATCATATATACACAATGCCTCAAAAACCTCCAAGTGCTATATCAATGCCCGTCATTATTGTTTAAATATTGGCTATTTTCAATCCCTTATATTTAGCAGGCTCAAACCCCACATTCTGCAAGAGGTTATTCCTGGGTCTCCCCATTGTGACTTCCCTCCGAGATTATGATGTGTATGTTTTATACGTGCCTAGTTTGCGTGTCATCTCCCCCATTGGACTGGGGGCACCTCAACGGCAGAAATAGAGTTTTTGATTTTTGCAAATACTCACATAGTAAGAGTTGAATGTTTGATGATCGACTGAAAACATGCATGCTGCCTTGTGGGTATTTTTGCAAACTTTTGTTTATTAATGTTTATTTCTTAATACCTTCCTTAAATTAAACTGTATTAAATTAAAATAAACCAAGCTCAAGACACTAAATGGAAATGAACACACACTATTGAATCCATGGCAACTGCTCTTTTTCAGGGGCCAATTTTTGTCATCCTCTAAATATTTAGAGTTTCTTGGCATCAACAGATTCCCCCTCTTGGATTTACATGTCTGGGGCACCATATTTAGAACAATGAACACAAAGGAGGTTCTATCAACTGAGGCATTGGTCTTGGTTCTGGGCCATTATTTCATTTCTCTGGCCACAGTCTTTGCCAGGAATTACCAAGGCGTTGGACTCTGTGCCAGAGAATACCTGTGGTGCCCTACATAGCTAAATTCAGCTCATGGGCATAGGGGTGTCCCCCTTCAAGATCGTGAAGTAGGAAAAAGTTGTTTTCATCTTCTACTTGTCATCCATTTCTGGATGATGAGATAACCCTTCCAGACACCCTAAGGCTGGGGTGGCTTAAAGTATTGACTCTATACTCCATCTTCTTTTTTAAATCCTTACCTTCCATCTTAGAATCAGTTCTAAGTATTGGTTCCAAGGCAGAAGAGTAGTAAGGGCTGGGCAATGGGGCATTTAAGTGACTCGCCCAGGGTCACACAGCTAGGAAGCCTCTGAGGCCAAAATTGAACCCAGGACCTCTCATATCTAGGCTTGGCTCTCATTCACTGAGCTGTAGCTGTCTGAATGTAGTAATTGATACTAAACATATTTTTCCCCCAATAATAATTTGCATTTTAAAAGAAGGAAATAGCAAACCCCTAAAGAACTAGTTTATTCCTGTTGGACTTTCATAATCAGTCAAGACGTTTATTTTGGAGGATGCCCTCCATCTGGGGGATATGGAAGGTACGAGGGGTGTGCTAGAGCCCAGAGGGCGATGCATTTTCTCATCTTTTCTCAGGGGCTAAACTTGGTCATTAATTACACAACATTCAGTTTCCTGTAAACATCCTTTTAATTACTGGTACTCCTAACACAGGCTCCTTGTCTAAAAGCAAGGGAGTCTAGACAATACTTGGGGAGCTGAGGCACATCTTGGTTCAAGGAGTCTCACCAAGAATGAAAGTAGAAGACAAAAAGTAATTGCTACTAAATGGAGAGAAAATTTATGGGTTCTCTTAGAAGCAGCACATAAAGAAGCTATTAAGAGGGGTAGCTGGGTGCTCAGTGGATAGAGCATCAGACCTGGAGATGGGAGGTCCTGGGTTCAAATCTGATCTCAGCCACTTCCTAGCTGTGTGACCCTGGGCAAGTCACTTAACCCCCATTGCTTAGCTTTTATCACTCTTCTGCCTTGGAACCAATACTTAGTATCAATTCTTAGACAAAAGGTAACAGTTATTAAAAAAAACTATTAGGATAATAGGATTTCAAACTAAATGGAACTCTGGAGAGTATTTGCCAGGCCACCATCTGTGCAATCAGGAATACAGGGGTTCAAATCCTACCCTTGATACTTCCCAGTTGCTTGACCAAGAGCAAAAGAGCTTCAGTTTCTTTGTTTGTAAAATGGGAGTAAAAATATCTACCAACCTACTGAACAGAGTTGTCATGAGACGCAAATGAGATTATACAGGTTGTCCCAAAAGTTTAAGTGCAATTTTTAGCTGTTAAAACTCAATTTAACTATTAAAACTTCCTGTGTTAAGATCTTTGTGTTGTTGTTCAGTCCTTTCAGTCCTGACTAACTCTTCATGACCCTATTTGAGACCCTCTTGGCAAAGTTACTGAAGTAATTTGCCATTTTCTTTTCTAGCTCGTTTTGCAGATGATAATACTTTGGCCAACAAGGCTAAGTGATTTGTCCACGGTCACATAACAAGAAAGTGTCTGAGGCTAGATTTGAACTCAGAAAGATGGGTCTTTCTGACCTAGTTGTCCCTAAGAGCTTTAGGACATTGTATTTGTTAGGTACTTTTGTAAACCTTAAATCACTATGGAAAAGTCTGTTATTATCTAAGCAAGGCCTTTGGGTTCCATGCAGAAGCCATCCTGGGTAGCTTGGGCTATAATATATATAATATATAATATATGTATAACACATATATACAATATATAATATTGGGCAAGGGATAGCAATCAGAAGTCCACTGGGCTCTTACTGACAAAGAGATCCTTTTAGTCACTTCCCAGGTAGGAGCTGTTGATCCTGAAGTGTGCTGTTTCCAAAAATTATATATGTGGAACATAGTTCTCCGTACAAGTAGCCAATAATCCATTGATGGTGGGCTAACATGCTGCCAGACAGAAATGAATGGTCAGTCAACAAGCATTTATTAAGTGATCAAGTCACAAGTTCAGTGCATGCCCACAACACCTCTCTGATCCTTAGTTTTTAGAACTGTAAAATGGGAATCAATCTTGCTTTATCTGGGGTGGTTGAGAGGAAAAGCACTTTGCAACCCCTTACTGTGCTGTACAAATGCAAATTAGTATAATTCCAGGTGAGGGAGAAGCAGAATGGATTCTTCAGAAGACTCTGGCACTTCTTACAGAGATGGCAAAGGTGATGAGTCATAGGACAGGACCCAGAAATTTCAGAGCCACGCTTGGGACTTCCCCTGGAAAAACTCTCATCAGTGGAAGCAAAGCCCAGGGCCAGACCTCAATATTCAGCTTGATCTTGGATGATTTGCAGCAGTCCATGGTGTAAATGATATCATCCTTTGGGTTGGTCATCTATGATTACATCAGGATAAAGATATTGTTGTGTGATGGAATAGAAGGAAGGTCACAAAAGAACTAGGTCTGCATCCCCTCAAGGCAAAATAGCACTGAGGCTGTGGCAGAAATGGAAAATGATCAATAGAGTATTCAGAGGACTATTCACCAATTCCGTGCAATCTTAAAGAAGATGGTAACTCCCAAAGGTCACTTGTACATGAGTCAAGGGTAGTGAGGTGTCATAGTGGATAGAGTGCTGGGCCTGACATCAGGAAGACTCATTTTCCTGAGTTCAAATCTGTCCTCAGACACTCACTAGCCATGGGACCTTGGGCAAGCCACTTCACCCCATTGGCCTCAGTTCCCTCATCTATAAAATGAGAAGCAAATGGCAAACCACTCCGGTACCTTTGCCAAGAAATCCCCAAATGGGGTCGCAAAGAGTTGGACACAACTGAAATGACTGATCAACACATAAGCCCAAAGAAAACACCAGATTTTTTATTTAACAGATTCTCTTGGCTCTGAATGGTGGCTGCCATTTTAAAAAAGCACAAGCCTTGCACTAAGTGTCTTCAGAAGGTGTTGCGGCTACCTCAAGCCACTGCCAAGGAGAGCCAAATTGATAAACAGCCTTTAGAACCAATTTGCCTGGAGGGAGGGGTCAGAAGAACTTGTACAACAGCCTTGCAGTGACTGATCCCATGTCACCATAGACACGGGCCTGCCCAGCCCAAAGTCAGAGACTCTCCATGGTGACTAAAGGTCATGGGAGAAGTATTTCTCATGGTATGGCTTCCCTCACAGGTTCCATTCTGATCAGGGTCACAACTCAGAGGCACGTTACTAAGAGAACTCTTGGATCTGGAAGGAATGAAGAGCTCCAGAATCATGCCATATCACCTCCTCCAGGAGAGGGCCAGAGGAAAAGAAATGCTTTCATTGTAAAAAGAATCCACTGGATTTGTTTTTTCAAAGACAGGATTAGTGCTAAGTTTGGAGTCCGGAAGATCTGGGTTTGAATCTTTCCTTTGACTTAGGTTTCTTCATTTGCCACATGAGGAATAATACTTTTAAATTAAATTGTATATTTTTTTCAGTCAACAACAAATATCCATCTTCTTTCCAGCCCACTTTCCAAGGCTCCCATTTCTCCTCACTGAAAAAGAAAGGAAAACAAAACCCTCAATATATAGAGTCAAGCAAAAGAGATTCCTGCAGGGTACAGGGGAGGAGAAGAACGGGATATGAATCTACTTATACAACTGCCGATACTCCTAACACAGGCTCCTTGTCTTAAAGCAAGGGAGTCTAGACAATACTTGGGGAGCTGAGGCACATCTTGGTTCAAGGAGTCTCACTAAGAATGAAAGCAGAAGACAAACAAAGTAATTGCTACTAAATGGAGAGAAAGTTTATGGGTTCTCTTCGAACAAGTGCATACAGAAGTTAGTAGGAGGGGTAGCTAGGTGCTCAGTGGATAGAGCATTAGGCCTAGAGATGAGAGGTCCTGGGTCCAGATCTGATCTCATTCACTTCCTACCTGTGTGACCCTGGGCAAGTCATTTACCCCCACTGCCTAGCCCTTATTGCTCTTCTTTTTTGAAATCAATGCTTAGTATCAATTCCAAGATAAAAAGTAAGGATTTAAAAAAAAGTCTACTTCTGTGACCTTGTTCAAGTCTCTTATCCTTCTTGGGCCCATGTTTCCTCCTTTACGAAATGAGGGGATTGGATTAGATGGCCTCTGATGTTATTTTCAGCTAAAGAGATATAATCCTACCCTTATTAGATGATTAAATGGTCTATAAGCACACAGAATAACAGTTAGGAGGCATAGTGCTTAGAGTATCAGGTCTAGAATCAGGAATACTCACCTTCCTGAATTCAAATGTGGCCTCAGACATTTGCTAGCTGTGTGACCACCTTATTTGACTCAGTTTCCTCATCTGTAAAATGATCCAGAGAAGGAAATGGTGAACCGCTCCAGTATCTTTGCCAAGAAAACCCCAAATGGGTTCATGACACAAGTGAGGTAACTCAAGGACCACATTAACATCTGTATGCTAACTTGAGTAGAGCCCAGCTGGGAACATTAAGCAGATTTCTCTCCATTTGCCTTGCTCTTTTCTACAGGAAGAGGTCTGTATTAGGTGACTATGTAGTTGACCAGTGTCATCATGGGATGAAGACGATGACCCAGGGCTAAAAGCACATTTTCCCAAGACTCTCTGCCCTTGTGGAGATTGGTTGCTCCATGCTCTGAAGCCGATTGTGAAGCGGCAGAATTGGGAGAGCCTGGGGAGAAGAGAAACCGTGGTCTTCTGGCTTCCAGCTTTGAGACCAGATTCTCTTCCAGATCCGCTTTAGGGAGAAGTCTTTGGAGGGAGAGAAAGACTTAAAGAAGAAGCTGACATGTAGATGTCCCTGTCTCTAGCACTCCCCCACTCCACATCTGGGAATAGATGTCTGTAAATATATATGTACACTCATACACACCTGCCTATATGTGTAGAAATGTTAAATAATATTGTTTCTGGCAGACTTGAGCCTAAAAGAGCAGAGCTTAGTATTAATACTATTCTTTTTCTTTTGTCACTTGGACTGACCTAGTTGAATGAGGAATTCGGTGGCAACATCGTATGTTGGGAAAAGAACCAAAATTGGGATTGGGATCCCAATTTCTTCTTCTGTAAAGCCTTGGACTACGTAATCTCTAAGGTCTTTTCCAGCTCCAAAAGCCTATGAGATTGACCACAAATTACACTCAGTGTTAGACAAATAGCCATAGCATATGGCGAGAGAGTTGGTCTTCTTTAGAGCCAGAAGACCTAGTTTCAAGTCCTCTCTCCCATGCAAATTTACCATGTGATTATGGGCAGGTCAACTGACCTTTCAGTAACCAGAGGAGTTTCTAAGACTGAAAGTTGAATATGATTTGTCTATCTGTATTTCTGGAGGGAGTTCCCACACTGGGAATTGCTCAGATTCATGAAATTACAGATAGAGATAAAAGAAAAACAAAATCTTAAATTGGGAACACTTTAATCTTTTTTAAAATGGATCTCTTTCATTTTTATACAACCTTCATTTTCTAAGGAGACTCCTCATCCAGAGAGCCATCCTTTATAACAAAGTATAAAAAAAGAAAGGAAACTAACCAGTCCATCAATACTCTGATAATATATGCAGAATTCAACACTCATCTCCACCTCTATACAGAAGGAAGTGAGATGCATGGCACCATTTACTTTTTATTTAAAATCCCTTTCTTTCTGTCTTAGTAACAACCTTTAAGACCTAAGAGCAAGAGCTGAGCAATGGAAATTAAGTGATTTGCCTAGGGTCACCCAGGCAGGAAGTATCTGAGGTCAGATTTGAACCCAGGCCCTCCTGGCTCCAGGTCTGGCACCCCATCCATGGAGTCACTCAATTGCCCTTCTTTTTTATTTTAATTTTTTTTTAACCATTTACTCTTATCAGGAAGGTCAGCACTGGCAGAGACAGCTTTTTGTAGTTCTTACCATCTAAGCTGTTTTTAATGCTGGCCTCCCAGCAGTTCTGAAGTGGTATCTTTCACCAGGATTTGATGTTCATTGGCTTCCTTGCATTCTGTATTCTCCCCCTTCCTCACTCTCTTCTTCTAGTTTTCTATAATGGCCCCAATTACAGACAGAAACAAAAATGAATAAATAAAAGACTTCTTGGTTTACTTGGAGAGGCATTCTAACTAATTGCCTCAGTTAAAAATAAATCTCCCCATCAAAGATAAATATGCTGAAAATTAAATAGCAACAACAGGTCTTCTGATGAGTGATAAATGGACTGATATTTAAAAGAAGATAGCTAAAGACATCCAGCCAGTCTGTCAACAAGCATAGCTGAAAAACGAACCAGAATGAGAAGCGGGGATGGGGGAACCACTTTGGTGTGCTTAGAGGCTCTTGGGGGTGAACATAGGAATTCCCCAGGGACTTGTACTGACCATCCTTTGCCTATTTGAATGTGTTCCTGCGTCCTCTGATCAAGCCACTTCCTTCCTCTACCCCTCATCCTTTCTGGCTCCTTCTCCTGCCTCCTTCATCTTCCCTCCAAACTTACTTCCCTAACTATTGTAATATGCAACCATTTAGAATACAACATGTCTCACATTTAACCAGATGACTCTAAAATGAGGTCTTTGGAAGGAAGGCACTCTATAAACCAAACGCAAGAGGGGAAAAGGAAGTGGAAAAGCAGCCCTCTGTGCCCCCAAACACCTAAGCAGTGAAAAAAGGTCATTGCCTAGAAAGATTGTGAATTCAAGAAAGTAGGCAGGTGGTTTTTCTTCTCTGATAAAAAGGGGAAAATGATCAAAGAGAACAGAATTGTACCATGTCAGAGCTGGAAGGACTCTTCAATATCGTTCAGTCCAATCTCCTCATTTTGCAGAAATGGAAACTAAAAAGCCAGAGTGACAACAATTTTTTTTTTCTTTTCCTCCTATCCTCTCTCAAACTTTTGTGACAAATACTCACAGTCAAGCAAACCAATCCACGCATTGGCCATGCACAAAATGCATGTCTTGGGGGCAGCTGGGTAGCTCAGTGGATTGAGAGCCAAGCCTAGAGACGGGAGGTCCTAGGTTCAAATCTGGCCTCAGACACGTCCCAGCTGTGTGACCCTGGGCAAGTCATTTGACCCCCATTGCCTAGCCCTTAACACTCTTCTGCCTTGGAGCCAATACACAGTATTGATTCTAAAATGGAAGAGAAGGTTTTTATTAAAAAAAAAAATGCATGTCTCCTTCTATGTCCATCATCTTTCTGTTAGCAGGTAGATAGCATCTTCTACCATCAGTCCTCTGGGATTACTTTGTTACATTAGAAGGACGATACTAAGTTGGGACAGCTGAGTGGTTAGAGTACTGAGTCTGGAATTGGGAAGACTTATCTTCTTCAGTTCAAATATGGCCTCAGACACTAACTGTGTGATCCTGGGGAAGTCACTTGACTCTGTTTAATCTAGTTTCCTCACCCGTTAGATAACTGGAGAAGGAAATGGCAAACCACTGCAGTATCTCTGCCAAGAAAACCCCGAAATGAGGTCACAAAGAATCAGAAACAATTGAAACGACTGAATGACACCAAAAATGTTAGGTAGGAATGATAGAGCTGGATAATGGCAGGCTTTGAAAGTCAAGCAGTATAGTTAAGACTTGATACGAAAGAATGATGGAGACTTTGTAGGTTTAGGTCTCTCTCTTAAGCTAAACGAAAGATTGTAGTGGAGGCAGATTCAAGTAAGACTTCTGACGCTTACTGTCTGGGTGACCTTAGATCAGTCACTGACCTCTTAGGGTTCCCACCAAACTCTAAAAGACATAAAGTTGTAGAATAGTTACAGATCTGTATAGGTAGAGGGCTTTCCCTGATCTGGGAGCCACATATGAGAAATTGGAGGTCTAGATCCAAAGGCAAAATATTATAAATGTAATAGGTTGCTGGTAACATATGGTCTTAGGGAAGGCGGGAACTTGGTGAGGAACCTTGGTAAGCTCTGAAAGAAAAGGAATTTTATATAGCAGGGTTGTATTTTTTCCTCCATTCAATGTCCAATACTGCTACATGGATATAAGGAACTCTGATGAACACTGGCTAAGGATTTTCACCCATCAAAGCTGGGTGGGTAAACTATAGGATTCTTCAGGAGATTTGGGGGGCTCTCTGGTAGTTTTAGAGGTTTCTTGAGAGGAGCTAGGTCTGGGAGCTTGGAATGAAGGAAGTCAGCAGTGGCTAGCTGGACGGTCTGAGAGTTTGGAATCTAACCTCCTGAGATGATGAAGAAGAGTTGAAGAGAGAGAAATTCATGGGGCAGAAAGAAGCGAGTATTTGATAGAAGATCAGTGGAGAAGCCCGAGGAACTAAAAAGGCAGAAGAGGGTGGAGGACAGATAGACGTTTAGAACTAAACTCCTAAAATGAATTTATTATGAGAAATACTTCGACTTGTCTCTATTGACTCTGCTAGAGTCTAAATCCAACTTTGAGGATCTCAGAGTTCTAAAATTGGCAACTTTGGCTCACGTTAATTTTTTGTTTTTCTAAATGATGCCTTTTATTTTGTTCGATACTTTCAGTGGCCAACCTTTCAAATATCTGTACATGGCACTGGTTTGCACTAATATTACAGAGTTTTTCAAATGAAACCCACAATGACTCAGAAGAGATTAATTAGCCTTGCAATCCATGCAGTTTGAGCAAAAAACATATGAGCCAAATGGATGGAGAATGCTTATTTGCTTTGATTTTAGATGCAATTGGATTGACAACCTCTGAATTCAGGGGCAGGGTGGTATACTGGGAGAAGTTAATTAAAATTAAAAATTTTTTTATTAATTTTTTTAATTAAAAAATTTTTAATTAAAAAAAGTTAAAGTTAACATATGTCTGAATTTGGTGACCGTGGGCAAGCCCTTTTACCTTTTTAATTTCACTTTCCTTATCTGTAAAATAGGAATTATAATAATTGTAGCTAGTTTGAGAAGATCAAAAGTAATGTATATAAAATATTAAATAATTATTGTATATTATAAAATATAATTATTATTATCAGCTAGGTGGCATAGTGGATAAAATGCTGGGCCTGGAATCAGAAAGACTATTTTTCCTGAGTTCAAGTCTGAACTCAGACACTTACTGTTTGACCTTGGGCAAGTCACTTCATCCTATTTGCCTCAGCTCCCCATCTGTAAAATGACCTGGAGAAGGAGATGACAAATCACTCCAGTATCTTTGCCAAGAAAACCCCAAATGGGGTCACAGAGAGTCATATACTTACTAGTTGTGTGACCCTGGGCAAGTCACTTAACCCTATTTATCTCAGTTTCCTCATCTGTCAAATGATTTGGAGAAGGAAATTGTATACCACTCCAGTATCTTTGCCAAGAAAACCCCAAATGGGGTCACAAAGAGTCAGACATGACTGAAAGTGTCTGAGCACCAATGATTATTTTCAACTTCTATGTTTTGAATAGGTACTGTAGGTGGCAATAAACCCAGTTAGATGGGTGGAGGCCAGACTGGATTGCATTTGAGAGATTCCATAGCACCTCCCATGACCTCAAGCTGTTCCCTGGCATAAAATGTCATCTTTTTTCTTTTTCATTCAGTTTATTCTGAGAACATATCAATAACGCTCCTGAGATTGTGAATCACGGGATGCCATAGCAGAAGAGGTGACTTTGAGGACAAAAGAAAGATGCATAGCCTGTCAACAGTCAATCAACAAGCACTTATTGGGTATTGACCACTGTTCTAGGCTGGGCACAAAAGTGAAAAAGAAATAGTCCTTGTTTTCAAGGAGCTTGCACTGTATATGAAGGAGACATCTACAAATATAACAAAATAAGTAAGTCCAGCTTAAATTCAAGATAAAGGTAAGGTAGTAACATACATGGGGGATAATGAAGGGAAATACTTGCAATTGGAGATCAGGAAAGGCATTGATTATACAGAATATAGTGCCTGAGATATATTTGGAGGGAATTTAGAGATTCTTTAAAATGACAAGTGAAGAAGGAGGGCATTCCTGTCCTGGAGGTGGGAGATAAGCATTGCAATGAGTATCGTTTTCTGGAGGCTGTGTATATTAAATTTAAGTTGATTTATTAATCAGCTGCTCAAGATTTCTAACTAGCCAGTGGACTCCCTCCATAGTTTGAATAGATGTCCTCAGAACTCAAGCAAATCCTGAGGGAGAGAGGAGTAAGCAATTAAGCAATTAAGCAGCTAGGCTGAATGAGAAAAGATTTCCTGTCACCCAGGCCAATATAAATCCATTCTGCCATCATTGTCCCTCCCCTGAACATCTCTGATTGGAAAACAGGCTTCTCTCACCACTTCATCACAGGAAGAGGCGGGTCTTAGGAGGATGTCAACCCACCTGTTCCACCTGGCCATATGGCTGGACCACCAGATTTTTCAACATGGCGCTAGAGCTGACTGACTTCATTACCTAAGAGAGTTTTTGTTGACAGATAAATAAGCAGCAAGTCTCCACCCCACCTGTAACAAAAACCAGCCCAGGGATGTGCCTTTAACCCTGTAATTCTTAACAAAGGCAAAAGATCAAGAAAGGACCCAACCCAGTTTCATAGCCTGGGAGGAAAGAGTGTTTGTAATTTTAAAATCAAAGTGTTTTTGGGCGCCAAAAGGGGAAGCCAATTCCATATCACTTTTCAATATTAAATTTCCATAGCAATATGCAAAAAGAAGGAAGAGAAGGTGAGTTCGAATGAACAGTAGAGCGCAGGTAGTGGGATGATGAAGGTTGAAAGATAGGTTGAAGTCAGGTTGGGGAGAACTTAAAAGCCAAACAGAGGAGTTTATATTTTATCCTAGGGGCAATAGGAAGCTACTGATGCTTAGTCAATAAGAGAGTAACAGGGGCAGGTATGGATGCTTGAAGAAAATCTCTTTGGCAGCTGGGTGGAACACTGATTGGAGTAGGGAGGGGCTTGAGAGAGGGAGAACAATTAGGAGGCTGCTGTAGCAATAGTCTAGGGCTAGGCAAAGGAGCCAGGTCTGGAGATTGGAGCTCTTAGGTTCAAATCTGGTCTCAAATAATCCTAACTGTGTGACCCTGGGCAAGTCATTTAACCTCAATTACCTTGCCCTTACCACTTGCTTTTCTGCCTTGGAACCAATACTTGGCATTGATTCTAAGACAGAAGGTAAGTTTAAAAAAATAGTCTAAGCAAGAAGTGATGATGAGAATTTGAATTAAGGTGGTGATAGTGTGAAATAAAAGAAAAGATCATTTGTGTGAGATGTTGAGTAATGGTAAGATGTGCCATAATTATAATAAATGTTTATATAGCACTTTAAGGTTTGTAAAGGCAGTTAGGTGGCACAGTGGATTGAGTACTGGGCTTGGATCAGGAAGACTCATCTTCCTGAGTTCAAATCTGGCCAAAGACACTTGCTAGTTGTGTGACACTAACTCTGTCTTAGTTTCTTCATTTGGAAAATGAGATAGAGAAGGAAATGGCAAACCACTCCAGGATCTTTGCCAAGAAATCCCCAACTGGGGTCATGAAGAGTTGAACATGATTGAAATTATAAAAGTTTGCAAAATATTTTACAAACATGCCATTTTATCCTCAGAATAAACTTGGGAGATAGGTGCTATAATGATATCTATTTTATAGATGAGGAAACTAAAGCTGACAGAGGTTAAGTGAATGACCAGAGTTACATAGCCAGTGTTTAAAGCAGAATTTGAACTCATTTTCCTGATGCCCTAGGCTAGTGATGGTAAATCTTTTAGAGATGGAGTGCCAGGTCCCATCCCCACTCCATTCCCCCCAAATGAAATGCCATGCTCTCCCCCAACACCTCACCCCCATTACCTGAGACAGGGGAGGGAAGAAACACTCCGGTTGGGCTGCTGGGAAGAGGGGCGGGTATTCAGGCTGGCAGAGAAGGGGAGGAGATTGGTCAGAGTGCTCCACTTCCCTCCAGCTATGTGCCATGCTGTGAGCTATGTCCCCCTCAAACCTAGCTCTTCTCTAACCCCATCACGGGAATTACCTTTGCCACAGATGCTACAGGCTGCCACCTCCACTGCACCCTCATGCAGTGTGTGAGCTCCCCCCAGCACCTTATCTCAGACAGGGGAGGGAGGAAGTGTTCCCATTGGGCTGCTGGGCTGAGGGGCAGGTGAAGTGAGGAATGTTTCTAGGTGTGTGGAGACGGGGAGGGGAACAGCTCTGCCCCAAGTCCCTCTAGTTTTCTAGTAATGAACTCTGGTGGGTGATGGCCCTTGTGCCCACAGAGAGGGCTCTACATGCCCTTTTTGGCACATGTGTCATAGGTTTACCATCATGACTCTAGGCCTACCATCACCTAGCTGCCTCACTGGTTATGCAGAATGAGAGAGAGAGAGAGAGAAAGAGAGAGAGAGAGAGAGAGAGAGAGAGAGAGAGAGAGAGAGAGAGAGAGAGAGAGAGAGAGAGAGAGAGATTGATTTAAATAAATAAAATGTTGCATATTACTAGTGACAACTTATATGTAAAAGGTGCCATGAACTTATCCTTGGGTCCCAGTGGGGAGATAGTATGGTGTCATGGTACCATGGAAAGAGATAACATGGTATCATGTAAAGAGCACTGCCTTTTAGAAGACATAGTATCATGGAGAGAACAGTGGCTCACAGTGACTCAGAAGACCTGGGTTCAAATTCTGCCACTACCACTTACAAAGTGATTTTTGGGCAGGTCATTTAATATCTTTGGGTTTTAAGTTTTCCAACTTTAAAATGAGAATGTTGAAGTAGATCATCTCTGTGATTTCTTCCAAAACCTGGTTTTAAATCATACTTCTTATCACACTTACTACCCTCTAGGATTTATACAGCAAGCCATAGATGAGCTGAGATTTGTATTGGTGAAAAGTCTTCACAGTATGATTTCTTGTTGATGAAATTATAGCTTTTTCTTGTATTCCTTTAAGCATTTCAAAGAGGTGGGACAAAAAATGAATGAGAAAAGTTTTGGGGGTGGGTGGGAGAAGAAACAGAGAGAAAAGGAGGGAGGGGGAGAGAGAGAGAGAGAGAGAGAGAGAGAGAGAGAGAGAGAGAGAGAAACAGAGAGATGGAGACAGAGATAGAGATAGAGATATGGAGACAGAGAGATGGAAACAGAGAGATACAGAGAGAGACAGAGAGACAAAGAGCGACAGAGGGAGAAACAGAGAGTTAGAGACAGAGAGAGACAGAGAGACAGAGGAATGGAGACAGAGAGATACAGAGAGAGATAGAGAGACAGAAACAGAGAGATACAGAGAGAGAGACAGAGACAGAGAGACAGAGAGAGGGAGGGAAGGAGAGAGGGAGAGAGAGAGAAAGGGGAGGGGCAGAGAGAGAATAGGGGCCCAATCAGTTGAATGTAGTGGAGAGGAGGAGTAGAAATCTAATGATTGAGCATGAGTGAGGAAGGGAATTCAAGTACAGACCTTGGAAACCATTCTCATGTTCCTATTGTCTTACGCTGTGAGTACATGGGGGAATGGGTTCTAGAATAAATTAGAGACAGACATCCACTTGCCTCTCCAGCAGGCTGTAGAGGTTGCTCAGTCCTGGATCCTAGTGCTGTTCACCCAAATAATGATACTAGTTTCTGGAGACAGTGAAGATGGACTTTTGATACATGAAGTATTTGAATAGTCCTATTTCTCCTTCAATAGAAAAAGTCGGTCTTTGGGAAGAAGCTAACAGATACAGAGACTGAATACAACTACAATTAGTGGCAGGAGGTGAAGTGCTTGTGAATATGTTGAGTCCATGTCAGAAGTGACAGGGGAAGACCGCCACGCATTCCAAATAAAGACAGAGATAAAAGAGATGGAAAGGGGTTTCTTTGTCAGGTTGAGAAGCAACATAGCAGTCAACAAGCATTTATTAAATGCCTGCTAAGCATCAGACACAGTGCTAAGTATGGGAGCAATGCAAGCAAAAAGATAGTCCCTGTCCTAAGGAAGCTCATAGGAAGAGGAAAGGCCTAGATTAAAAAAAAAATATTGTTTGTTTCTTATAAGTGAAACCGAATTACAGACACCTCTTAGGGAAAAAACAATGCAGCTAGTGACCACACAATCAATGACGTCTGTGGTCCAAACCAAGACTCAGAGATTTTTCTGATAACCTACTTTGGCTTTTCTAGCAGCCTGTCCAGACAAGCTCTCTTGGGTATTCACTTTTCTTTTCATTTCACTACTTAATATTTACTGATTAAAAGGACACGGCATGGATTCCATCCATTGTTAGGGGAGGAGAAGCCTACTTTTCTGGTACCTCAGAAACCTGTCTACACCAAAAGTATATAATTTATTGACCATGAATTTGAGTGATCAGAGAACTCCTGGTTTGCTGGGTTGGGACATGTCCAATGGAGGTGGGTATAGCCCTCAACCCAGAGCCATCTTGGAAGGAGATGCTCCTGTCCAGTCAAAGTTCCACGGTCACCCCTGTGGTGCACATACTTCCAATGTGCAAGGAGCTGAGGATAGAACTAGGTCAGGGCTGGGGATATAACACTGACAAATGACGCCTTTGCCATCCTCAAGGAGTTTAAAATCTTAACTGGGCTATCATTGGAGAGGGAGGTGGGAGAGGGCAGACACACAAATATGCAGGATAAAAAGTTAAGTGTTTCAGAGACAAAAGAGAATCCAAAGAGAAGCCTGAAGAGGCTTGGAGGAAGAGGAGGGGCAGGGAAGGCTTTCATTAAATCTTTGGTTAGTTTTGCAGAAGGGAAGAATCTGAAAAATTATTTTCACTTTCTTCCTCCTTACCTCTGCCTCTTAGCTTTCCTGAAGATCAGCTCAAATCTCATCTTCTGCAGGAGGCTTTTCCTGGTCCCTTCTCTCCCTCAGTGCCCTTCTGCTGAGATTACCTTCTATCTGTATGTACCAGGGACAATTATCTGCACACTGTCTCCCCATTAGAATGGAAGCTCCTGGAAGGACAAGAGCCTCTTTTACCTTTCTTTGCATCCCCAGTATTTGGTCTACTTACTAAGCAATTATATGGTAATCAGTGAATAAAAGCTTATTAGTTAGTTGACTTGACTGACCTTGAAAGTTTTTGCTAAAACAGCTTCTAGAGGAAAGATCCACCAGGGAAGACCAATTCAACAGAGTAGCTATTTTTTTCCCCCCTGATTTTTAAGTTCCAAAGAGTTAGGTCTAGAGATGGGAGGTCCTAGGTTCAAATTCAACTGTAAGCATATCCTAGCTGTGTGACTCTGGGCAAGTCACTTAACCCCCATTGCCTAGCCCTTACCGCTCTTCTACCTTGGAACCAATACTTACCAAGACAGAAGGTAAAGGTTAAAAAAAAAAGATATTGTGGCCCTTAAAGAAACATCTTGGAAGTTATTTCAATAAAAGTAGCAGGCAACCATCTGTAAGAATTAAAGTAATAAGAATCATTACTTTATATAACTTTGTGTTATTACTTTATATAAATTATATTACTTTATATAATATATAATATAATATTTTTATATAATATATTATATGCATAATATATTTATATAGTAACAAAAAATACCTATAGTACTTTAAGGTTTGCAAAGCCCTTGATGCACGTTATTTGATCCTTGGATGGCTTCAAGAAGCAGGTGATATTTTTATATTCACTGTGAAGATGAAGAAATTGAGGCATGGAGAAATGGTTTGGCCAGGGTCATAGAGTTAGTGAGATAATTTATTATAGTGGATAGAGCTTTGGCCCCGGATTCAGGAAGACCTAGTTTTGAATTCTGACTCATACTCTTACTAGCTGTTGGACCTTGGTCAAGTCACTTAACCTGTGTCTCCTCACCTGTATGAGGGAGTTGGACACAATAGTGTCTATGGTGATTTTCAGCTCTAAATCTATGATCATCTAAGTGTCCCAAGTGTGCTTTGAAACTAGGGTTTTCTGATTCCAAGCATGGATCCAAGCAGGAGCGACCTGAGGATGATTGTGGCAGGAGCAGCTAAAGGGAAAGATGCAGAAAATACTGTTCACATGCTTTAAGATGGGTAACCATGCAGTAGATGGGTGTGTGTGTGTGGCAGACTGATTTAGGAGACCACGTGAGAGAGTGCATGTACCTCTGAGGAGAACAAGATCCATGCCAAGAATGTGGGGGTGAGGCTGGGTGTGGACTCGAGGGAGGAGGCTGGGACTGACTCTCCCGCTGAGTGGTGAAGGTGGGAATGAAGGAGGGAACGGCTGCTGACTTGATGGAGCAATGCAGACATACCAGAGGTTAAAGAGAGATCCCAGAATGTTACATTGGCCCAAGCACCCATGATTCCACTTGTTAAGCCAGGATCACACTAAGCGGTTCCTTGAGTTTATAGGATACCTTCAACCAAACTTCTGGTGCGTTCAGTGACTTTCACAGGTCTTCGAAGACTCTTCCAATTGGTTTACTAAGACCTCAGATGTATCCATTTTCCTTTTGTAAATTGAATGCCTTTATTAACCCAAGTGCTTGTAGGGGAGTTGAGGACTCTTTGAAAGACATGAAGCAGAATCTGCTGTTTCCAGGGGGACCACTGAATGGGGGCATGAACCATCAATACTATTATTAGAGATCCCCTGAGATTAAAGCTGGCCCGTTTTGTGAGAGGTAACATACAGGTTACACTAATATTTGCTAAGTGCCTACTATGTTGTCAAGGGAATGTGATTGGTTAACAGGTTCTCATTTTGGGGATGCAAAGGTAAATAAAACATACAGGTTCTGTCCTGGGGGAGTTTATAATCCAGAATTTAAAAGTATCTTAAAGATCACCCAGGACATAGCTTATCCCCCTTAATGCAAGAACCACCCCCACCTCTCCAAAAATCTCTGACCATCCAATATTCAACCACAGCTTCAACTCGTCCATAAATAAATAACTACTTTATAAAAAAAGCAGCCTATTCAAAATTTTAATAGCTCTAATAGTTCACATTTATATGGCATTTTACCTTTACAAAGTCCTTTAAGCCCATTATCTTATTTGAGCTTCAGATCACCCCTAGAAACAGTATTATTACACTCATTTTATGAATGAGGAAACAAATTTGGAAAGAATAAGTAATTTGTCCATTACTACATTGTGTAATAGGAACTTATGCAAATCTGATTTTCTGGAGAATTTGAGTCCTGAATTGAGGAGGAGGGAATACATTCCACTCCAGGCTTGGAGTTATGATTGGAAGGAGATAGACTGATGGATGCAATCACAGAGTCCTGAAAGAGGAATTAAGTCAGCTAAGTTAAAAGAAGTTAACAGATATATGAGATGTAAAGGGAGAATTGATAAGGTTTGGCAAATGATTGTATAGGAAGGGTGAAGGCAGGGAGAGAATCTAGGCTAATTCCAAGGTTATCACTTGGGTAACTAGAAGAATAGTTGTGTTCTCAACAGAAATAAAGAAGTTTGGAAGAAGGGCAGAGCTAGGGGGGATGATGCTAAGTTCTGTTTTGGACATTTTGAGTTGGAGATGCTGACGGGAAATATTATTGAACTTATGCTGGCTTCTAGTCAATAGTGCTTATATTTCTGAGTTCCAATAAGACATTTGTTTAATTAACTGCTCTAGAATTTTGTTTTAGCTGAACATCAATCATGTCAATAGTTTTAGAATTTCCATGCCCCTCCCACTCCATTTTTGCCTATCTTTGTCTTTTGGCTCCTCCCCTGCAATGTGGGATTCTTCATGGAGAAATATAGAATTTCTTTTGTAATATTCATTACTCTATCCTTGGTGTGACTCACAGCAATTCTGAGAGACTCTAAATCATGAGGAAGGACTTGACCTACTACCCATATTAGGTTGGGGTAAGAAAGTAAAACTAAACAATAAAAAGAATGCAGAGTTTGCCACTTCTAAAACAATCACCTGTAGGGGGTCAGGGGATACATATTTCAATTCATTTCTCCTAAATGCCACAAGTCTGTTGACCTTGGAATCATTGTATAAGGGAGAAAGATGTCTTGAGGCAAAAGAGAAATGTTAAGGAAAATAGGGGAGAAATTGGTTTTCTAGGATTCTTTAAGAAGACCATCATATCATCTGCAAAGAGTGATAGTTTAGTTTCCTCATTGCCTACTTTAATCCCTTCAATTTTTTTTCCTTCTCTAATTGCTACTGCTAGTGTTTCTAGTACAATGTTAAATAATAGAGGTGATAATGGGCATCCTTGCTTCACTTCTGATCTTACTGGGAAGACTTCTAATTTGTCTCTTTTGCAGATGATACTTGCTGATGGTTTTAGATATATAGTGTTTGTTATTTTGAGGAATGGCTTTTCTATTCCTATACTATGTAGTATTTTCAATAGGAATGGATGTTGTATTTTGTCAAAGATTTTTTCTGTAGCTATTGAGATAATCATGTGATTTCTGTTGGTTTGATTATTGATATGGTCTATTATGTGGATGGTTTTCCTAATGTTGAACCTTCCTTGCATTCCTGGTATAAATCCCACCTGGTCATAGTGAATAATCCTTGTGATCACTTGCTGGAGTTTTTTTTTATAGTATTTTATTTAAGATTTTTGCATTTATGTTCATTAAGGAGATTGGGCTGTAGTTTTTTCTCTGTTTTTGGTCTGTCTGTCTTTGGAATCAGTACCACTGGGGGAGAAATTTGGGGAACTTCACTGATTGAGGTGAAATGAAATAAGATTATACTTGTTGTGACGTTTATTTCTACCCTGAAGCATCTATACAAGATCTGTTTCCACTGTAGATTAAATCACAGATTTAGAGCTGGAGAAGACATCAGAAGTCTTCTAACCACCTCATTTTACTATATCAGGAAACACAGACTCAAAGAGATTAAGTAACTGGCAAAAGGTAACAAAATTAATCAGTCTACAAACATTTACTAAGCACCTACTAAGTACCAAATTCTGTGCTTCATGGGTAATAATTGGAAGAGACAGGATTTGAATTCAGGTCTTTAGAATCTAAATTTAGCTATCTTTGATTTTGGGGCCATTTATGGCCTGCTTTGGAATCAATGGATCAATCAGTAAACATTTATTAAACATCTACTATGTGATATAAAAAGAAGAAAAACACAGTCCTTGCCCTCAAGGAGCTTATGATCTAAAGAAAAGACAACATGCATTCAAATATTGTATAAGCAAGCTATATACAGTTTAAATAAGAAATAATTAATTGATAGAGGAAATATGCTGGAATGAAGATGAGTTGAGGGAAGATTCCTGTAGAAGGTTAGATTTTAGTCAAACTTTAAAGGAAGCCAGGGAAATCATTTGATGGAATAGAAGACATTCTAGGCATGAGGGACAGCCAGAGAAAATGCCTGGAGTTGGAAGAGCTAAGTGACTCAGTAAATAGTCATGCCTAGAGTCAGGAGGGTGGGTTCAAATCTGACCTCACTTCCTAGCTGGTGACCTTGGGCAAGCCAATAAACCTTAATTGCCTAGCCCTTATAGCTCTTTTGCCTTGGAACCAAAGTTTGGTATTGCTTCTAAGATGAAAAATAAGGGCTAAAAAAAAAAAAAAAAAGAAAGAAAGAAAATTCCTGGAGCTCAGAGATGGAGTATACTGTTTATGGAATAGCCAGGTAGGGGTCATTGCATCTAAAAGCATGCATTGGGAAATAAGGTGTTAAGAAGACTGGAAAAGTAGGAAGGGGCTAGGTTATGAGAGTCTTTGACCATCAAACAGAGCAATTTGCATTTTTTCCTGGAGTTTACTGAGTAGGGAGGTGACATGAGTGGACCTGGTGTTTAAGGAAAAATCACTTTAGTAGCTTAATGGAGGCTAGATTGGAGTGAGGAGAGACTTGAGGCAGGTTATCACAATAATACAGGTTTCAGGTGATGAGGGCCTCCCCCAGAGTGGTGGCAGTATCCAAGGAGAGAAGAGGAATATTGGAGAGATGTTACAAAGGAGAAATTGACAGGCCTTGGCAATAGCTTGGATATGGGGGGGATAGCGAGGAATCCAGGATGACTCTTTGACTGAGAGCCCAAGGAGCTGGTGTATGGTGTTCCCCTTTATAGTAGAAGGGAAGTTGGTAGGGGTATGTCTAAGGGCAAAGATAATGAGTTCTGTTTGGGACATATTGAGTTTAAGATGTTTAGGGGGATATCTAGTTTGAAATATCTAAAATACAGTTGCAGAAGAGACTAAAAAGAAATAGAGGAATTAGGGCAGAAAAGATAGAATTGAGAATCATCAGCAGAGGGATGGTAATTAAATCCCTAGAAGCTGATGAGATCACCAATTGAAGTAGTATAGAAGGAGAAGAGAAGAAAGTTCAATACAGAACTCTGAGGAACATCTATAATTAGAGGGCATGATCTGGAAGAGGATTCAGCAAAGTAGACAAAGAATGAACCTCCAGAGAGATATATGGAAAACCAGGAGAGATTGGTGTCCTGAAAGCCTCCAGAAAAGAGGGTATCAAGGAGAGAGAGTGATTAGTAGTGTCAAACGGATATAAAATAGTAATTACTCTAAGTAGTGAAATTATTCACCATTGGCAAAATTCCATGGTATTTTAATTTTCAACTAATCTTCATCTTTGCCTTTTCATTCTTTGTTATATATAGTTTCAGATATTTGTTAATCTTCATATGCTCCCTTCCATCCCTACCATATTACAAACAGAATCTTGTTGGCCACAGCTGTAAATTCTTATCTGCAGAAATGACTCTTCTTGCCATATGGGATGATCTCACCTCAGAGAACCGTGGCATGACTAAGAAGTTCAAAAAATTTCTGGCTTCATCCTGTGCCTCAAGTTTATTGGCTGAAGAAGGAAGTGGGAAATATTCTAGTGTTTGTTTGTACCAATAAAAGGAGATCTTTTTGTTTTGGTGAGGTTATAGGATAATAGGACTGTATATTTAGAGCTTGAAGAGACATTAGAGCTATTAAGTTGAACCTCCTCATTTTGCAGATGAGGAAAGCGAGTCTCAGAGGGGTTAAGTGACTAACTTAGGATCAAACAGCTAGTAAGTTAATGAACTAGCATTTATTAAGCATGGTGCTTAGCACTAACAAAGCAAACAATAGTCCCTGCTCTCAAGGAGCTCACTATCCAACAGGGAGAAAACATGCAAGTTATAACAGGATAAACTGGAGTGTCTGAGGACTCAGTTTTTCCTGTTTTCAAATAAAGTGCATTCTTTACTACCAATGTAAATTAGCAACTATTCTGCATCTTCTAGTCTTGTAGAGTTGCCTGGGAGTGCTGAGGAGTTAGTTATGTCTCTGGCCACACAGCCAGTATGGCTCAGAAGTAGGAATTGTATTTTGGTCCTCCACTATTCATTAAGCTCTGCTTCTCTAAGTCAACGAGCACTGATTAAGCCCCTGCTATGTGTGATGTACATTTCTAGGCACAGGGGGTATGAAGGCAAAAAAGAGAGAAATTCCTGCCTTCAAGAAGCTTTCATTCAGGAGGAGGAAGCAACACTGTAAATGGATATGTATATATAAACATGAAGTTTTGGGTTGTTAGATAGTGTATTAAACAGGGGAGAAGGGTAAAACATACAAAAAACTCATGTAGAAGGCTGCATTTAAGCTGTGCCATAAAAGGTGTCAGTGATTCTAAGATGTAGAATTGAGGAGGGAGAAAATTTCAGACAGGGAGAGAAGAGCTTGGGCAAGGGCATGGTAGCCTATTCTTTGCATAATACAAATCAGGGCAGTTCATTGAGCAAATAATGAAAATAGACAATTTAATTAGACTATAATTTCACATTCAACAGCCATAAAAAGTTAAGGATCGGTATTCACATAAATATTCTGATTCAGCGGTGCAGGTCAGCTTTTTTTCTAAGCACAGACCATCAGATATCACTGTGATTCTCTCTAACCTGGAGTTAACATTCCTTAAAACAAAACAAAACAAAAAGACCTTACTTTCTGTCTTAGTAATAACTCTTAAGACAAAAAGGCAGGGGCTAGGCAAATGGAATTAAGTGACTTGCCCAAGATCACTTTTTTTTTTAAACCCTTAACTTCTGTGTATTGGCTCCTAGGTGGAAGAGGGGTAAGGGTGGGCAATGGGGGTCAAGTGACTTGCCCAGGGTCACACAGCTGGGAAGTGTCTGAGGCTGGGTTTGAACCTAGGACCTCCAGTCTTTAGGCCTGACTCTCAATCCACTGAGCTACCCAGCTGCCCCCCAAGATCACTTTTGAGACCACTTTTGAACCCAGGTCTTCCTGATTCTAGCCTGGACCTCTATCCTCTGAGCCACCTAGCAGCCCCGGAGTTAACATTCCTTATAGAAAGTTTAAGAGCTCAGAAGGATAACTCTGCCCTCATTTTTTGGGGGATGGGTCAGAAGAAACTGTGGGAAAATGTACTCTTGGTTGATTGGGGGGAAGTTGGACCTGCCACAGGTTTCTGTTTTTAGCCATGGAAGTTTTGCTTTCTCATGTCCAACCAGAGCCTGCAGTGGTCCAGCTGTTAGTTTTATAACACAACTGTAACTGTCCCTCTGGTAAAAGCTTCATGGCCTGGGGGAGATTGCCATTGAATTTTCTTAAACTATTGCTAAAATTTCCTGAGATCCCAAAACACTGCCTAGACCCTAGAGAATGAATTTCTGAAGAAATCTTTGATAATCTCTGCTTCCTAAGCTAACTTGAGGGAATCATGGAGGCAGTGAGGTGTCAACCGCAAGCAAGAGGAACCAACTCTTTGGTCTCAGGTTTCTTTGATGCTATTCAGATGGGAAGGAGGAACCATGGGCCAGGGTGAAGGCTATCAACGGAATGGTACCCTCATGTGCCTCACTGAACAATCATGCAGCATCTGTTTAATTCCTAGCTGTCTCTCTTTCTAAGGAATATGAGGACCATCATCTTGTTTCTATGGTGATACAAGGACACAGAGTGAAGGCAAGGGGCTGAGACCTGCTCATGCCACAGGACAAGGATTATCATGGGTTTCAGGCTTTCCCATACTTTCTTCCTCTTAACTGTCCTTTCACCCCACATTTCCTTTTGTGGGGTGAGATATGCAACTATAAATATGAACCCTCTTCCTTCCTCCACTGAAGAGAAAGCAAACTTTCTTTACTTCATGGGAGCTAGAATGCTACTTTATGTTAAAAAAATATCTCTGAGAAAGGGTGTTATTTGGTAGAGAAATAGTTTAAAATAGGTCCATTTTTTCCCTCATGAGACTTTAGGCTGATCATTTCTCTTTTAGATGCCTCAGTTTCTTCATATGTAAAAGATTAGACCTCTTGACCTTTTTGTTTTGTATCATCAACCCCTTTGACAGTCTGGTGAAACCTCTGGACCCCTTCTTAAAATAATGTTTTTAAATGTGTACGATAAAATACATAGGATTACAAAGAAAACCAATTACATTAAAATATAGTGATCAAAATGTTTTTTTAAAGTAAGTTCATGGACTCCAGGTTAAGAATCTCAGGTAGAGAGTAGTTTGAGGAAGTAGAGTCAAAATGGTGGAGTAAAGTCAGGGACTCTCACCTGAGCATCCTCAAATTCTTCTCCAAATAATTAAAAAATAATACCTCAAAATAAATTCTGGGGTGACAGAACCAACAAATGGTTGGAGTGAATAATGTACCCGGGAAGACAACTTAGAATTTGGGCAAGAAAGTTCTGTTTCATCAGGGTGAAAGTAGAATGCAGCATAGCACAGGCTGCATCCCAGGAAGCCAGCAACAGGTCTTTGGGGCATGTGTATTAGCCAGCTGTAGCATTTGCTTATTCAGTTATCAGTCCATGGTAAGATTATTGGACCATAATCCATAAGGAGATTATGGGGGACCCTTTGCTGGCACTAGGTACAGAACTGTTGCATTGTCTATGTGGGGTTCTAGGTCACAGTCTCAGAGTGAGGAAGGTACTAGTGTACCTGTGGCCCCAAGGAAGCACTAGCAGGAATGGGACTCTGGACACAGTTTTGTGGTAGAAAAGAGTGCTTATGGTTTACTCATAGACCAGAACACAAGCCAGGAGTGCAGTGACCACACTTGTTCCTTAGATCATACCACTTGGAAGAACTAAAAATTTACAGACTCCAGAACTAGCTCTGAAAGCTTCATCATGAAAGACCTGAAACTTGGGACAATACTCCATCCATCATAGGGGAGCAGAACCCAACTTTAACCTAAAGTTAAAAGTCAGGAAATAGGTGGAGAAAATGAGTAAACACCAATAACAAAAAAGAACTTGTTCATATAAAGTTAGTATGGTGGCAGGAAAGATCAAGACACTAACCCCAAAGAAAACAACAAATCAAAGCAGCTACATGTAAAAGCCTCAAAGAAAAATGTAAAGTGGTCATAGGCCCCCCCAAAAGAATTCCTCAAAAGAGCTCAAAAAAGATGACAAAATGCAAATGAGAGAGGTAGAGAGAAAATTGGGAAAAGAAATGAGAGTGATACAAGAAAATCAGGAAAAGAGAGTTGGCTTGGTGGAAGAGGCATAAAAATCCTCTGAAGAGAAGAACATCTTAAAATACAGAATCCACTAAACAGAAGAAGAGACAGAAAAAGCTCACTGAAGAAAATAATTTTTTAAAAATTAGGATTGGGAAAGCAGAAGTTAATTACTCCATGTGAGATCAAGAAACAATAAAGTGGGGCAGGTAGGTGGCTCAGTGGATAGAACACAAGGCCTGGAGATAAGAGGTTTTAGTTCAAATCAGGCCTTATACACTTCATAATTGTGTGACCCTGGGCAAGTCACTTATCCCTAATTGCCTAGTCCTTACTGATCTTTTGCCTAGGAACCAATAATTAGTATTGATTTCAAGATAGAAGGTAGGGGTTTAAAAAAAATCAAAAGAATAAAAAAAAGAAAATGTGAAATATCTCATTAGAAGAGCACTTGACCTAGAAAATCAATAAAGGAGAGATGATTTAAGAGTTATTGGAATACCTGACAGCAATTATTAAAAAAAGAACCCATACATCATATTTCATGAAATTATCAAGAAAAAATTTCCCATTATCCTAAAACCAGAGAGTAAAATAGAAATTAAAATGCTTCATCAATCACCTTCTGAAAGAAATCCCAAAATGAAAATTCCCAGGAATATTATAGCCAAATTCCAGAGCTCCTAGGTCAAGGAGAAAACATTACAAGCAACCAGAAAGAAACAATTCAAATATCATGGAGTCAAAGTCAGTATAACACAAGGTTTAGCAGCTTCTGCATGAAAGGATTGAAGGACTCAGTTTGATATTCCAGAGAGCAAAGGAGGTAGGATTATAACTGTTATAATCTACCCAACAAAACTGAGCATAATCTTTTAGGAGAATAAATGGATATTTAATGAAATAGAAGATTTCCAAGTATTTTTGATGAAAATACCAAAGTTGAATAGAAAATTTGACTTTGAAAAACAAGACTCATGAGAAATATATAAAATGATAAATTTGAAAGAGAATTCATAAGGGATTCAAAAAGGTTAAACTGTTTACAGTGTAAAGGGAAGATGATGCTTGTAACTCCCAAGAATTTTGTCATTAGAGAAGTTAGAAAGCATACTCATAGAGGACATAGTTATGAGTTGAATATGTTGGGGTGATTTTAAAGAAATAAAGTTAAGGGATGAGGAAGAGGTATCTACTGAGAGAAGGGGGAAAGGACAAGTAGGATAGGATAAATTTTCTCATATAAAAGGGACTTTAAAGAAAGATCTTTAATAGTCGAGGAAAGGATAGAAGAGTGGCAGAAAAATCTTGAACTAAATTTGCTCCTATCAGAATTGGCTCAGAGGGTATACTATATACAATTAGTTGGGTGTATAAATCTATTTTGCTCTACAAGGAAATAGGAGGGGAGGGGGGCAAAATAATGGAGGGCTGATAGAAGGGAGAATGAATTGGAGGAGGCAGTGGACAGAAGCAAATTATTTTTGAGGAAGGACAGCGTGAAAGGAGAGAGAGAGAATGATAAACAGGATGGGGGAAATAGGACAGAGGGAAACAGTGATCATGGCTGTGAATATGAAGGGGATGAACTGACTCATAAAACAGAAGTGAATAGTAGAGTGAATTAAAAATCATAATTTGACAATATGTTGTTTATGAGAAATACACTTGAAGCAGAGAGAGACACAAAAAGTAAAGGTAAGAGATTAGAGCAGAATCTATTATGTCTCAGCTGAAGTAAAAAAAAAAAAAGGAGGGGTAGCAATCATAATCTCAGACTCAGCAAAAACAAAAGTAGATTTAATTAAAAGAAATAAACAGGGAAATTACTTTTTTCTAAAAGGTATTACAGGTCACGACATAAAATTATTACTAAGCATATATGTATTAAATGACACAACATCCAAATTCTTAAAGGAAAAGTTAAAACGATTACAAGAGGAAATAGACACTAAAACTATACTAGTAGAGGACCTCAAGCTTTTCCTTTTCTCAGTTAGATAAATCTAACTAAAAATTAAATAGGAAAAAAATAAGTCGATAAATGGAATTTTAGAAAAGTTAGATATGATAAACTCCTGGAGAAAACTGAATGGAAATAGAAAGGAATATCCCTTTTTCTCAGTGGTATATGGCACCTACACAAAAATTGATCAAGCATTAGGGCATCGAAATTTCACAACCAAACACAGAAAAGCAGAAATATTAAATTCATCCTTTTAGATCATATGACAAAAAATTACATTCAATAAAGAACATGGAAACATAGATTAAAAATTAATTGAAGGGGCAGTTGGATCCTTTTATTTATGTCCTTTAGTGGGCAGTGACCACGGGGATAGAGAAAGACCTAAAGACTGGAGGTCCTGGGTTCAAATTTGACCTCAGACACTTTGTAGCTGTGTGACACTGGGCAAGTCACTTAACCCCAAATGCCTATCCTTACTGCTCTTCTGCCTAAGAACTGATACTTAGTGTTTGATCCTAAAACAGAAGATAAGGGTTTTTAAAAAAATTAATTGGAAACTAGATATTATAATCTTAATGAATGAGTCAATCAGAGAGAAGTTCAAGAAATAAGATCCTCCAAGACTTATAGCTCTAGTATGGGAATGGCTTTGACATTTAGAGAGATAAGTGAATCATAGTGTAAGATTGAGCATTAATAGATACCAACATAGCCTTTCCAAAGAACAAGTCTGACCATGCCATTTTCATGTTAAAGAATCTTCAGTGGTTTCTTAATGCCTTTATGATATAATATGAATTCTTCAGCTTGAAGAAGTTAAAGTCCTACATAATTTGTCTTCAATCTACTTTTTTAGACATTTCACAAACTTTAAATACTGGCTAAACTGTTTTGTTGTTGTTGTTGTTGTCATTATTGTTCCCTAAATATGAGAAACCATCTCCCACCACTGTGACTTTTCATTCCTGGATGTTTGAATCTCTAGCTTCCCTCAAGGTCCCACTCACATTCTCTCTTCTAGGGAAAATCTTTCCTTATTCTCTTAATCATTATTTCTCTTTCCTCCTTAAATATACACACACACACACACACACACATATATATATACTTCTTCAATTACATTAGGTATCCTTGGTAGAAAGCAAACTCCTTAAAAAAAGGGTCTGTTTTTCTCCCCCTATATATATGCCACACACACAGTAGGTGCTTAATGAATGCTTGCAGCTATGGGTAAGATTGATGCAATAATAATAACTTCATATCTACATTGTTCTCTAAGTTTAATCAAACAATTTCCCCACTATCCTGGGTGGTAGCTAGTATAACTATGATCATTCTCATTTTATGGATTAGGGCACTGAGGTTCTATTAAGTAAAATGACTTAAAAAAAACCACAATTCTTTATTTACTAGTCACAACTCCAATAACATAAAAACCTAGAAATACGACTGTTTGTAAGCACCCTATCACTGAGATGAGATCACAGTAAAGGCAACATTTACTTAGGGTTTAAATTGAAATCTGTTAAGTCTCTCTTCTTCCTCTTTGGCCCTCCCTCTATCATAATTTCTCTTGACGTTTTTAATTGGAAGTTCTTCTAGCATTTCTTTTCTGGGGCACATTTCAGGTACAATTCTTTGTTGGCCACAAACTGTATCTATCAACCATATACAAATATCTTCTCATTGATCCTGTAGATTATCTGTCATTTTATTTCTGTAAACAATGATAAAAATACTAATCACCATAGGCAACAGTTCGGCCACATCTGTGTTGTCTTCTAGAAAACAAAATGCAGATCAGAAAATATGTTGAATATGGTGAAACCATCCAAAAAATGGCTTCTGAAGTCCTGACCAGAGTCTTTCTCTTTCTGCCCTCCATTCCTCCCTCCCTCCCTCCCTCCCT